>NC_133619.1:303046385-303653885 GCF_048593235.1 Sminthopsis crassicaudata | reverse complement strand
TCCATTCATCTTCCAGCTTCTAGCCACTATGAAAAGGGCTGCCACAAATATTTTGGCACATACAGGTCCCTTTCCCTTCTTTAGTAGTTCCTTGGGGTATAAGCCCAGTAGTAGTATGGCTGGGTCAAAGGGTATGCACATTTTGATAACTTTTTGGGCATAATTCCAGATTGCTCTGCAGAATGGTTGGATTCTTTCACAACTCCACCAACAATGCATCAGTGTCCCAGTTTTCCCACAGCCCCTCCAACATTCATCGTTATTTGTTCCTGTCATCTTAGCCAATCTGACAGGTGTGTAGTGTTATCTCAGAGTTGTCTTAATTTGCATTTCTCTGATCAGTAGTGATTTGGAATACTCTTTCATATGAGTGGAAATAGTTTTAATTTCATCATCTGAAAATTGTCTGTTCATATCCTTTGACCATTTATCAATTGGAGAATGGCTTGATTTCTTATAAATTAAAGTCAATTCTCTGTATATTTTGGAGATGAGGCCTTTATCAGAACCTTTAACTGTAAAAATTTTTTCCCAATTTGTTACTTCCCTTCTAATCTTGTTTGCATTAGTTTTGTTTGTGCAGAAACTTTTTAATTTGGTGTAATCAAAATGTTCTATTTTGTGATCAATAATGGTCTCTAGTTCTCCCTTGGACACAAACTCCTTCCTCCTCCACAAGTCTGAGAGGTAAACCATCCCATGTTCCTCCAATTTATTTATGATTTCGTTCTTTATGCCTAAATCTTGGACCCATTTTGATCTAATCTTAGTATGTGGTGTTAAATGTGGGTCCATGCCTAGTTTCTGCCATACTAATTTCCAGTTTTCCCAGCAGTTTTTGTCAAATAATGAATTCTTATCCCAAAATTTGGGATCTTTGGGTTTGTCAAAGATTAGATTGCTATTTTTATTCACTATCTTGCCCTGTGAACCTAATCTATGCCACTGATCAACTAGTCTATTTCTTAGCCAATACCAAATGGTTTTGGTGACTGTTGCTTTATAATATAGCTTTAAATCAGGTACACTTAGACCACCTTCCTCTGACTTTTTTTTCATTAGTTCCCTTGCAAGATTTATTGATTGATTGCAGTTGGTTAATAGTACACAATGAATAAAACCCAACTCCCCGTGGTCTTTGGCAAAGCTGCTAAGTTCAGAGTAACAATTCCTAGCTCCAAATGATATATTTGGGATTTAGCACCAAATGATGAGATTGATGTAGGCACCAAATGTTGGGGTTCAGTGAAGAATTCACATTGGGCATTATCTTTGGCAAAAAGTAGGTTTATTTAGAAGAGGTTACAGACAAAATGAAGAGGTACAATAAATACCAAGAGTGATTAACATGAAATAAGAGTTGGGAGAGCATATAGTCAGCAAGGAAAGGGGTTTTAGCAATTAACAGTAGAACAGATAAATTCCTCATTGGAACTCACAATTAAACAGGAAAAAATAAGCTAGGAGTATACCATTGACTGACAGGCTAAATCTATAAAGGAGTTTAACACCCTTAAAGGAGTAAGCTATAAGAAAGAGAAAGATTCCATGAGGTATGGGGGAGAGGTGAGAGAAAAATACCATGAGGCAGAGTGCTGATGCTGAGCTTAATCCAAGAGGGATTCAGCAAAGATGGCATGTGCCATGAACAGATTTATAGGGGACATTTAATCTCAGGGATTTGACATAATTTGGATTTCTGACTGGACACACTAGATGAGGCTCCCCATGATTTCCACAGAGAGTTGGACTGATCCCCATCAGATTGTTCTTCTCTGCTTCCATCAGGGAATAATTTTATCAATATTTCAGGCTCTCTTTGCCAACTCCACCTAATGAGGATAGTGGGAACCTCATTAAACCTTTTTAAACTGTGAGTCATGACTTCATATGGGTTTGAATGTAGGGTTGTGAAATTATGATTGTATCATCAGTAAATCTATATAAGTTTATGTACCTATATATGCAGGGTCACGTAAAAAAAATTCTCAGATGAAAAGAGTTGTGGGTAGAATAAATTTAAGAAGTCCTGGTATTTGACATAAGTCAATGAAAATGTCTCTTCTCTTACTGCTTTTCTTCCTCTTCATGCAAATGTTCTCAACCACACTTTGAGCCTTTTAATTCTCATATTTCCTCCTTTGAGTTTGTTCTGAAATTACAACTTTTTAAAAGCTTAGTTCTTGTGCTACTTCCTTCAGGGAAGTCCTTCCCTTATATCATCTCAGAGTTGATGTCTTCCTCTCCAGAATGTAATTTCTTCTAGTAATTACTTTGTAAATATGCTATATTTACTTTCCCATGGAAACATTATTTTTCCCAATGGAATATTAATTTCTCAAAAGCAAAGATTATTTTGTTTTGGCTTTATATGGTACTTGTCATATAGCAGGCACTCAAAGTTTGAATTTTGAACGAAGAAATAAATTAACAATTTTGTTGTTCAGTCATTTCAGTCCTATTTGACTCTTCATGACCTCATTTTGGGTTTTCTTGACAAAGGTACTGGAGTGGTTTTCCATTTCCTTCTCTAGCTTTTATTTTACAGATGAGGAGGCAAACAGGATTAAGTGAGTTCCCCAGAGTCACAGCTAGTAAATGTCTGAGGTCAGATTTAAACAAGGTCTTCCTGACTCCAGGTACGCTATCCATAGTATTCCCAGCTGCCCCTCTATTTTCTTCTCTTCTCATTTATAAAATGGGGATGATAATGAAAAATGAAAACTACAGGAGACAAAAGACTTAATTGTCTCATTTTAAAAAAATATTAGAATAAAAAAGTAGGGAAGAAAAAAAAATGCAATCCCAAATCCCCAAACCTTAAAAGTGCTATTTCAATGTTAGTGACAATGATGTTGACCTTTATGTCTCCAAATAAGCTTTTTTTTTTTCCCCTTTTGTTTTCTAATTCATTTAAGTTCTTTGTGAATAGTACCTGGACCATCTATATCTTTGTTCTGCCTAAATCAGAGCCTTACACAGAAATATCAGTATATTCAGTTTGCTGAATTGAGGTATTTGGCTCTGATTTTGATTCTATAGTCTTAATCATTATGTTTGTAAAATTCTGTCCAAAAAGAATTTGTATTTCCCCTGTGGTTTAAGATGATTCTTGTTTGGCTTGAATAGTTGGAGAAAGGATTTAGTTTTGGGTCTTTTATAATCTAGAAATAAGAGTTACATCACAGTTAAGAGAGTAAATAAAACTTTAATAGCTTAAAATTGCACTAAGAGTTTTAAGACACCTTATATTTGTTTATAATAAGCTTAACAAAGAGAAATGAACAAATAACACAAAATAAAGCAAACAAAGAACCTGATTAGTTTTTTTTTTTTTTTAAGATGCACCATGTTTCCCCCCCCCCCCCCAACACACACACACACTGGAGTTAATTCTTTTAGTCTATGTTTAGTAGTTTTTAAGCAGTCATACCAATACATTTTTTTTTTATTTACAAAACATATGCATGGGTAATTTTTCAACATTAACCCTTGCAAAACCTTCTGTTCCAACTTTTCCTCTCCTTCCCCTTCCCCTGTCCCCTATAGTCCAATACATGTCAAATATGTTAAAGTATATGTTAAATCCAATATATTTATACAGTTATCTTGTGGCACAAGAAAAATCGGATCTAGAAAGAAAGAAAAAAACCTGAGAAGGAAAACACAAATGCAAGCAGACAATAGCAGAAAGAGTGGAAATCCTATGTTGTGATCTTCACTCATTTTCCATGGTTTTCTCTCTGAGGAGAGCTGATTTTCTTCATTACTGAACAATTGGAGCTAGTTTGAATCATCTCATTGTTGAAGAGAGCCACGTCCATCAGAACTGATCGTCATATAGTCTTGTTGTTGCCATGTATAATGATCTTCTGGTTCTGCTCATTTCACTCAGCATCAGTTCATGTAAGTCTCTTCAGGCCTTTCTGAAATCATCCTGCTGGTCATTTCTTACAGAACAATAATATTCCATAATATTAATATATTGCAATTTATTCAGCCATTCTCCAATTGATGGGCATCCACTCAGTTTCCAATCTTGCGCATATAGGTCCTTTTTCCTCCTTTAAGATCTCTTTGGGATATAAGCCCAGTAGAAACACTGCTGGATCAAAGGGTTTGCACAGTTTGTTAACTTTTGAGCATAGTTCCAAATCGCTGTCCAGAATGGTTGGATTTATTCACAATTCCATCAACAATGTATCCGTATCTCTGTTTTCCCACATCCCCTCTAACATTCATTATCTTTTCCTGTTATCTTAGCCAATCTGAAGGTATACTACCAATAAATTTAATGCTATTTTTTCTGCTCTGTCTTTTACTGGGAATCTCAGTTTTACAAACATAGTTGAACTACTTCTTTGGTTTTCCAAATAGCCATTTACTTTTTTTTTCTGGATCAGTTTTTTTTTTTCTTTTGAAATAATTATGTAGCATATTGGATAAAGAATTGGACTTGGAGTCAGGAAGATCATCTTCCTGAATTCAGATCTGGCCTCAGAAACTTATGAAATATGTGACCCTGGGCAAGTCATTTAATTCTATTTGCCTAAATTTCTTCATCTGTAAAATGAGCTGGAGAAGGAAATGACAAACCACTTTAGTACCTTTGTCAAAAAATCTCAAATGAGATAACAGTTAGACTTGACTGAAAATGATTGAACAACAATTGAAACAGCTTTTTTTTTTTTTTTTTTTTTTTTTTTGCAAGGCAATTGACTTGCCCAGGTTAGTAAGTGTTAAGTATCTGTGGTAATATTTGAACTCAGGTCCTCCTGACTCGAGGACCAGGGCTCTATCCATTGTATGATCTTGCTGCCCCTGAAACAACTTTCTTGATGTATAACCTTTGTAAGTACACTTTTGGGCTTCTCTTTGGTGGGCCTTTTGTGGTATCATTCTGCCTCAAATACCTTGATTGAATTTCAGTCTCTTTAACATATGAATTTCTTAGAAGTTATTTGACTTTTTAAATGATTCATTTTATATTTTATACAGTGAAAAAATGTGTTGTATAGTTATGACATATATAATCATATCTCTCTACAATTTTGTCCTCAACTTTTCATATCAACTTACTTCATTTCAATAAGTACTTATTAAACACCTTCTATGTGCTAGACACTATGCTTATTACTGGGGATAAAGATGAGTGATATTATAGTTTTATGGCTCTATTATTCTATGAATTATCCAACAGCACTTTATATAGTTTAACTTTCTCCTGAATGTTATTTTTCATACCCACAAATGCCTTTATTTCACTTAATGAAATTTTCATTTTCATTTCTAATTAAGAAATTAATTCAAATTAATTAAATTTTAAAAATTCAAACAAATTTTAAGAAATTTAGATGAGAGGAAAATTAAGCTAAGAACATTAGATCTTTTAAGGTACCATAAGTAGAATGTATGGTCTCATTTTTCTTTTTTGTAACATCTGACTGATCTGAATACTCATTTGCTTATTTTAACATTTGAAGCCCAAACATTTGCCTTGGAGTTGGGATTGTAGCAGCAGAAGGCAAAGTTGGTGCCTGGTCTATTTCCCATGTTGTTGATAAAACTGTCAACCAAGTTGTGGTGCCTGGATTCTGGAAATTAAAAAACTTTTAAGTTTAGCCAGCTAGAAAAACTGACTAGAACAGCAATAAGAAAACCAATATGGTACCCCTGACTCCTCATAGAAAAGTTTCACAAATGTATATGGGCAAAAAACCCAGTATGATACTCTTTTAAAATGCCAGTATAACTTGGAGATATTGCAGATTCAGTTCTAGACAACCACAGTAAAGTGAGACATACACTTTTTAGGTTCCCGTATATATAAATTTATGTTTATTCTATACGGTAGTCTACTAAATGTGCAATAGTATAATTAAAAAAATAACCAATGTACATACTTTAGCTAAAAAATACTTTATTACTAAAAAATGCTAACTATTATCTGAGCCTCCAGTGAATTATAATATTTTTTCTAGTGGAGGTTCTTGCCTTGATGTTTGTTATTGCTGATTGAAGAGCAGGAGCTGCTGAAAGTTGGGGTGGCTTGGCAATTTCTTAAAATAAGGATGGCAATGAAATTTGCTGGATTGATGGACTCTTCTCTTCATTTGAACAATTAGAGACCATTGTAGGGTTATGAACTGATTTAATTCAATATTGTTGTGTCTCAGGAAATAGGGAAGCCTGAGGAGAAGGAGAAAGAGAGAGAGAGAAGGGCTAATTAGTGGAATTGTCAAGAAGCATACAACATTTATCAATTAGTTCATTGTCTTATATGGGCATAATTTGTAGTGCCCCCAAAATGACAATGCTTACTGATATAATAATAATGAAAAAAGTTTGAAATATTGTAAAAATTACCAAAATGTGACAGTCATGATGTGAGCACATGCTGCTGGAAGAATAGATTCCCCCAATAGACTTCCTTGATGCAGGTTGTCATAAACTTTTCATTTGTAAAAAGAACAAAACAAAACAAAGAAAATCCCTTAGTATCTGTGAAGTACAAAAAAAGCAAAACACAATTAAACTAGGTATACCTGTACAGGAAAGATTTAAAATATATATATAGAATGCAAAAGAAAAATAGCATATCTTGTTATTTAAGGGCAGGTAGGTGACAATGGATAAAGTGATGAGCTTGGAGTCAGGAGGACTCAGCTTCCTGAATTCAAATCTTGTCACAGACACTTATTAGCTGCGTGATTCTGGACAAGTCACGTAGCTCTTTTTGCCTCAGTTTCCTTATCTGTAAATGAGCTGGAAAAGGAATCAGCAAAGAAAACTCCAAATGGGTGATGAAAAGTTGGGCATGACTAAAATAACTGAACAACTTGGTAATTAAAAGTTGCCTCTTTCCAATTGGGTCAATTTCAATCCACTGAGGTCTTTAAATTCAGATTAGTCTCTTATATTTAGAACTAGATTGGGCTTTAAAGATCATCTATCCCACTTGCTTCATTTTATAATTGAGGAAACTGAGACTCTAAAAGGTTTAAATACCTTGCCTAAGATCTAACAGTTAGTAGCTGAACTGGGATTCAAACTCAGATTCTTTTTGACACTTTTTTTTGGGTTCAATAGCTAAAACTATTTTAATAAAATGCATTCCTCCCCACTCCTGCCAACTTCCCCCCTCAGCCAAGAAAGGCATGATAATCTATAATACCTGCTATGGGGGATTGGGTAAAGTTCTATTTGGTGGATTGATACAGTTTGGGAGTCCCAAACTACAGTGAGCTAGTCTGAGTGGGTGTCCACATTAAGCCCTGTAACCAATATGGTGGGTCACTGGGAGTGGGGGCCACCAGCTTTTTTTTCTAAGGAGAGGCCAATAGGTCCAGTTTGGAAAAAGAACAGTTCAAAGCTCTTTAGTCAATTAGTATTTAAAGAAAACAAATCTCAAAAAAAAAAAAAAAAAAGACTCATCTTTAGAGAAAGGACTTCTTAAAAGCACTTAATAATCTTAAAATCTTTAGAGGCTCAAGCACATCTGGAAGAAGATTTTTTTTTCAGAGAAAGGTTTCATTTAGTTTATTTCATTTGCTTACTTAAAAAAATGGTTTCATTTAAATCAAGACACAAGCTATTTGGAATAAGTATGATGTTTTCAAACTCAGGATAATTAGTAAGGATCTTTATTATACTACTCTTCTTAGCTAAAGCAAATTATGCCTCAAGGATATTTGGAAAAGGTCTTTCTTTTTCACTGTCATTGTTGTTAATTGGTTTGTTTTAGCAGCACCCTTTTGAAATCATGTTGAGTCAAGAAGTTCTGAGAAACTTCATAGATGGTAAGAGAGGGAAGATGTGTTGGAGCCAGTCTATCATGTGAAAAGATATTATATTTAGCTTTAACTTCCACATATCTTCTGTTTTTATTTATCATGGGGGTATATATGTTGATCTATATTTTAGTTTTTCCAGAAGAATTTTTCACTTATTGATCACTGTCTTGGGTCCTCTGCACTTAGCTCGGGTTGAGCAAGACATAGCATGCACTGCCTATTGCTGGCATTTTATTCAAAGTCCATAAATTATTATAATCTGATAGGCCATCTAAGCTTTCTTTGTTACCATAATGAGGTATTAGGATAGGAATTTTGTTCCTGAATTGGTGTCACAATTGTCAGAAATAGGCTCAGCAATAAATACATACTTTAGTTAATCAAACTATTTTTTTAATATCTTCAGTTATACAACCCCATTCGGGAAACTAAGGCAAATAAGATTAAGTAATTTTTCAGGTTCCCACAGCTAATTAGTGTCTGAGGCTGGATATGAACTCAGGTCCTTCTGACTCTAGGCCTGATACTCTATTCACTGTATCACCTAGCTTCCCCAATCAAGGCATTTAATTAACGAGGTATTTAATCAACATGTTTGAATTGAATAATGATTGTTGCCAATATCCAAATTTATATTCCGTTTTTGACTTGGCTATGACATCCTGTGGAGTCCTAATATCTAAAAAAGGCTATATTTTAGTGTTCTGTATTAGCTCTGCTTAGATTGTTCCCTAAAGGCTCCAGCCAGTCTGAGTTTAGTTATAAATTAGAAGTCATTCAGGCAAGTGGAAGAAGAACCATGAATAACTTTTTGCTTGGTTCAATTACTTTGTTAACAAAGCAGTCACTTTCAGAAACCCATTTTCAACATAAATATTTTCTATCAAGTTTTTGTATTTAACAGGCACAATAAGGGGCAAAAAGGTCTGTATAAAATGTCATTACTTCCCACCCCATTTTAATAGTCATGTCTCCAAAAGAAATTGAGGGGGGCAGTGTGTGTCATTCCTTACTTTCAATTATTTTTATGCATTAAACAAACAACAAATAAGCATTTATTATATGCACTGGGGAGCTGATGAGATCATTAAGTAAGATAGTTCAGAAGGAAAAAAGGCTTTTGGATAGAATCCTAGATTATAGATGAAGATTTAGAAAGGAAAGGAAAAGGAATTGTGGGAGGAAACATTTCTATTTTATGTTGATGGGGGGGTCTTCTTTAAGGAAGCTAGGAAACAATTTTGGATTTTATTGCCATCTGGACTTAGTTACCCCCAGGGGGCTAGGAATATAAAAGAATCTGGAAGTTTTAGGAGAATTCCTATTGTCTTTTGGTGATGACTTTTAAAACTAAAGTTGTCACTTGTCTTGAATGTAAGGAAATATATATATATATATATATGCACATCTATCTATCTATATATGCACCCATATATATGTATTTACATTTGAATTTCAGTAGAATTTGTGTCATTTTTGGCTTTATCAATGAAGTTGTTTATTAATTCATTTTATGATCCTGGAGGACCTTGAATCTATACACAGATGGCTCCAATTCAGAATAGAATAGTCAGGCAGGGAGGAAGAAAACTACAAGAAAGAAGTATCATGAAATTGAGAAGAGAAAACAGCTAGGAGGGAAAAGTAATGAACAATGTCAAAAGCCGTGGATAGCTGAAGAATGATGATGCTACAGGGAAGGACAATGAAGACATTTTTGATAGCTTGGAGCACAGTTGAATCATGAGGATGGAAGTCAGTTTACAAAGCATAAAAAAGTAAAAAGTGAAGAGGAGAGGAAGTGGAGATATATCTATATAAATAGCTATAGATAGCTTTTTCAAGGAGTTAGCTGAAAAAGGTAGGAAAGATATAAGACAATAGTTATTGGGGATTGTAGGAGCTAGTAAGAATTTTTTTCATGTTGATGGACACATAGACATCTTTATAGTCAGCAGGGAAAAAATCAGTAGATAAAGATTGAACATAAGAGAAAGAACAAGAAAGATAGTGGAGACAATCTGTTGAAAATGATAGGAAAATATGCAACCAAAGGTTCATGTAGAAAGGTGATTCTTGGCAAAAGAAAAGTCACATTTTCATCAGACCTGGGAGTGAAATGATATTAGGAGAATGTGAAATAAGAAGAGGATCCTCAGTTAAATATGAGTGTGGGAAATGGGAAATGTGTGAAGAGAGAATGGATTTCAAAAAGTTATTGTGGTGGGCAGACTGAAAAACCAATCAGAGAGAGGAATAGCAAGATTGCCTTGCTGCAGTGAAGGCCCAATTGAAATTATGCAAATTCATAACAGACCTTGTCAATGTACTTTTGGATTTTACTCTACCTCTGTTCAGCAGTTTATAAGTAAATGTGAAGGAGGTAAATGAAGGAAGGGATCCAGAGTTGGGGTCGGGTACAGTGTAATTGGTGACAGGGAAAGGGAGAAAAGGAATCAAGAGGGGAGAAGAGTAGAGGGTTGAATTGATCCATCAAGTTGAATTAAGGAGGGGGAAAAGTGTAGCCACTATAAGGGAGAAGGCCTGGGTAAATGCTGAGGTGTGAATGGAATAGCTGACATGGTGAGGATGAATAAGGGGAAATGGGATTAAAAAATTATCATCAGATAAAAGAAATTTCAAAGTTAATGAATGGAAGTGGAGCATTTGTGGTTGACATAAAGATCAAGAGTGCTTATAGTTGAGGTAAAGTGGAGGAATGGGCCTTGAGAGTTGAGTAGATTGAGAAAAAAAGAGATTAGAGTATTTCTCAAAAAAATACATACTTATTTATGTCTGAGCCCTAGAAATAGATGAAAGAAAATGAAGCCGTATGTGGTATGGTGGTACATTCTGCTCTCAGAATGTTCTGAAATGTTTACTGACATTTATCATGTTAAAGAATTCACTTGGCTCTTACTATTAATATGTAGTAGCTGGTGGTAAGAAAAAGTTGGCTATATTATATATATATATATATATATATATATATATATATATATATATATATATATATATATATATATATATATATATATATATAGTAGGTGTCCATTTTGAGGACAGGAGTTGGGATGGAGACAAAAAAAGATCCAATTATTAAACTCCTTGAAGAAGTAGGGAGTAAATCCAAAAAAATTATTTTAAAAAATGGCCACAAGGATCTGTATTAGTTGGTAAATTTGGATAGAGTGCATTTCAGAAGAAGAGAAGCTCTTGAAAGCAAATGATAATGAGAAAGTCTGGAAATGGCAATGGGTAGAAAAAGTCATTAGTTTTTCTACCTTAACGGACTGGTTGGAGAGAGTATGAAAGTGAAACAAACCAGTACCGCAAAATCTGGCCATAGGTGCAGTATTTTTAGGAATAAGTCAGACCTCATTAAGTGACAGAAGATGAAAAAAGCAAGAAAAGAAAAAGTTTAACATAAAAGGAAGTTTGTTAGTCATAGAGCAGGTGTTCCAGAGAGCATAGTGGAAAGGGTGGAGAAATTTGGAATAGGACATTGTCAGGCTGAGGATGAGGTGGATGGATATGATGGGATTTGTTTTTGGTAATTAGGGATTTAGTGTCACTAATGTGTGGAGAGTGAACAGGGAAAACAGCATGGTAAACACTGGGAATGAGTTGAGGAAGATTATAGTGCATGGCAAAGGCCATTGTGGAGGCAGGGGATTGGACAATTTGTCCTTCACGGCTGTTGATGTGGTTGCATTGTATGAGGTTGTAGGTGGCCTGGCAGGAAAGAGCAGCAGAAGGATGGCACCATGGAACCTTGCCGGAGGTGGGGGCCATGGGAGGGCCTGGGTAATGTGGACCAGGGATCATCAGGAGGAGATGTATCCACATTTAACAAGCTCAGAAAAACAAAAATTAAGATCAAAACCTTGAAAAAAGTAAATGCTAGTAATAATATAAACTCGTTGATGGTAGGAGATAGATGCTTTACTTGTGTTTTTCTTCCTTCCTAATAGCATCTAATATAATACTCTATAGGGCAGCTAAGTGGTGCCATAGTGTGTGAAGTTGAGTTCCAATGTGACTTCACTTAGTGTGTGACCCTGAGCAAGTCACTGTTTGCCTCAGTTCCTCATCTGCAAAAGTGAGCTGGAGAAGGACGTGGCAAACCTCTCCAGCATCTTTGCCAAGAAAAACCCAACATGGGATTATGAAATAACTGAACAACAAATAGCATTAGTTTTAAAGTAAATTGTACTGCAATGGAATAGAATGGGTCGGAAGCAATTACCGCAATATGGTGATATCAGACTGTGCCCTTGCTAAGTTGAAAAAAGTAACGGAAATTACAGCTAGGTTTCTCATCATCTCGTGTCAGGAAGACATATGTGTGACTTTGGGCAAGTCACTCGACCTTGTTTACCTCAGTTTCTCTTCTGTAAAAATGAGCTAAAGAAGGAAATGGCAAAGCACTTCAGAACCTTTGCCAAGAAAGCTACAGATAAAATTCAGAGGCAGACACGAGAGAAAAAGAATGAATAATAACACAATGCATAGTCAACATCAGAAAATGTTTAATTGTATGAAATCATTATAAAATTTAAAAGACCCAAGCCAATAGCCTATTTCATAGATATGGATATAATCTTTAGCATCTAGGATGTAGATTAATTATTATTGAAAACATAATCAAAATTTATTGAATTAATAAATTCCCTTATGATAAATGTCTCTACCATGTCAATAAACAGTTCTGACAGTAGGGCAAAAACTCTGTGTCCAGAGTGGGCAGTAGCTAGGCTGGCGTTCCTTGGTCTTTTCCCCCCACTTAATGGCATCGCTAGCATTTGGAACCGATAACTTCTTTATTGCATAGCTTAGTGAATTGGTTTCAGCGTGCTTTGCAAAGCAGCAACCACATCTTAGACATAGTTTACAATTCATGAGGGAATTTTAAGTTCTAATATTTCATGTCACTCTACTGTTTAATAGGAATATCAATGATGAAATGGTACACTGTGTTCTATTCATGCTGGGAAGAGTCACGTTTCTTCCTTTTTCTTCTTAGAGAAAAGTAAGAAATCCTAGCCTGGGTTGACTGTGGAGCTGTAGTCACAAAAAATTCACATACATATGTATTACAGGTCTTAGATGAAAGGAAATGAAATCATGTGTGGTGTGATGGTACATTCTGCTCCCAGAACATTCTGAAGTGTTTACTGACATTCATCATGATAATGAACTTACTTGGCTCTTAACTACTGTTACGTATGTAGTAGCTGGTTCAGAAAAGCCTTACTGTATATATGATGAGTGCCCATTTTGAGAAATTTCCATTACTTTCTTCAACTTAGCAAGGACACAGTCTGATATCACCATAGTTTTATGCTTCAAAAATTCAGGATTGTGGTAATTGCTTCCAACTCATTCCACTGCATTCCAATACATTTTACTTTAAAACTAATGCTATTTGTTGTTCAGTTGTTTCATAATCTCATGTTGGGTTTTTTTTGGCAAAGATGCTGGAGTGATTTGCCATGTGCTTCTCCAGCTCATTTTTACAGATGAGAAACTGAGACAAAGAGAGTTAAGTGACTTTCCCAGGGTCACACAACTAGTAAGTGTCTGAGGATAGACTTGTATTCAGAAATATGTCTTTCTGATGACAGTCACTGAGATACCTAGCTGCCCCTAAAACATAAAAAATGCCTGCTATATGTTAGAAACTGAGCTACTGAGAAAATATTCCTCAAATAGTTTATATTCTGCTGAGAAGATGTAAGTTATATAGGGATATATCTATCTATCTGTAATTTATATCTACAATGTATATATACATATTCAGTTATATATTTGTGGATCTATTTCTATATCCACATATCAAGCTCTATAAATTTATATCTATAATATATATATAAATATAAATTATAATAAATATAAATATATTATGTAAATATTTTGAATTTGAGGAAGAGGAAAACACTATCAATTAAGAAAGCACTATTAATGAAGAAAGTAATATACTAAGAATGACCATTAAGAAATGTAATCCATAATGCTTATTATTTTCTGCAAGCTAATAATAATCCTGTCAGTTCTTATATTTCTCTCTCTTCTCCACTAAATTTCATATATTACAGGTTGCTTCTTTTAGTAAAACCAAATGATAAAAGTGCAAATTAATTGATAAAATTCCAGGAGCATACTTAATAACATTTTATTGGATACAATAATATATAAAATAATATTCACACAAATTAATGTACAAAAAGAATCCATGTAAACAATTCTATTGTCAACATTTATAAACTGGATTGTCAGAAAACCAAGAGACAGCACTGAACAATGACTTCTTTGGAGTCAGGAAAACCCTACATATACTAGTTAGGCCACCCTGCAAAAATCACTTAAGATTTCAGTTCTTTGGACAACTCTAAAAGACTATAAATTACAGAGAAATTGCCCATCTCCATCTGTGGAGATTTCAAGTCGAGGAGACTGAGGAAGAGGAATTAAGTGTCTTGCCCTTGACCATAAAACTAATCAGGGTCTGAGGTCATGTTTGAACTCAGGTCTTTTTTGATTCTAGACTCAATCTTATCATGCTTCCAAGCTCTCTGCTTTATAGGGTAGCTATGTGACACAATGGACAGAACAATGATTTTGAAATCAGGAAGACTTATGTTCATGAGTTCAAATCCAGCTTCAGACACTTATGTATGATCCTAAGCAAGTCACTTTACCTTATATGTCTCCGTTTCCTCAACTGTAAAATGAGCTAGAGAAGGAAATGAAAAATTATTTCAGTATCTTTTTCTAGAAAAACTCAAATGGGTCATAAAGAGTTGGACACAAATAAAATGACTAAACAACAACAATGATCTTGGGCAAATCATTTAAGCTCTCTGTGCCTCAGTTTTCTCAAATGAGAGGGTCAGATTAGATGTTTTTTCAACTTCTTTCTAGATTTAGCTCCATGATCCTATTAACCTAAACCTGTGTGACTCTTAAGTCCAGCCTTCTATCTGTTCATGAACTTCTCACTGAAAAGTCTTCTTTGTAAGGACTTTTTAAGGATAAGTCCACTGGGAATGATGTTCTTTCTTTCTTTCTTTTCTTTTTTTTTAAACAAAGTAGACATGGTTGCAGAGAGGGGAATAAATCTTTTATTGAGACTATAAAGAGGCCTCAAGATATTTTATTTCTGAAAATGAAGTTTCTGGCCAAGTTATAAGTCATTAGAATGCATGACTTTTTTCATAATAGCATATTATGTGTACTGTGTCTTTGACCTTTTAAATAGTAAATCCTTGCTGAATGTTTTCATAAATTAATAGTAGATGTAGAAAAGAGCATTGAACTTGAAGTCAAGAGTGTCAACTCAATTTAACAACCATTTATTAAGTGTCTATTCTATATAAGATACTGTCCTAAGTACTAGAGATTCAAAAACAAAGGGAGGCATTTCCTGTCCTCAAGAAGCTTACACTCTTCTAACATAACCTGGGACAAATTATGATCTGGGGCACAAAAGGGCTGTGTGATATTTGGCAAGCCACCTCCTCTGGGATTCGGTTTTTTTCACTTTAAATTGGAAGACTTGAACTAGAACACTTGTAAAGTCTATTTCAAGTCTTATGATTTTGTGAAATGATATTGAGGAATACTATGTGAAATAACATTCTTATAAGAAATACTTTCAGAATGCAAGATAGCCAAGAGTTTCAGACTCCCATTAATTTGAGTTTGCCTTCACAGACTTTGAGGCTGAGAACTTTGGGACTATAAGATTGATTTTGCCCAGAAGGTTTGGAATTTTCTTGAGAAATGAGTTGAGAATGAATAGGCTTTGCTTTGATGATGCCTGAAATTTAAATTTTTAATAAGATACACATTTTTATATTAATCCCAGAAATGGAAAAAAATTAGTTCTGGAAAAAACCCAAATCTCAAAGACAGTGAATAACATATATTAGCAAATTTTATACATTGGAGAAAATTTTTGCCTTTCTCCACAAACTTAGAGGTACTACATAGTTAAAAAATTGACAGGAGGGCTTGTGTTGACATTTGAGAGTTAAAAAATTCATATATAACCAAGTAGAAAAGTGTCTGAAACATTCTGTTTCTTTTATGACATACCAGCTGGGGTGCTCATTTATAAGCATTCTCCAAAATAATGACATTTCCTATAAAATGGCTTTTCCAGTACCACTATGAAAGCCAACTTTTGCTACTTTTTTCTAGAATTCAAACTATAGAAGTTTTATAGAATCAGCTGATTATTATGCCATATTGAGACATACACAGGTAGCTCTACAAAACCAAAACAAGGTAATTAGTCCAACTTAACATCAATATAATTGCATAGTGTGTTAGCAAAAATATACAATTTCTTGCACACTTTAACCTCTCTATGTCTCTGTCTCTTTTTCTGTTTTCGTTTCTGTCTCTTTCTCTCCTTAACTAAATAAAGTATTTTTCCAGAGTTTCTTTATCTACAAGTTTGGCCATTCAAATTACATGTGCTAATTTAACCTCTTTGTCTTTTCATTATCTCCCCTCCTTTTCCCCCACTGCCCCCTGCCAAATTTCCCAATGGAAGAGTAAGCAGATCTAGTACAAACCATTTTATTGCCATTGGATATTCTGCAGGAAAGTTTGGTGGAGAGAATGATACAATTGTTAGAAAGTTGAATAGTCTTTCTATGAGATTGAATAGTGGAGAGAAACTCTTGAATCCTCTTAAATGAAATTGGGAATTGCTAAGAATATAATTTAAAGAATGATGATTTAGATTTCATTACTCTTATTGGCTTTTGTTGTTAATATAGGTAACTCTGATGGTAGAAAACATATATTCTTCATATTACATCTTGATGGCCTTCATTATATTGCTTATTAATTCATCAATAGCTTATTGTTACCTACTATGTAAAAGGCACTTAGAAACAGCAGTAAACAAGTCCTTATTTTCAAGCTGCTTGGGATCCAAGAGACATATAAATAAGTACACTATTTTTTATATATATATATGTATATATGTGTGTGTATATATATATATGCATGTGTGTATATTTTCACACACATATAATATACTGTCACATATCTTATAAATTATGTTAATATATTAATATATACTATAGAAATATAGTATCTATTATACTTTTCATTTATATATATATATATACAGTCATTACATGTGTATTTCATTATATATGTATGTATATTTGTCATTATATATGTGTACACATGCACACACCCAAAGTAAATAAAAAGTCATTTTAAGGAGAGGAATGTCCTAAGAACCAAAGAGGGTAAGTCAAATGCTATTCTTATGAATATAGCATATGAGTAACTATGATGAAATTAGTGATTCAAAGAGGAAGAGATGAAGAGGAATTATACTCAAGGCCTGGTGCACAGCCTCTGCAAAGTCATGGAAGTGAGAGACAGAATATCATGCATGGAGAATAGCAAATGAACTAGTTCTTTATTTGTATACAGTATGTGAGGAGGAATAATGTGAAATCAATCCAGAAAGATAGATTGAAGACAGATTGTGAGGAGCTTTAAATGCCAAACAAAGGAGTTTGTTCCTAGAATCATACAGGTTTTAAAGGGGTCTCAGATGTTATATTTTATTCTGGTGGTAATAGAAAGCAACTGAAGCTTCTTGGACAGAGAGCAACATAGCCGGACCTTTGCTTTGTAAGTATCACTTTGATAGAAGGATTGGAGAGGAGATACTGGAGTTAAGGAGAGTAATTAGGAGGCTATTGAAATAGTTCAGGCAAGAGGTGATGAGAGCTTGAATTAAAGTGGTGACCATGTGACTAGAGACAAGTGCAAGAGATATTGAAGAAATAGAATCAACCAGACTTGGCAATCGGTTGGATTTGGAAGAATAATTAGGAAAGAGTGAAGTGAGACCAATGTTGCAAACATTGTGGGTGACTGGAAGGAAGTGTTGCTCATGATAGACACAGAGAAGTTAGCCTGGGAAAAGAAAAAAGCAAATTTCACTTGGACAAATTTGAGATGCTTATAGCATCAATCTATAGTATGATAGTAGGTAATAGGGGAGAGATAAAAGTTGAACATATAGCTCTGGGAGTAATCTATATAGAGATGATACATGGGAAGTGAGAGAATCACCAAAAGAATGGCTCAGAGACAAGAGCCCAGGATAGAACCCTGAGGTATGCCTTTTCAAATGGATAATATAGGAAAATGGAAGAATAGCCAACCAGACAGGTAAAAGGATGAACAAGAAAAAAATTACAAAAACAGAAGGGAGAGGGTATTTAAGAGAAAAGAGTTATAAAATAGCATAAAAAGCTGCAGAGAAGGCTAAAAGGATGAGAACTTAGAAAAAGCCATCAGATTTTTTCCCTTAGATTAAGATATCATGGTAAGGTCAGAGAGATACTCAAAAGTCAGAATGCTACACAAAGGAATTGTTTCTCAGCATTTGGGTTCACATATCTATTTCCTACTTTCTTTCCTACTTTGTTTTATCTGCCTACAGTGGGTTTGTAGCTTGTCAGATTTATTTGCCACCAGCGGTTAAAGTGGGTGTTGGATGGGAAGATAGCATGGAGTAGGCAGTTGGAGCAGAATTTGGCAGAGGTGTTGTTAGCAAAGTCAGGAAAAAGGATAATACTTAATCATGCTCCTAAGGGGCAGATGGAAGGTGCCAGCATTGTTACATGATGACTTAAAACTTCCTGGTCCCCTTTCCAGAACATGGATTTATCACAGGTTGATCACTACTTTGCCATCTGTGGATAAATGGCAGGTGTTTTCTGTGGTGTTGGTCCAAGATAAGCAGGAGAAGATGCTATAGATGAAATAGATGGATAATCTAATGCAACATTCACTGATTTTGGGATTTTTATTTGGAACAATTCATTCAAGAGGGTCAAAACAAACATTTTGAAAATGAAGGTAAACATCCTGGTGTTTTCCTAATTGGTTTACTTTAGCTAATTCTATTGAAAACTCATGCTCTTCAGGGCACTCACTGAAATAATAACAAAATATTTTTGCAGCGTTTCTGGTCAATTAAAGTCACTCCTTAAACATCTCTAATTTGAAAAAAAAATGGAAATCCCTTTTTGGATCAACCTCTATTCTTCTAATGTGTATGCTTACTAAAGGCATATTGTTTCTGGAACTAGTCTCATCTGCGTCTTTAGTCCCAAAGTATGCTGATGCTTACCACTTCCTGCTCTATTTTCTGTTCCAAACTGATTTTATTTTGGAGAGAGTTACCTCTTGTTTATTGGCTTTTAGTCATTCAATCCTTTGAATTGCATTGCCTTTGTTGATCGTGGTTTCAGACCCTTTAAATTTTCCATCTATTTTCTGTGTTTTCCCCATTTTACCCGAATGCAGTTTTGTTTCTAATTTTTCCATTTGTAATATACTAATTTCCTCTTCAGTTCTTATCACCACTTCCCCTTTAATTCTGGGCTATGAGCAAGGACTATCTTTTCTCAAGGAGTGGGATACATTCACACATTAGGTAGGAAACCTTTAGACTATTACTCAGAGCAATAGAAAAACAAACCCTATGTTGTGGAAACAAAAGAGTTGACAATGAAATCACTTGGCTAATAAATGTTAATAGATGGTACTATAAAAACTTATATAGACCTATATTTTGCAGAGAATCTTTATGTAGAATTTATTATTATTATTTTTAAAGAAATCAATCCTTATATCTGTTATAACCAGAGTACAGAAGAAGCAGGATGGATCAACATGGGAGCTAAGTGATCGATAGGGTTGAAAAAAGGCAAAACTCTCAATTGGCACACAATAAGGAAACTGTTGATCTAAAGATGAAAATGTATGCATAAGTTAAAAAAATGAATTCAAGACCATCAGATAGATCTAAGGGTAAAAAAACAAAACAAAACAAGAGATGAGAAACAAAATCTGAGACTGAAACAGAATGTGAGATCCAGGATATTGATCATAGATGGGGCAGACTATTGGTAGAAGATCCCATGGCAAGATTAATCAATAACATGAAGATCATCAGGGAACTAATTAATGGGGTCATGAATAATCCAAATTCTTCTAACATTATTGCCTTGAGCTAAGGACAAGAATAGTCTCAGAGCATGAAATGAGGCTGATACTCTAGGTAGAAATTAAATTTGCTTATCTGATCGAGCCAAAGGAATTGAGGCAAGTGGGATGGATGAATTGTCATTCAATTTTTTTCAGTTGTGTCTGACTTCTTGACTGCATTTAGGATTTTTTTTTGTCAAGAATACTGGAGTGTTTTGTCATTTTCTTTTCCAATTTATTTACAGATGAGGAAACTGAGGCAAACAGGTGTCAGTGATTTATCTAGGGTCACATACCTAGTAAGTGTCTAAGGCCACATTTGAACTCAGGAAAATGAGTCTGTCTAATTCCAGGCCCAGAACTCTATCCCTTGCAACACTCAGGTGTCCCCCGAATAGATGAAATAGACAAAATAATTACATTCTCCTTTTCATTTCCAGAGTTCTAGAGGGTAAATGTATGCATTAACAAAAAAGAATTCAGATAAGTTTAAGGGTAAAAAAATCCTCCCAAATAAAAGATAAGTTAAAAATCTGAGACTGAAAAACTGAAAAGAATATGAGATCCAGGATATTGGCCCAATTTTAAATTGGGCATTAAAAACCTTTCCTTCTTTTTAAAAAATTAACTTATTTAAAACAAATACAAAACAGAAAAAGAGAAAAAAATGCCATGTATATAGCAGAACATAAGAGAGGATTCAATAGCAATAACTTTCTATTTCAAGGAAACCTATGTAGTAAATATTACATATTGTGTTCAGAGCTGTCCATCTTTTCTTTGCTGTCTTGTAGCTTTACTTATGTTCTCTGCTGTACACTTTTTACTTTACTCTTTCCCTTTCCCCTCCACCTCCTCTAAGAAGGCTATAATTAAATGTAGATATATTTATATATATGCATACATATACATATTTAAATACACATATATACATAAAATATATAAGTATCTATAATCATACACATATGTACATATATACACACATGTATTTTTACATATCTATATCTACATCTATGTAAGACTGTACTATGATTATTTTCCTCCATCTCTCTGAAGATGGATAACATCTTTTTTCATAAATTCAAGTCTTTCCATATTTTTCTAATTTTACCAACTCATCATTTCCAAAACCACAGCAATATTAAAAACTTACACTGTTATTTTAAATAGTGTAAAACAATATTGATTAATATGACTGACATATAGTGTAGTTTCCCTTATTTTTTCTTTTGATTAAATCTATTTTAGTTTTAACTTTGTCTGAAATCATGATTACTACTCCTGCTTTTTTTCATGTAACTAATTCTAATTCTGATCTTTATTATTATGTTTGTATGTATCTCTTGTTTCCTGTATCTCCAGACTCCTCTGCTTTACTTCTGTTATTTTGCCCTCTTCTTTACTTAACCTACACTCACTCCAAGGATTCCCCCCACCCCTTATCTTCATCCTGGGTCTCTATTTTGTCTTGTTTGTGTGTGTGAATTTTGGAGAACTTAAAATATTCTGACCTATTCTGCCATCTTCCCAATGTCCTCTGCTTTCCTTTTCATAAGCTGATATTTGGCAAATCAAATACATTTTCAGTATTACAAATATTCTCGAAATCGATATGTCAAACTAAAATGCTGAGTTCTATGTTTTTCAGGAGAGACTGGTATCAAGATATTCCATGGCCTACTTGGTACAGCAGGTGCCAACCCCCTCTAAGTCTGAATCTCCTTAATATGTGACTGTTCCCCTCAGATGATTGGATTTCTTTTTAACAAACCTTCCCAAGGAACCTCTGGCTCCTTATTTCTGCTCAATCTAAAACCAAAAAGACACATTTGTGTCTTGTACTATAAGAGACTAGATGCCCCAAGAAGGGTCTGGCCCCTTTTCCATTTGCAGTGAGATATCATTGGCCCATAAAAATCCTGTAAAATTGTGAACAATCTCATATGGACCATCTCAAGACACACTTTAAGATCACCAGATCATTGACTTCAAATCAGAAAGAACCTAGAAGTTTTTTCAAAGTAGGTTGTTGAGGTAGGTCTTTTTTGAAGAGAAGCAGATGAATTTAGACTTAAAAAACAAAGAATTTATTTTCTTTTTATATTTCCTTCATTTCTAAATATATTCATTTTTTCTCCCCTACTGAAGAAGTTGTATCATGTAGAAACAAAAAAAATCTCTTCCATTATAGTATATTCCTTAAGGTCAAAGATTGTCTTTTCCCTTTCTTTGTGTCCCCAATACTTAGCATATTGCCTGAAGAGTAGGCACTTAATATATGCTTATTGACTGATAATGTAACCAAACTAAACATAACAACCAAATCTCATAGTGTATAGAGGATTACATAACAATAATTTTCCACCTCTGCAAAGAGGAGAAGGAGCTAGTTACCTTTTCTCATCTCATCTCTTGGGTCAAGCTTAGTCAATATAATTATTCAGTAAAAGGTGCTTTGGATTCTGGTAGAACATGACCTTGAGTTGCTGACATAACTGATAACATTTTTGAAACCTCAAAACGTATACAAGAATAACTACACTATAAAGAAAAGCACATTTGGAAGACTTAAAGATTCTGATGAAAGAAATGACCAAATATGAATTCAAAAGACTAATTATGAAGCATTTAACCTAGCTCCTCACAGAAAGCTAATATATATAAGATGCAGAATAAAACATATATTTTTGCACATGTCCGATGTGGGAATTCATAATTTTGGAAGGTACATGTTGAATTGAATATATAACAGAAGAGCAGATAACTATAACAGAAATTTAGGGTTTGATGTGTAATCCTCTTTCTGTTATATTATGCATGTGGAAACATCCATTTTATTAGTTAAATTCAGAATAAATGTTTAGTTTTTTAAGGTAAAATTGCAGTTTCTTAGATATTCCAGGACCAAATATAATACTCTTATGACTGGCATAGTAGGACAGGTAGACTCTGGCCCCCATACTTAATGGAAGTTCAGAAAAAGGAGAATAGATGTAACTAAGAACTTCTGTAACCAAATGGATATTAATTTCCTTTGTAGGATGCCAAGCTTGTTTAACCAATTCATTTGACCACTAGCTGTTTTTGAAAACATGGCTTTGTCTTTCCCAAGTGTAGAACTTAATATTAAAAATAAATAATACTATGCTAAAAATAGTGTGAATCAATTGCATGTGATAGGTTCTTAAATGTTTATTGAATTGAGATATAAAATAGGGAGAAACATTCATCCAAGATGCTAATTAGCATGAACTGAAGTGTCATGAAAGGTGTTCTGCTTAAAATCCAATTAAAGTTGATTTTTTCTGCTGGAGAGATTATCAAAATAATTTCATTTACAGATAGAACTGCATACCTTATTGTTAAACCCCAGAATAGTACAAAATCTCAATGAAATCATAGATGAACAAATTAGAACTAGAAGGGACTTTCGGAATCACTTACAATTGTCCTTCCACATTAGGGCGTTGGGAATGTGGCACCCTTGTGATCTGGAAGTCTATGTAAATGTTGTGGCCTCCCCTTCATACTAGAGAAAAAGTCTGAATTTTTTTCTTATTTTAATTGGGTGTTTCTAGTACTTTATTGTAAAATTTGGGTTGATATTATATAATACTATACATATATTTTATTTATTTGTGAATTTCTAAACTTTTTTTTTTGTATCATATGTGGCTTCTGCAAAATTCCCCTCCCCACAATTCCCATTTAATTTTTCAGTCTGACCTGCAATATATTGAAACTGTGATGGGAAAATTTATGATACAGAAGAGATATAATTGAATTCTCTTTTGTGAGTGAGCTTGAAGTGACTTGCTCAAATTCACTCAGGGAGTGAATAGAAGAACTGAGATTTGAACTCTGAAACTCTTTTGACTCAGAATCTAGCCCTTTTCTGTTAGGTTTTTACTAAGTGCTAATGAGATAATGAGATATTAGGTTCTTAATAAGTGCTAAGTTGGTACTTAACAATTCTTTACTGGGAGTTTTACTTGTGAACTCCTGGGAGGAGCTTGCATGCTTAGGAGGAGCAAGTTCATTGGTTGAAGTAATTTTTCCCAGAAGCCCTTGCATTATCCCACGCCCATTCTCTGGGAGGATAAAAGAGGGTGGCACTCAAGAGATAGAGAGTCTTGTCTGGGACAGACTTTAGGTGGCTCTCCAGAGGAAGAAGTCGTCTCTCCTCTAGACCAGAAAGCGATCGGCAGTTTCTGGAGACTACAGCACGTTACATATTGACGCCCAATGTGGGGCAAGGACTCTTGCTTATCCTGACAAGGACTTATTCTGAGCCTTTCAGAGGAGCTAGTCCATACCTTTGCATTTAAGGACTTATTCTGAGCCCTTCAGAGGAGCTAGACCGGACCATCGCACTTTTCCTATTTTACTACATTATTCATAATAAAGTAGTGAAAGAGATCTGTCCAAACATCTATCCTAAAAAAGTCAAACATATATGTGCATATGTGTATACTATATATATGTAGATAGATATTCTTTATGTATAGCATATATACATACATATATAATACACTGAAGAATATTTTAATCTTTTCTGGACTTTTTCAAGATTTTCAATAAACAAATTATCATATATAATGATTGTCAATATTCATATTAAGAAATTAACATGTATGACTTTTAGAAAGTTTTGTAGAACAGCTGGGTGGCACAATGGACAGAGCTCTGATTCAGAAAGACTCATCTTCATCGATTTAGACACTAGCTTTGTGATGCAATACAAGTCACTTAATCCTTGTTTCCTCAATGTAAATGAGCTGGAGAAGAAAAAAGTAAATGACTCCAATATCTGTCAAGAAAACTCCAACATGGAGAATGGTTGGGTAAATTGTGGTATATGAAAGTTATGGAATATTATTGCTCAGTAAGAAATGACCAGCAGGAGGAATACAGAGAGGGTTGGAGAGACTTAAATCAACTGATGCTGAGTGAAATGAGCAGAACCAGAAGATCACTGTATACTTCAACAATGATACTGTATGAGGATGTATTCTGATGGAAGTGGAAATCTTCAACATAAAGAAGATCCAACTCACTTCCAGTTGATCAATGATGGACAGAGGTAGATACACCCAGAGAAGAAACACTGGGAGGGGAATGTAAATTGTTAGCACTAATATCTGTCTGCCCAGGTTGCATGTACCTTCGGATTCTAATGTTTATTGTGCAACAAGAAAATGATATTCACACACATGTATTGTACTTAGACTATATTGTAACACATGTAAAATGTATGGTATTGCCTGTCGTCGGGGGGAGGGAATAGAGGGAGGGGGGGTAATTTGGAAAAATGAATACAAGGGATAATATTATAAAATATATATATATATATATATATATATATATATATATATATATAATAAAAAAAATTAAAAAAAAAAAAAAAAAAGAAAACTCCAACAGAAAACACAAAGAGTCAGACATGACTGAAAAATGATTGAACAACACCATCAATTAAGACTTAATATAATATATTTTAGGTACTTAATAAGAACTTGCTTCATTGGATCAAATTGAATGAATGTTATTTTGGTAAATCAAAGTCAGATGACCTGGATGTAGATTCCAATTCCAACACAACTATCTCTGAGACCTTGTTCAGGTAAATTTACTCCTCTAGCCTCACTTTCTTTATCTGTACAATGAGAGACTTGGACAAATTGGTCTTTAATGTCTCTCCCAGTTTTAAATCCATGATTCCCTTTGGGTTCTATGGTGTGTGTTGTCAATTAGGCACATGATATGTGAAAGTATGGATGGGATGAACTGAAGCCAGAACATTTTTATTGACTGAAAATGGCATGTTTTTTTCACGAGCAGCAGAACAACTAGTATTACCAAGACATTTCTAAATAAGAGGCAGTGAAAATTTTATTGCTGCTAGCAGCACCTCATTTTTTTTTAAGTTTCTTTTTTGCCATCATGTTTCAATCCTATCCCCTTGCTCTATTCTCTTCATGAAGTACATTAAAACACAAAAGAATGCTTTTGTTCTTTCTAAGGCTTGTCCAATTTCGTGAGATCCAAGGGAACAATGTGTCAGGTACTGTTTGCTATGTCTTATTTTGTTCAGATTTCTGGCTGAAAGTTTTCTTCCTGGCTACATGGCTGTGACCCTCTTAGGGAAACTGGGATGCACTTGCCCAGTTTAGAGAAAGAATCATTCAAATGCCTCTATATTTGGGGGATTGAATAACAAATGATCCTAATAGGCATACTCTGGCTTTATAATCTTTACAAACTGCATTCTAACTGGAAAACTAGGACAGAAAATATTGATGATATCATGGAGTCACAGGATTAGAGAGAGGCAGATTAGCCAACTCAACCCTTGCCTTTTGGCAAAAAGACACCTAAACTATCCAGGGCAGATGGCTATCAAAAGTTTCCTAAACTCAGTCTTCATTTTCAGTTTACATTTACCTATTTACAGGGTTGTGAAAATTAGGAGCTAATGGGAGTGAAAAATTAGAAAAATGTTTGATGGAAACCTCCCACATGAAACAAAAGCAAAAAATCCCAACCAAACAAACCCAAAAAACCATCTTCAGAGATCCCATCTTTGTTCAGGAGCTAGACATAATATGCTTTGGCAAATATTTTCTTACCACTGAAGTACATGGTTAACAGGCGTTGTATTTTTAATGGCACAGGGTTTATATGACTACAAAATATAGGAGATTCTTCCCTACCTCATTTCCTAAATAGTTGACGTATTCGCCAAAAGCAAAGAGTAAATAACAGATGAGATGAGGTGTTAACAATATTGTTAACACTCTGAGATCTCTTTATGAAGTGTGAACACCTTTAGCCCAGCAGTGATGAGCTCCCTTTAGAGGAAAGCTACAGAGAAACTATAGGTTCACCTGTAGGTAAAGAGGTAAACTATGGCTGTTAGTAGGAATCCTTTCTTCCCTCTACCCCCATTTACCAATCCCCCCTATTCTACCCATTACCAACATCAAGTCCCATTTCTAGGTTCATGTACAGATTCATTGCTAGTGAGGGAAGGGAAAACTTGGTCCTGTATTTAAAATCTTTTGGAGAAGGCCTTTCCTTTCTTTCCTTCTGTAATGCATTCTAACATTGAAGACCATGCCAGTAAGTTTCTCAAAGGCAGCATGGCAAAGTGGACCAAGGACTTGATCTGAAATCAAAGGATTAAGGTTCAAATACTACTAGTTACTTTCCATGTGGCTTTGGGAAAGCCACTTTTCTCCTTTTGATTTCAGTGTCTTCATCTATTAAAGAAGGTGATTGGATGAGATGGCCTCCAAGGTCCGTTCTAGTTCTAAATCCATGATTCTAAGAGGAAAATTGGTATGGTAGGTAAAGCACTTGGAATCATGAAGAAATAGGTCTGCATTTCACTTCAGATGCTTACTAGCTATGTAACTGGAGATCAATCACTTAACTGCCCTCATCTTTAGTTTCCTTATCTGTAAGATGGGGATAATTATATTGTCTTCTGGTTAGTGGTTTTAATATAATAATATAATTACAAATATAAGATGTATAATGATAAATTTATATATATATATAGATATATGCATGTTTATTTAAATATAATAAATTATAAATTAATAAATAAAATTATAAATATAAAAATATAATAAGATTATGTAGCTCTTTAAGTTTTGCAAAGCATTTTACATATTTTATATCATTTAACAAGCAAGTAATGCAGTGCCATTATTAGTTCCTTTTTTTACAGATATAGACTCTGGGTCTAAGAGAGATTAAAAGATTTCCCCTGGTCACATTGCTAGTAAGTGTCTGAGGCAAAATTTGAACTTGTATCTTCCTAATTGCAAGTCCCATACATTTTGTTCTACTACCTTGTTATGATTTAATAGCATAAGAGATTTAAGAATAGGTTACTGCCATAAAACCTACAAGAATATATTTTATAGTACCTTTGTTGTTATTTCAGTTGTATTCAATTCTTTGTGACCCCATTTGGGATTTTCTTAGCAAAGATATTATAGTGGTTTGCCATTTCCTTCTCCAGATCATTTTACAGATGAGGAAACTGAGGCAAACAGGGTTAAGTGACTTGCCCAGGGTCACACATGTAGGAAGTGTTTGAGACCAGATTTGAACTCAGGTTGATGAGTCTTCTTGATTCCAGGCCTGGTGCTCTATCTACTCAGTAGATAGGGGTTCTCAAACTATGGCCCGTGAGCCAGATGCAGCCCGCTGAGGACGTTTATGTGGCCCACCGCGTTATGGCAAATGGGCTGAGGGGCGGAGACAGAGTGGGAGGTTTTGTTTTTACTATAATCCGGCCTCCCACAGTCTGAGGGACAGTGAACTGGCCCCTATTTAAAAAGCTTGAGTTCCACTGATCTACTGTCTCACCTAGCTGCCCTTATAGTACTTTAAGATTGGACAAAATGTTTTACATTCATTATTTTAGTTGCCCATAGTAGCTGGGCTGTGCAGTGGATAGCATTATATGCTATGAAGTCAAATCCTAAATCAGGTGTTTTTTTCCTGGACTTGACATAAGCTGTATGATTATGAATAAGTCACTTGAATACTCAGAAACTCAGTTTCCACATTTGTAAAATGAAGAAGATCCTTTCAGTACTATATTACAAGAGTTATTTTGTCTGTAAAGAATCCTATGATTAATTGGGAACTATGTTCTCCTGAAACTGGCAGAAGATTTTTTCTCCCCAGGGAAACTGGAAAGGAGAATGAAGTTTTTTTTTTTTTTTTTTTTTTTTTTTTATTCAATAAACGTAATTGTCTCTTAATTGTCTTAGGTTTAAATTTCACCTCTGATCTTAATCCCTATGTGAAAATGGGGAAATCTCTGAGCCCCAGATGAAGTGATTTCTTATCTGTAAATGGGGCTGGTAGCATTGTTAAATCTCTCTGTCTCAATCTCTGCCTCTGTTGTCTTGCTGCTTTTCAGTCAATCTCTCTCTCTGAATAGGAGTCATTGTTAAGTTCAATGAGGTGAGAATATAAACACTTTGTGACAGATGCCACAGTGGATGGAATGGGGATTCAAAGTCAGTAAGATCTGAGTTCCCATTTTGTCTTAAACCCTTATTAGCTATATAATCCTGAGAAAATTACTTAACCTTCTTGTCTCAGTTTCCTCATCTCTTCCTAGAAAATCCCCAACTGGGGTTTAAAATATACAAGAAATAAATGATAGCAAAATGAAATGCATTTATTTAAGGAAAAACTAGGGAAAAGGAGAAAAGTAGGAAAAAAAGAGAGAGGAAAGAAAGAAGAGAAGGAGATAGAGAAAAGGATCTGAAGGAAGAAATGAGAGAGTTACAGACAGAGACTGAAATTAACAACAACAAAACCATTATAGTTTCCTCATCTTTAAAATGGCAGTAATTTGTGATGATCAAATGAGTTATCATACACAAAGTTCTCTGCAAAGCTCAAGAGCTCCCTCAAGAATTGATAAAGCAGCCCTTCTTTGTTATTTTAGTTTGTTCACATCAGGAGGACAGACAGAAACAAAGGGCTGAAAGAGAAAGAGAGAGAAAGAGAGACAGAGACAGAGAGACAGAGAGAGACACAGAGAGAGACAGAGAGAGAAGGAGGGAGGGAGAGAGAGAGAAGAAAAGAGGGAGAGAAGAAGGGAGAGTGGGAGAAAGTAGGGGAGAGCAATAGATAGAACATGGGATGTGGTTTACAATTAGATAAAAATAATTTTAAAAATCCTACGTGATGCATAATTATTACCAAAGAATTGCATTTTCTATAATAATAATCATTTGAAGGAGAGAAGCTAGTATAATATGAAAAAAATGCTCACCAGATGTTAGCAATATGGAATCCTCAGAAAAGTCTTCCTGAAAGAGGAGGATCTTGATGGGAGAGTTAAATATGAGCCAAAAGAAGAGTTAACATTGAATAAGTTTAGTTTCTAGGTAAAAAATGTCATCTTATTCAAATGGTTTTTACAATATGAAATATAACTTCCCAATAGCATTTAAGCAATAAATAGGGTAGTTTTTATTAGTTGGAAGATTTTAAACTTTTTGTGGTTTGTTTTTCTCTAGAAGTTAAATAGGATAAACACTAAAGCTGTCTGGAAGGCATTTGGGATTCCACCCTGTGTTGTGAGTGATGTTTTCCTAGACTAATTTCTCTTGTAGCATCAGTTGGTACTGCTCATAGATGATGCATATAAACATTCTTCTTTTTAATGGGTTGGAAATTGTTGCAGGCTTCAGTATAAATGTTTAAAGTTGTTGACTATAAATTGGGTTATCTTTCCAACTTCTCTGTATGGTTGGAACAATAGGAGTCTGTAGTGCTGGCAGAAAGACTTCCCCACTCTGTCTAATAAGTGACAAAGATTAAAGGAAGAAAGCAATAAGCAGTTCAGAAAAATTGATCAAAACTTGGTGGATATGAAACCTGACGGAATATTTAGTACGTGGCATCCATAGTCCCCCACTCCTGAAGGAAGCAAACTCCTTTTTTTCATAGTACTTCAATTTAAATGTATTTTCTTCATACTGTTTTCTTGAGAGTATAGTTTAGGGAGAAATAGGGCACAAAGGATTTTTCATTCAGAGTAATACTTATCATGAGATGAATCCCAAGGAATTGTTGTAGGTAGAGGCATTAAGGATGAAGAAACTGGTCTCAGAGTTTGTCTTCTATAGTGATTTCAGATAACTTTGGAGACAAACAGATGGACAAAGTTTCTATGACTCTTTTGGGGATGATTTTGTGACATCTTTGGACAAATCTATCTGGAACTCTGAAAATGTGATAGGTAATAGAAACACAAAAAGCCTTGACGTAAAGGTTAAGATTAGGGTTACATTAAGCGTAACAGTAGATTAAAGCATGTGGGATACAAATTGGGAAACCTTTAGCAATCTTCCTAATAATATCTGCTCTTTCTAACTTTAATAGTTTTATTTTAAAGGGAATTTTGAGGAACATTTATTTATATATAAAAGTCAAATACAAGCATATTATTTTGCATAACATAAATCATCTTCAAGCTTCAGTTTGTTGTCTGTTATTTCTAGTGGAATTTATTATAATGAATTCTAGTGCTATAAAATAATTTAGATAACCTCTTATAGTATGCTGCAATGAAACTTCAATTGTACTATGACATACCTTTACCTGTAAATATATGCAGGTCTTTTGAGAACATGGTGGAAGTGTTCAGCCTATCTCTCTAGGATCATGTCCTTATCACTAATCAGTGTGGCAACATTAGCACTGAGTAGTTGAGATGTACCACAGGTCTTTGGTCCATAAATAGCCTTTAGGGCATCATAAAAATGCCTTGGGTTGTTTCAGCATAAAATTGAATTTCATATACTTTCTTACTGAGCCAAGAATTCTGCATCTAAGTTTTGATTGTACTTTACTTTTGATGGAATTGAATGCTACCTTCTTAGAGATGGATGAACTATCAGGCTGGTACACCCTATGTAGTTCTCATTTTTCATTAACAGTTTCTGAATTTCCCCATCATTTTTATCAAACCAGTTCTGATGTTTGTGAGCGTTCTGACCCAGATGAGCAAATGCAATGCTGTACACCAAATCTCCAAAAGCTGCCCACTCCCTTTCTGCTTCATTGTTAACAACTGTGTGTTGGCTCAACTTACCTTCCAGGTTGGTAACAACCTGTTTCCTCTCAGAGAAGCTCCTTAATATATTCACATCAATTCTTCTAGTAGTCTTTTTGTCCTGGGGCCTCAGCTTTTATTGAATGAGAATATTCAGCTTGGAGAGGATAAGTCTAAGAACAGTCCAGCACTCTGCACCACATTGCTATCTATGTTTTCTTACAATCATACAGTCCAATAAATGCCACTGTTTTCTGCGAGGGAGCATTCATTAGCTTTTATTGCATTTAGGTAAACACAATATAATGTTGGTGATGAGGTCATGAGATATACAATTCTTCAATAGTAAATGACCATTGCTGTTGCTGTTTTCAACTCCATTCATCCCAAGGATTCTCTGCCATGTTCTAGTACTCTGAGCATTAAAATTGCCCAGAATTATAAGCTCGTCCTTTTTTTTGGCACATTAATAATAAGGGTTTCCAGGTCTTCATAAAATGTTTCTTTGACTTCTTTAGGTTTGTCATGATGGGAGCAGAGGCACTGATGATGGTCACATGGCATTTTCCTGCAAATGTCAATCACATTGTTCTGAGCCTGTCATTCATTCCTTTTGGAAAGCATGTGAGCTTGTTAATTAGAATAGTTTTGATTGAAAAACCTACACCACCATCACAGTGTTCCCTTTCACTGTGGCTACTCCAGAAAAATATTAATCTATGTCTTCCTTCAGTAAACTGGCCTTCATTTGCCTGTTTTATTTTACTCAGGGCTGCTATTTAGATGCAATACTTGTTGCGCTCTCTTGTAACAAGAGCTGTTCTTCTTTCAGATCTATTAATTTTATTTAATCTACAAGTATGCACACATTCCATATACCAATGGTGAGTGGAATCAACTTTTCAGAAATTTTTGTACACTTTTTAGTGTCTCAACCACAAGGTGGGATCACTGCTTGCTGCAGTAATCACGCTATGGTTGGGTAAGCAGACAATTTTTAGGACACTTTTTCTAATCCCTTCCTCACATATGGAGGTGAACAGTGTGATCTTTTAAAGACTTCTCAGATACAAAGGGGATTGCCAAATACCACTGCTGCATCCAGTAAGGAGACGATTCTATGGTCTGGTCTGCCTGTGGGCAGTTTGTGACATAGCTCACAATGTATTCACACCTGCTACTTCATCACTTGCCCATTGTCACAGGACTTTGAGGATAAAAATAGCAAAATGGTATGGTGATATCTTTTGATTTGTGCATAAATTAGATTTAAGTGAGGCAGAGTTGCATGAAGTAATCAGCCTTATTCTCTCTTCTAGAGCCATCATTATCCAGTGGGAGGACAGAGTAAAAATGACTGATGATGACTCAAGATGCAGTGGATGACCTTGGTATTTTTGATATCTAATCAAGCTCTAAGCACTCCACAACACCTGTTTCATCTGCTCTCATGGCCGTTAGAACAAATTGTTCTCATCTGCCCGTTTCACCAGTGGAAGCTTTTACATTCTTCGGGTAGACAACCTGCCTAACTTACCATAGAGTTTGAGACTCCTTGGTTATCTTCAACCTGGTTTAACCCACGTGCCAAAATGATTTGCTGGGGTATGTGCATGCTACAGCATCTTGGAGTCACAGGTGAAAGTTAGGTGGATAAAGAGCACACCAAAGGTGGAAAGCAACTCTGAAAAGGGCTCAGTGGGCCTCACCTCAGAGGGTACAAGTCTTCCCTAAACACACTCCACACCCACACTTTCAACCTGGAGATTGGAAGAATGGTCAATGGGCCCTTTTATCTTGATTTTTAAGAAGTACTAATAACATTGACAGTAACAGCTTCTGTGTGGTGTAAGTATAGAAAAATTATGTTGGGAATGAATATGTTTTTAAAGAAGTTTATTAAAGAAAAATCTAGTTTGAACAGACCAAATAACCATATAAATAGGATAATAAATAACATTCTCAAATTTGAAACAAAAGAACAAAGAATTCTAAGCCCCAATTGGAATATGTCTCAATCCAAGAGTCATATTACAAGGTTTTCAATAGTAATTAGAGAGTACATTTCTTTCAGTCATTAGTAAAGCAATTAGCTTAACTGATGGTCTTTACTTCCCTCCTCAAAAGATAACTTGAATGTCATTTATACAATCAATGTAAGGGTAGTTTTTTTTAAAATAGGTGTTTAATTTGAGGGGTTTTTTTGGGGGGGGAAGGTGCTGCTGCTGATGATTATTTTTAACTTCATGTTGAAGTATTTCTGCCATTTAACACCTTTTTTTAAAATTGGGAAAATATGCTTGCATGGAAAATGAAATTCAGGAGTTTTTCTGCCAAAGTAAATGAATGTGTGTTATGGGTCTTGTCTCTTCTTGTATGTACTCCTGCACCATCTTCAACAGAAACTATAATGTTACTTAAGGTAATCAGTTATGGCCTTAGGCTCTGTCATTAAAGAAGACTTTATAAACTTCTGGTGATTGTAAACTTTTAAAGACTATGTAGAAAGATGCTGTCAAGAGGAAAGGTATTGAGAAATGCAGGAGATGTTTGAGGATATATGAAAATAAAATGAACTTATGCACCTTATAAAAATGGAATGAACTTTTATTCTAAAGGATATAAATGCTTTACTCCTAGTTAATTAATTAAAATAGTTGCATTAGGAGATGTTACATCTTAAATACAGAATATTTCAGATATGATTCTATCAATGGGACAAATTACATCTATCAATTACATGGTGATGCACATAGTATGTTTATCTCATGATAAGATGAAGAGTGAAGAGCTTATTATGTGGGTGTTATTCCTATTTCCTTGACAATAGCATAATTGTAGTAGATAATTTGGTGAGGATGAAAGTTTTCAGTCCTTTTCTTGATGTCAATATGCTGGATTGGACTAAGCCAGAGGATTGTTTCAGATACCTGACTTGGAATTAGCTTGCAATTTCCCCAATGAACTAGGAGGGATCTTAGAAGTAGTTTGCTCCTTAACCCTATAACTGCCTTACTCACTAGAAGTCACAAGACATCAGACCAAGATGGAATTAATGGTCATGGAAAAAGCAAGTCAACTTTTCAAGTTTGTGTATCATTTGTGATTAAGGAAGTATTCAAAGTTGAAAACAAGTATACAAAACAATTACTAATTGTGTATTGAAGGCAGCAAGAGTTTCTGCAACATCAAAAAGTTTCCCAACATAAAGTTTTCACAGCTCAAGCTTCTTGAGTGTTTTTCAAAAGACAAAAGAAAAAAAAAAAGGAAAGGTTTTTTTTTTTCCCTTCAGATGGCAAATCTGACCTTTATAGTAATGAGGGATAGTAAAGGATATTTAATACGTATATAAATGGGAGGCAGTTCCGAAGTGGGATCAAATACTTCTAAAATGGAATGACTCCCCAAGCTCTTGTACTGTTTTTTTCCTTTCAAAACCTAGGCACCATGGAGAAATGTCTGGTATTCTTGCCTGTGTCTTTGGGGCTAATGTTGGCTGTGAAGAGGTTTCAAATAAAAGCACTCCACGCTTGACCAAAATTAAAAAGCTAGTTCTTTTGTTGTCCCATTATGTCAGAAAGCTCTTCCCAGTGCTTATAACCAGTCATCAATGTGTCCTTCCTAGGGGTCATTCAAGTGTGATGAAGAACTACTCAGAGCCTGACCTGAACTGCAGGATTTGGGAAAAAGTCTAGTTATAAATGGTTTATGTTTGAAGATCTAATGCTCTCAATGTTCACCCTGCTCTGAACCACAACTTCAAAGCTTTTTTTGTTGTTGTAAGTATCCATATGAGCACAAATACAAGAACAAACTCTATGAAATACACAAAGAACCAAAAACATAGAATTACAAAGAGATAGATCTCTATTTTACCAATGCAAAATCAATCATTTATATATAAGCATCATTTCTAAAGTTTCAAAAAAGAGAAATCTCAAACAATTACAATGGTCTGATATTCAAGTTGTTACTGCAAAACATACCCTAAGCATAATTCTTTGTTCTGTGTGTTCAAATGTTTTATTTGTCTTTTAAAATAATTTTTATGGTTAAAAAAAATCACAGTTTTTTCAGGTTAAAAACAAGCCATGAAAATGAATCTCAATGCAGATCTCACAAATCAGTAGGAATAGCATTTGGTTCTGCTGCTGCTATACGTTCACACTCAGCAGCCTTAGTATCAATGTGATTAAAATTTCTTTCCAAAACTAAATAATGAGTTGATATTTTTATAATAAAAAAGTTCTGAGTAATATTGCATAGGAGTGCCAGAAACTGTCCTATTGGAAACAAAAACTACATTAAATAAGAAACCTCTTTTCAGGCCTGTATTTGCCACATTTATAGCATGACACAATACATACTGTGACAGGGATAGGAAAAAAATGTTTTTGGCACTCAATTACACATATTAGCAATGTTTGCCACATGAAAATAAAGGGAAGAGCAAATAGGAGGAAATAAGAGGGAGAGAAGAAAAGAGGGAGGAGGGATTTGATTTCAGAAAGGATTGGACAACTAGTCCAGTGCTTCATAAAGACGATCCCCATTAGTGACACAGGTGGCTTGGATGTACCAGTTTCTATGATGAAAAGAATGCAGTCTAAATTTATCTATGAATTTGGCTGCATTCGTGGCACTGGAAAGATCCTATCTGTTAACAAACACTAATAAGATGGCATCTCTAAGCTCATTCTCTGCCAACATTCTCATCAGTTCTTGGGCCTCATTCACTTATTCTCTGTCATTATTGTCAATCACAAAAAATCTGCCCTTGTGTGTTCTGAAAGTAATGGTGCCATAGGACTTGGCTCTTGTTCTAGCCACCTACATCCCATACTGTGAAGCTAATGTATTTATATTCTACAATTTTTATGTTGTAACTGTGAGAATAGTAGCTACTATTTCTATCTTGTAACTTTCTTCCTTCCTTCCTTCCTTCCTTCCTTCCTTCCTTCCTTCCTTCCTTCCTTCCTTCCTTCCTTCCTTCCTTCCTTCCTTCCTTCTTTCCTTCTTTCTTTTTTTCTTTCTTCCTTTCTTTTTTTCTTCCTTCCTTCCTTCCTTCCTTCCTTCCTTCCTTCCTTTCTTTCTTTCTTCTCCTTCCTTCCTTCCTTCCTTCCTTCCTTCCTTCCTTCCTTCCTTCCTTCCTTTCTTTCTTTCTTTCTTTCTTTCTTTCTTTCTTTCTTCTTTCTTTCTTTCTTTCTTTCTTTCTTTCTTTCTTTCTTTCTTTCTTTCTTTCTTTCTTTCTTTCTTTCTTTCTTTCTTTCTTTCTTTCTTTCTTTCTTTCTTTCTTTCTTTCTTTCTTTCCTTCCTTCCTTCCTTCCTTCCTTCCTTCCTTCCTTCCTTCTTTTCTTTTTTTCTTTCTTCCTTTCTTCCTTTCTTTCTTTCTTTCTTTCTTTCTTTCTTTCTTTCTTTCTTTCTTTCTTTCTTTCTTTCTTTCTTTCTTTCTTTCTTTCTTTCTTTCTTTCTTTCTTTCTTTCTTTCTTTCTTTCTTTCTTTTTTTCTTTCTCTCTCTCTCTCTCTCTCTCTCTCTCTCTCTCTCTCTCTCTCTCTCTCTCTCTCTCTCTCTCTCTCTCTCTCTCTCCTTAAAGAGATTAGCAAATATATTTCATGTTCCAAGTGTGATATGTTGAATGTTGGCAAAAGAAACCTCTCCACTATTGAGCTATGGGCTTCCTGTCTCCTCACACATGAGTGGTTGCTCTCCTTTTTTATCAGCTCTCCAAGCATTAGTTTTGCTCCCACAAGATCTGGAGTCAATACTTCTTACACTATCTAAACAAAAGAAAAATAAAAATCCTTCTCCTGCTGAGATTAATAGAAAAGTTTTAACTTTAATTGGTATCTGTAGATATAATTTCCTCTTATTAGATGATGAAGCATTTGCTTTTTAAATAAGACTTTTTTTGGTAATATAATTGGTTATTTTTCCAGATTCCTATAGTCCTAGTGTAACTAAGCTAAGTAGCTCCCCTGTTTCCCATAACATTGATTTTCTGGAATTTCCTAACTGTGCTTAGGTTACAATCTGCTCTGTTAGGATTGCCATTGGATTTTTTACAACTACCAGGAAATTCTGATTTTCCTGTGAATTTGTCTTATGAAGCATTTGTGACTATACTTTTTGGCATGATCATTGACATTTTGACAATGGGGCTTGGGAAGTGATTTTAAAAAATAACACCTCTGTTAACACTGTGGAGTGTGAATTATACAACTTCTTCCTTACTTTCACATTCTTTTAAGCACTATTAATTCAATAACTGTAAAATTAGTAAGTTTCTCTCTTTCTTGATAAATAGGACATGAAATCCTTTTTTGTGCTGTACATTGAAGTCATTTATGATCATTCACAGTATTCATTCCTGGAAAGATTTTGCATATCTAAATATGCCATCTTTTTACTTTTTGTCAAAATAAAAATCAGCAATGACCCTTAAGTGGCCATTGTTTAGAATGAGAAATTGGAAGCTTCCAATATGACAAGTCTTACAGAATTTGACTACTCCAAATCATTTTTTTCCAGAGATTAAAGTTATTCTCTCATGTTTTTATTTACACAAATACTCCTACTTGCTCCCTTTGGTATTTCTTTCCTACCCCACTGTGATATATTCTGCCTTGCTTCACTGAAACTGATCTCTTATTACTCACCAATGAATTCTTTATTGCCAAATCCAATTCACTTTTTATTTAGTTCTCATCCTTTGACATTTTATCTCTTTGAAGCATTGCATACTGCCCTTCTTTTACATTAAATTCTTGGTTTCTTTTCTTTTATCTTCATAAAATCTCTGTTTCCTTTGCTGGTAATTCTCTTTCTCCCCAAATGCTAACTATGGTCATCCCCAATCATCCTCCCTAAATACATTTGTCTGTGGAAAATATTTTAATAAAAATAATGAAAAACCATCATTTTCCAAAATATAACTCTAGGTCTTGCCATTCAACTATATTTCAGTTTTATAATTCTGGTTTACTCCAACAATCTCCTAATAACTCTCTATCCAATCTAAACATCTGTGATCATATTTTTACTTTTCTTACTCTTCTTTTCATTTTTGACCATTACTTCAAATTTGTAATAGTCAGTGTCCCATGCTTAAAACTCTTTTTGAATTATTTGGATTATTTGAGGGAAAGATGCTAGGTTACTATTGTGAAATATTTTTAGGGAAAAAAATCTACCTTTCAAGTGAGTAGATTTGCTAATTTATTCAGGACAACTCCAAGTTATAGTTGAGTCCTGGATAGCAGGATGCCCCAGCTTCAATCCAGGATACAAACCTCTTCCATTGTTGTTGAAAGATAATCAATATTCCCACCCTTCCAGGAAAGCTTATGATTGTGGTAAAAGAAAAATGATTTTCTAATTAGAGTATTTTAGATGAATTTAAGTGAGTAAATTCACTCAGAATATGTTAGATACAGTTTTAATTTAATTTTAATTTTTTTATTTTTTTGGAATCCATTTCCTTTCCTTTCCCTTTTAACTCTCACCTGAACTTAACTCTTAAGTTATTTCACTTTGGGGGGGGGCTACTGTTTTCTTATGTATAAAATTGGGGGGGGAAAGAAACTAGAGTAGAAGACCTCTATCCTAGCTATTAATCTATGATCCTGTGAATTATTTTTAAGTGAAGCCCTATTATTTAAGAAAATCCAATTAATTAAAGGCTTAACACACACACTCCTCCAAACAGAAATTACTAACTCTATTAACAACTCAATATAAAACCAAATGGATTTTGATATATTTTAACTTAATAGCTCTCTCTTCTAGTCACCCCCTTGGGGTGATTTTCATATGATGATGGGAATCTATGCCTGTTTCCAGGTCAATAAGAATTTCCCTAAGGAGCTGTCAATTTGACAGCATGCTCTTCCCCTTATCTCATGCCAAAAGAAAATTTTCCAAGGGGAAATTCTTTAGTATTTTACTTTTTCTGGAACTCATCATTCCCTAAAAAAGAGTATCTCTTTTCCTAGCAGGATCAGGTAAATTCTATCCTAGTTGAGAAGAATTTACTGAGAGAGGATCCTATCTCTGATGCAGTCTTCCATGAAGCTAAAATGCCCTCCCAGGGATCAGTCTTTTTTTCAATCTTTCTGTGTTGGGGTGAAGAGGATTAAAGAAAGTATAATATTTTCTTCTTAGCTTGAGTACTACAATGGTAACAATAGAATTTTGAGAATTGTGTGAACTAAAATGACTTCATCTTATAAAATGGAATCCCTTTTGAGACCTAAGTTTCATCTTCCTGTAAATTCCATCTGCTGGGAATTGATTGGGAATTGGGTGACATCCTGCTTCACATCTCAAAAAAAAATCCACCTTTTCTCTTCTTCCCTTACTCCCTCCGTTCTCCCCTCTCTCCTCTTGAAACTCTCTACTTATCCCCTTCCCAGTTCAGAAAACTCTTAATATTTTTCTCCAATTACAAATCAATTACCTAAATTTGTACCCTAGTTTATATACTATCAATTGTTTTCTTTTAATGCATAAAAATCTGTCTCACCTTGTTTTTGGAATCCATTGCCAAGCTGAAAAGGCCTGGTCCCATTTTGCTATGCAATTGGCATGCATTGCTTGATAAATTGAAGAGTAGATTTGCTAATTTATTCAGGACAACTCCAAGTTATAGTTGAGTCCTGGATAGCAGGATGCCCCAGTTTCAATCCAGGATACAAACCTCTTCCATTGTTGTTGAAAGATGATCAATATTCCCACCCTTCCAGGAAAGCTTATGATTGTGGTAAAAGAAAAATGATTTTCTAATTAGAGTATTTTAGATGAATTTAAGTGAGTAAATTCACTCAGAATATGTTAGATACAGTTTTAATTTAATTTTAATTTTTTTATTTTTTTGGAATCCATTTCCTTTCCTTTCCCTTTTAACTCTCACCTGAACTTAATTCTTAAGTTATTTCACTTTGGGGGGGCTACTGTTTTCTTATGTATAAAATTGGGGGGGTTTCCATATTGACCCAAAGAAGGGACTTTTTTAATTGCTAAAAGTTTTTGAAAATTGTGCACACAAACTTTTCCTGTTTTATTGTTTTGTCTGTATTTTTATATTTCTGTAAAATCTCAGAAAAATCTTTATCTTATGTTGTTTGTAGATTCTGCTACCTTGAAAGATTTCTAAGGGAAAATGCAGCAAGTCATAAAAATTGCTACAAAAAGTTGTAGTTTATGAGTTTAGAATGTTGGGGAAGATGAATGAAGTTTCATAATTTCATACTTCATACTTGAAACAGTGATACCAAACACTCTGTCCTGGTAAGTATTGAACAACTCCAACTTTAGGCTTTTAGTGAGAAATTAGGTTGAAAAGAAAAAAGCAATCCTGTAATATAGTTTCTTTTTGTCCAAGGATTTTCCAATCTTTAGAAACTTTTGAACTCCAAAGAAAGGTATTGGTAGTGTGATGCTATTACTTTTACTAGAGGTTAAACTAAAAATTCTTGCGGGAAAGGGGGTATAGTTAGGCTATGATCATGAAAAGAATTGATTTGGTTTTCAGGATTTTTTTCAGTTTTAACTTAAATTTTTTTTTTACTAAAGCTTTTTATTTATAAAACATATGCATAGGCAATTTTTCAACACTGACTCTTGCAAAACCTTCTGTTCTAACTTTTCCCCCACCCCTCCCCTAAATGTTTAATTTAACATTAAAAATATTAATATATATATGTTAAATTCAGTATATGTATATACATATTTATAAATTATCTTGCTGCACACAAAAAAATCAAATTTAGAAGGAAGAAAATAAAACTGTGAATTGGAAAATGAGTGGATGCCTAGGAATTCAGAAATGGTTGAATAAGTAATGGTATATTAAGGTAATGGAATATTATTGTTCTATTAAAATGATAAACAGGCTGATTTCAGAAAAGCTTGGAAAAACTTACCTGAACTGATGCTGAGTGAATTGAGCTGAAGCAGAACCTTGTACACAGTAACAGCAATATTGTATGATGATGAACTATAATGGGCATAACTCTTCTCAGCAATACAATGATTCAAGATAGTGTCAGTAGACTTGGGATAGAAAATGCCTTCTGAATCCAAAGAGAGAACAATAGAAACTAAGTATAGATCAAAGTATACTATTTTCATTTTTTGTTTGCTTTATCTTTTGTATAATTTTCACCTTTGTTCTGATTTTTTGTTTTTACAATATGATTAATATGGAATATGTTTAAAATGATTGCAATGTATACCATATATTGGATTACTTGCTGTTTTAGGGAGGGGAAAGAGAAGTAAAGGAGGGAGAAATATTTAGAACTCAAAATCTTACAAAAATTCATGTTGAAAACTATCTTTACATGTAATTGGAAAACAAAATAATATTGAGAAAAATTCATATTTGATTTGGTTAAGATTTGTCATGTAATTAAGTTATAATGTGAAGTGTTCTACTCTTAATTGAGGCATCAAATATTTTAAAAATTGCTGGGAAAATGCAGGCAAACCTGAGATCACAGAAATTTTTTAGCTATGCTAACTTAAGCAAGTTATTTTATCTCTATTTATTTCCTGATCTGTAAAGAAGAAAATAATGATGATACCCACTTTCTAAGATTGATATGATGATCAAATGATATAATGATTATGAAATGCTAAACATAGTGATTGGCATATAGTAAGCACTGTGTAAATATTGGCTATTATTATTTCTTTAATTGAATATAATTACATACCAGGTTTTAAATATGATTAATCTAAAATACAAAGGTGATAAAAATGAAAGATTTTCTAGACAAGATAATTTAGGAATACATTCAGCTGGACTGGTGTCCACTGACTGGTAGCAAATTTTGTTCTATATCTTAAATATATGATATTGTGTCAGAAATGCCATGAGAAACCATTATATCAGAAATGTTGTTAAGTAAATAATTTTATCTTTTAATCTGCATACTGTTAGATTATGAACTGAGTATGATGGTGATTAAAATAGATTTTTGAAAACTCTTAAATATTCAATAAAGAAATTCAATATTCAATAAGATTGTTTTAAAATAGATAAGAATCACAATAATAATTTGCTGTTTGAGAAAACAGTTGCACAGGTCCTTTAAGATATCCTTATCTGGAGGTCCCTTGAGACTTTTCAGGCAAGATTATAAGATAATCATGTTGTAAAATCTAATATGCTGAAATTTAAGAATCTAGAGCTAAGAAAATAGGATTCCCTCTCCCATGCCTTGGCAAAATGGAGGAATTTATAAGTTTACATAATAAAGAGTACATTTTCATCTGAAATGTAAAATTATAGGATCTTTGAATTTGAAATCTATTATTGCTAAATATGTTTTGAATCAACTATTATGTGTTTACTGTGTGTGTTATTTTAAACCGATAATATTCAAACCCTAAGTTATGGTAAGTGAAATTTTGTTATTCGAGGTAAACTCTCATAGGACCATAATTTAGCAATTTTTCTTTGTTTTGAATTCAGATATGGTTGTTTAATGTTATTAAACCAATAGTTCACCTGTCAAGGAGAAAATGGCAAAAGCTATAGTAGAATTGCTCCAGGTGGATGCCTGAATCTGGGGAAAACTGAGGGGATGATTACCTTGGTGTGAAGGTAGATTCCTCTTGACTCAATTTCCTGATTGTGTTATTTCTTAACAGAAAATTCCCTCACCTGATTAATACTGAGTTATGGTCCCCTGTCATAATCATGAGCCTCTTTTTTTCCTTTCATAGCAAATTTCTATAATCAGGACAGATAAAAAGTGAAAGTTTCCTAAGTACAATATTAAATTTAGAGTGGGGCATTCAATACCTGTAGACTCATATAGCCTATCTCATTCCACATACCAATGCATAATCAAGGTTTCTGAGATTCTGGCACACACTGACTCACTTCCACATTCTCTTGAATTTGAATTGTGAAACCATCTCAAAACCATATTAACACATGATTCCCTCACTCTTACATTATAATATATAACCTGGATCATTCTCAGCAAAATTGTTGCTTCTCTTCCATTTTCTTTGATTTCTACTCCCAAATCAATCGCTCAGCTTCCCAACTGGACAACATCAGCTCTGAGGGTACTTCCTATCTCTTCTTTGAGGGCATGTATCTGCTTCCCCTTTTAACCTACTGGGCACATTTGTTTCTCCTCCCTGCTCTCTTGCCCTTGAACTGACATTGAGAAAATCACTTCTTAGGGAACTACCAAAAGCTCATCAGCTTTATTCTAATGCTAGTAAATATAATTACATAAAAGTCAATTCTCATAAACCAGATGCAGAATAGAGATTTACCTGTTTTCCCCTATCTCTTGCTTTCTTTCTCAATAGTTTCTTTCTTCTTTTCTCTTTTTTCTTCTCATTCATTAATATTAATAATAACTAACAATCACATAGTACTTTAGTACTACACAAATTGTTTAGTTTGATCTTTACAATAATTTTGTAAATTAGGTGTTATATGACTCCCATTTTAAAGATGAGAAAACCAAGGCAGGGTAAAGTAAAATAGCTTATCCAGAGTCACAAAGCTATTAAGCCTACGAGGAAGCTTTCAAGTCTAGGTCTTCCTGATTCCAGGTCTAGCACTTTATTTTCTATGCCACTTTGCTGTTTCACTACTAGGATATTCAGTCATTCTGTCATTCTGAACAAATATCCTATAATTGTACTCCTCCTTCCATTGTCACTAAGTGAAAGTTAAAGGGAGACAGATTTCAAGTCTACATTATAAAGTTTTCTTTGATAAAATTAGTGTTTTGAGGCTGGTTACACATTGTCCAGATGAAATAAAGGACCCGTAATTTCCCTCTTAACACAGAAATTCTAATACTGTATGTAGAGGAAACTTAGAGGTTGAGATTCCCACTGAATTATAGCTTCATAACTTACTACATTTCAGAGTTACAATGCTACAGCAATTTCTGCATCAGTTTGAGACAAGGGAAAACTGGAAAAGGAAATGTTAGGCTTTATTCAACCAGGGTGGGCTTCTAAGGGCTTTGCATCAGTTACCAGCATTGGGAGCTAGAATGTACTTCATCGCTACAAAGGTCTCTTTCTGTAGTGATCTGGCTGGGGAGCACTTAAAGTGCTAGATCTTAAAGTCTTCCATGGTTTCATGACCCTGTAGGGTTGAGGAGGAGGGAGCAATATAAATAGATTGGTTGAAATTGGGGGTGGGGAGTGGGGGGAGAGATATGGTGGTAATTTTGGTTTCTCAGGCCTTCCTGAGCTGCCCAATGCCCAATACCCAAATTAATTTGTCTCCCAAATCAGGAACTTTTTCAGTTCTAAGGAGCTATGAAAATGAAAATCATGTGTGTGTGTAATAAATAAAGATTAATTGTCTATCATATTCTGACATTTTGCACTTTTCAAAACCAAAAAAGCTTTCCTAATATTTCTTTTGTAAATTTTAATTTGTTTTGTGATCCAATAATCTTTATTGGGAAAAAAGTCTTTTAAAGATACCAACTAAAATCACTTTATTTCAGATTTTCCCTCTCATAAAATCTTTGTGTTCACTAGCTGGTAATGACAATAGACTTTTGTGGTTGACCACAAATTCATTAAAAGTCTACTGAAAAGCAACATTGTCGTTCTCATATGGTCTCCAGTCCCATGGAAAGGAACATCTCTGACTTTAATCATCTTGGTCTTAGAAACTCCACTTTCCTGATTCTCTGGCCTTGGGATTTTTTATAAGGTTGCTGGGAAAGTCTCTTTGCTTCCCTAATTCAGAGTTTCCTTATTTCCTAAAAAGAATCAGTGACTAACACTCCCAAGCTCATCGTGTTGCTATAAACCTTAGAATTTGATTGTAGAGAAATCAGTTCAGCCTTGCCACCCAGTCATGTTCTCTAAACCAAACACAGTAAGATTTCTTATATGCTTTTGCTAAAGTGAAAGCTTTTCCATTACAAACTTCCCATGGAAAATATCTGGTTGCTTCTTAGTTCTATTTTGTCTTAGAGTTTTCCTGGGTCATTTATAAGAAGTAATGGTATCGTTCAAATCCAAATCTTGGCTTGAGCCAGTGCATGTTTCTTGGCTTAGTGCTGACTCATTTAATCACTTCAATGTGTAAGCAGCCACACTGGAAAATGTTGATGTTAAAGATATCAATGCGCCAGGGCATATGGACAAGCACATTGAATTTGATAAGAGAATACTTAGGTCTGCATCTCAGTTCCCCCACCTACTATTTCCTAGTTAATAATGGATTGGCCAAAGGACTTTAGTGTTCTGGGTCTCAGTTTATTCATCTGTAAAATCAGGGAGTTTAAAAATGAGTGAATGGATGATAATTGAATTAATTGAGAGGGTTGTATAGTTATAACCTGATTAGTATAAACAATGAATAACGTGTTATTTGGTTTGCATTGCATATTTCCACTGGGCTGGAAGCAATGACCATATTTGTCATAATTAAAATTCCAAGTAGTACAAATTTGGATACATGCAACTACTTCATAGGATTCATTATTTGCACTAAAAAGGACTTCACTATTTTAGATTTCTTCTAAGGTCCTTTGCAGCTCTAAGTTTTATGATTTAGGACCTATTCCCAAATCATGAAGTTGAAAACTCACATGCTGGCTCTAGTTATATGCCCATAACTGAAAATTTATTTTATTTTAAAGATAAACTTTACTTTCTTGTTTTAGTATAATCTAAAGATCAGTGTTGAAATGTCCCATGTTGTTCATTGTTAATGTTGTTATAAAATCATTAGCACTATTTTTTTGGTGTTTGTTGTATATTCAATAAATGAAAACCCAGGCATGAATGATAAATGACAAAATGCTATCCTTGCTGCTGTATTTCAAAATTCTTCTCTCCTTTTTACAAATAAATACTTGCTTGAACTAAGAGAATGGTAAACAAGTTTTTCCCCCATCCTTACGCCCATCCTTCAGCCAGGGATTATGTTGAAGCCAAGTTCATGTTCAATGCTTCTCTATCTCCTCTGTCTGTGTTCTATTTCCCTGTGTATCTTCTTCATTCTTTCAACATTCTTCCCTTATTTCTAGTGCTACTTTTATACTTTGTCTTCCCTTGTAAAATCAGTTATCTGTCCAGTGTCTTCTTCTCTTAGGGTCCTTTGAAGTGAATAGTTTGAATCTAAATTTATGATTTCATTAATATGAGGAACTGGCTAGAGATACACCTCTAACTTAAACTTTTATAAAATAAGGTTTCTTGAGCCTGTGGAGAAACAAAGTGAATTACTAATGGTCACACATCCAATATGTGTCTCAACTTGACTTGAACTTAGTTCATTTTGATTCCAAGATTGGAATCTACTGTTATGTTATCTAAAACTATTTCTTATATTAAGGAATTAATGACTTACGGCAGGGTACAGCAAACTGGCCACTAACCAAATCCCTGGTTTTTCTACAGGCATGCAGTTTAGACTGTTGTTGGCATTTTAAAATGTAGCCTATATGCTGTAAAGGGCAGGAACTTTGGAGAAATATGCTTAAGGCTCAGTATGATTGATTTAAACAAGGTATTAACTCAGCAGAATTGATAAGACAATGGTCATCTAATTTAGCATGTGAGTTCTCTAGCTCAGTATGATTGATTTAATCTTACAACAAATAATGGTTCCCTAGTGATATAATGATTGGTTTATACTCAGTATGCTGTAAAGATGTAATAGTAATAGAATATATAAACTGGGGACAAACTCAGCCAGAGGGAGATTTCAAGATAGAGACCTTTGAGGTGAATCTCCTGCATGTAGAGAGAGAAGACTTGACCAACTTCATGGTGGCTCTCCTGCCTTCATCACTTCTCCACTCCAAGGACTCAGGCTGGCCCGGGATCCTCCAGAAAGCTCCAGAAAGAAAAGAAACCATTTCTGAGCTTTTGGTTTTTGCCTTTTGAGGGAGGGAAGAACAATAAAATTCTGAAATATTTATATAACCATCCAAGAACTTGAGTGCTTATCTTTACTACTTAACATAGAGAAGAATCTTGGGGAAAGTTTTATAATTAGGTTTCTGTGGTTGTTGAGTTATCCTAGTAATAGAAAGAAGGAAAATGTTTTCATGAGAGTGTGATATTTATTCCAGTTCTGGGCAGAATTTGTAAGAATGTGGGCAAAGATTAAATATAAGAAAAACGAGTGGAAATAAACTGATAATTAAATGTTTTTGAAATTCAATGCATAAACAAGAAAATGGTATTTACACACATATATTGTATCTAGGTTATATTGTAACATATGTAAAATGTATGGGATTGCCTGTCATCAAGGGGAGGGAATAGAGGGAGGGAGGGGATAATTTGGAAAAATGAATACAAGGGATAATATTATTTTAAAAATTACTCATGCATATATAATGTGAAAAAAATTATAAATAAAAAAAGAAATTCAATGCATAAAAATATGTTGGGATCAGTTTTGGCATATTGTGTGATTTATAAAGTTTTCTGTAATTTCATTCTTTTTTATCTCTTATTTCTGCCCCTCTTCTCAGCTTTATTTTGTGTTGTTTCTCCTCTTTAGAATGTAACCTACTTGAAGGCAGAGACTATATTTCTTTTTATTGTATTTATATCAGAATAGCATAGTTTTTGTTATTAATAAATGCCAGTATTGTTAAAGTGTTAGTAAACTATGATAATTATTAATTTGTTATTAATAAAGCATTAATAAATACTTGTTCTTTGCCAACTTCCTCTTAACCTTTATATACATGTGAATTTAAAAGTAGTCTTAAATTGATTAAACTTATTAGAAAACAGGCAAAGAGATTTTTGGTTTATTATTGAAGAAGGCTTGATTTGGTTATTAGGTCTTGATTTTGGTCAGCAAGAATAGCTATTTTAATAAGTCAAGATCATTCATTTCATTTTCAGATGCAACCCTTCAAAGGTTTACATGGAATACAAAATTCTTTCAATAGCCTACATTAACACTAATAATCTGACATATAATCTAGAGCTCAGGAGGCTAACATTTCATATTCTTCTTTAAATATGAGCAAAATGTTAAGATTTCCATCTTGTTTTAATAATATACTCGATGAAATTACCAAAAGACAGACATTTTGCTCTGGAAGGAAATCAGTCTCAAACATGTATGATTGTGCAAATTCTGTTCTCCAAACTATATTCATTTGGAGCTAATCACAGTGGATGAGTAAGGTTCTGAAGAGTTGGCTGAACACTCTTTACTCGCAATAAATGTAGCATGATGTACAATCAACAGAGTTAAAAGTACCTCAGAACAATGGAGTTGAGAGTACTTCTGGCTAGGAAAATGTGTGACCAGTGATGTACCAATCCAAAGTTCGGGGGGCAGGCATTCCCCTTTCCGCAGCCACACCAAATAATGATTATGAACTCATCAGTCAGGAGTTCATGTAAGAAGCAGCCAGCTTGAGCTACGATGACTAGTTTTCTGGGAATATATTCAAGAATCAGTGTTAAGAATTCTGGAGGCAGATGACCTGGGACACTTTCTAGAGGTGTGACCTTGCACAAGTCATAATCAGAATTTCAGTTTCTTTATTTGTAAAATGGAAAAAAAAATTAAGGGGTATGGTGATAGAGATTCTAGCCTTAAGTTTTCATTGATGGAGGAAACTCCTAGTGAGGAAGTTTCTTTTACAAATACAAATGAATGTCTCCTCTACTATTCACAGTTTTAGATAATTGCCTGGTTGTTAAGAGGCTACCTGACTTGTCTAGAATCATTAGGACATTAAGTTTAAGAGAAAGACTGGGAACATCTCTTCAATTCCAAAGCCAACTTTGTTTGCACAGGTTAAAATGAGGATAAAATGTGATTTGTTTACAGGGTTAATGGGAAGAAAACACTTTGTGTATCACAAAGCATCATTTTATATAAATGTGAGTTATTAGCTAGATGATATTGTAGATAGAATACTGGGCCTTAAGAGTCAAGTCTTCCTGACTTAAATCCAGCCTCAGAAACTTTAGTTAAGTGTCTGTGTGATCCTAGACAAGTCACTTAATCCTGTTTATCTCAATTTTTTGTTTTTAAGATTAAGTGGAAAAGGAAAAAGTAAACCACTCAACTATCTATGCCAAGAAAACCCCAAATAGGGTCACAAAGAATTGTACATGACTGAAACGACAATAACAAAAAGAGTTATAATTATTAACACTCAAATTTCAATATTATCATATGGTATGATGGACAGTGTAGTTTTAGTCAAAAATAAAATCTGAATTTAAATATTAAATCTAATAAATTTGGATGACTTTGAGCAATAATAACAATAGCTGACATTCAGTGCTTTAAAGTTTTGCAAAGTTCTTTACTTATGTTATCTTATTTGGTCTTCACAACCTGGTAAGGTAGGTGCTATTATTATCATCACCCACATTTTAAACATACTGATACAGAGGTTGAGAAATTAAATGAAATTTGCTCAGGGTCAAACATGTAGTAAATGGCTAAGGCAAGATTTGAAATGATACCTTTATGATTCTATGGAGAGGGAAGTGAGGCATTTGCTCATCTCTCCCTCACTTAAATCTAACTCACTTGCATATTATGTCATCACCTCCCTGATGCCATGGTTTTCTAATGAATGACAAACATTGTACTTCTTCATCATACCTACCAGCTGCCTCTGAAATCACTTGACTTCTCAAGTATCAATTTCTTCATCTGTAAACTGAAGAAAATTAGTGAAATGACCTCTAAGTGCCTTCCTGGTCCTAAACTTATGATCTTATGATCTTTCTATATCAATATCCACTAGTCACTTTTTTCATGTCACCGATGTCTTGTTCTGAAGATTTTATAGTTGAAAGGGACCTTAGAGAGCAGTCAGTTCAAGCCATATGTGAATAGAATTCCTTCTTTAACATCTCTAACAACTGATCATGTAGAATTTGCTTAAAGACCTTAAATGATTGGAAATTATTAAAATCCGAGGTAATTCTTTCTACTTCTTTTTATCAAGTTCAATGTGATTACCAGAACTGAAAACAATAATGTTTAACTAGAACACTACTTTTTTATTTTTTCTGGACATGATTCTTCAATCTGTGTACCTTAAGATCACCTGAACCCTTAGGCTGTCATGCTGAAATTTTTTTTCCACTGGCAATCTACTTAAACTTTAGATTTTCAGGTTTGTAATTTTTTGTTTTTATTTTAATAAGAAGAGTGGCCCCATCATGTGTCCCTCATTCTGTACTTGGGCAATTGATTTTTTAAACTTAAGTTTAAAGGCACTTCATATTTGTCCCTATCAAATATTCAGTGACATTAGCCTCCTTGCTGTTCCTCTCATATGACTTTTCATTTCCTGATTCCAAAGTCTTTTCACTATTTCAAATTTCCCCTATGCCTGGAACACATTCTCCTTATCTCCACCTCTTAGCTTCCTTTAATTCTCAGCAAATGTCTCACCTTCTGCAAGAAGTCTTTTCTAGTCTTTCTTACTCTTAGTCTTTCCCTCTAAGATTACTTCCAATTTATTCTGTATATCATGTATGTACTTAATTTTTTTCATACTGTTTTTTCCACTAGATGTCAGTTCCTTGACAGTAGAAAGTGTGGTTTTTTGATCTTTCTGAACCTAACACAGTGCCTGACATATAGGTGGGACTTAAGTGCTAGTTGACTAAAAATTTAATAATATAATATTTGACATATTGTTTTATTTCATTGGGATCTTTTTCTTTTGCCTAATATGTTGGCCATCTTTATCATCTTATTATCATTTACTAATTTAATATCTATATCATCTATGTCTTTGTACAACTCATAAAAAAAGTACAACTTAACAAAAAAATGTTGAGTAGCCAAAGTCAAGATTTTTTTGGGCATTTTTCGTAAGAGACCATCTCCTCTGCCCAACCCCCACTTTTATGTTGACATGAATTCATTCATCATCTGTGTGTATGTGAGTGTGATAATTCAACCAATCTTCATTTATCTATTTATACTATTTTCTCTAATTACAGTTTCTCATTTTATCCACAAGATAGACATTGCCATTTTACAAATGCTCAAATTCATAATATTTTCTTTATGGTATTCTTTTGATCTGGCAGTAGTAACCCCGCCAAAAAGTGCACCTACTTATGGCATGATTTATTCTTGGCAAACCTATGCCAATGATAATATTACTGATCATTATTTTTTCTCTACAAATACTCATAAGCCGTCTCTTTAGTAATATGTGCTATACTTTTCCCAAAAAATTTAAGTCAAATTCACTGGCCTGTAGTTCTATTTTGTGAAAGTCAGAAAAACTTTTGATCATTCTTCATGATTTTTCTAAGGATTACTAAGGGTTATTCTTTACTTTAGGGGAGATGAACAAACATGAGAAGGCATTATAGCTATTTTAAAATATTTTTTTAAAAGATCTATGATATGAAAGAAGTATTATAATTGTTCTATTTACTTAAAAGGACAATGAGTAGAATGGATGCTGAGTCAGATTTCAGCCAAATATAATGGAGAATTTCCTAATAATTGATCAATAATTGACCAAAGTTAGAATGGATTGCTTGTCAAACATGCTGTCCACAGGCCAGACCATGTGCCTAGCAACACTATTCTGTGCAGCCTAAACCACACTAAAATATAATTGAGAAATATTTTTTTAAAAATGTTGTTTCTATTTTGGTTCAAAAAAGACTAGTGATATTAAAGGGTGATGTCTTGATTTGTATTTGAATTGGATTCAAGTGAGGCAGAATCATGCAAAGCCATCAGTCTTATTCTCTCTTCCAAAGTCATCAAGGTCCAATGGGAGGAAAAAATCCCTGCTGATGGCCAGGGATGCAGTGGATAACCTCGGCATCTTGGATGTCTGTGGAATGTCTGAGCACTCCACAATGCCTGCTTCAGGTGCCTTCTTGGTCACTGGAACATACTGTTCTCAAGTCTTCTCATGTGTGGGCTAAACATCTCCTTAACTCACTGATGGGTTTGAGACCCACTGGTAATTGTCAATCTGCTTTAGTTCATCTGCTAAGACATATTTTACTGGGGTATGGCCAATATGCATGCTTCATGAGCCAGGTAAGAGTTTAGTGAAAGTAGACACTAGAAGATGAGCATCCATAAAAAGGGCTCAGCAAACCCTCATATGAGAGGTGTTAATCCTTCCTGAACACCCTATACATCCCTAAAAAAAAAAGATAACATTACATTTTAAAAATAAGCTAATATATGCCCTAAAGGGATCCCCATGTATAGATATGGTCCTTATTTTTATTTGAATCTGACATCACTCCCTTAGAAGATAGAGACTTCCATTTTTCATAATCAAGATCTAGAACTAGAATGGATCTGGCAAACCATCTTCAAATGGTTTTAACCTGGGGCCCATAAATCTTGCTTTAAAATTTTTCACAATTATATTTACATATCATTGGTTTATTTAGTAATCTTTTGCTTTTTTGCATTAAAATTTTATCATAAGAAGTGGTCCATACCTTCATCTAACTATCAAAACGATCCATGATACACAAAAAGTGAAAAAGACTTCTTGTTTTGGTCTCAGCTGACCTCTGAGATCCTTTTCAACTCACAGATTCTAGGGAAAAAAGGATATTAGGTGTAATATTCTCCTCTAAAATATAATATTCTCTGGAAGCAGGTTTCTTGGGGGTTTCTGGAGGCAGCCTTAGTTACAGTTCAGTGTAATCTCCCCAAATGCAGCCAGGTACTAAAAGTTCAAATCCTTTATTGTCTCCTTCAAAGTCTTATCTCCTTCACTTGGAGCTCAGCTAGTTTTTCTTAGAGGCCTTCTGTAGTCTTGGTTCCTAGAGCTTAAGCTCCTTCTCTGGCTTGTGAATCTCCTCCACTGAATCCTGGCTGAGGCTCCAAGAACTTCTAGTGGGCTTCTGTGTCTGGCTCTGAGAGCTTCTTGCTTATATGCACTGAGTACACACCAATCATTATATCACTGGGAAGCCATTATTTGTTGTAGGATTAAATCAATGCTAAATTAGATTTAACCATTGTCTCCTCAATTCCACTCGGTATCTTGTTTCAAGTTCTGGCCCTTAACATCTCCTTGTAGGATCAGATCAATCATACTGAACCATGCTAAATTAGGTAATTATTGTCTCTATTAATTCAATTGTCTTAGTACCTTGTAAGAATCCTAACAATTAGGATATTAAGATAAAAGATTATCCTAATAAATTTTGAAACTTTCTTTGTCCTTTAAATCCTCAACACTATATTTATAGCCACTCTTTTTGTGGTGGCAAAGAATTGGAAATTGAGAGGGTGCTGGTTAATTGGGTAATGACTGAACAAATTGTAGTATATGAATATAAAGGAATTCTATTGTACTATAAGAAATGACGAGCAGGTGGATTTCAGAAAAATGAAGAAAAACTTATGATGCTGAGTGAAGTGAGCAGAACCAGGAGAACATTGTACACAAGTAACTGCAACATTGTATGATGATCAACTATGATAGACACAGCTCTGCTCACCCATACAGTGATCCAGGACAATTCCAAAAGCCTCATGATAAAAAATGCTATCCACATCCAGAGAAAGAACTGATGAAGCCCAAATGCAGATTGCAGCACAATATTTTCCCCCTTTGGGGTATTTCTTTCTTATGTTTTCCATCTTCTTATACTACATGACTAATATAGAAATAGGAAAAAATCCTTAACATTATTAATAGGACTCTCACTAAGCTACTACCACAGATGACTGTTCCTTGGTAGTCATGATGGTTAATATTATTTATATTATTAAATATTTATACTTATACAGTCGAGTTGAAATCCCCAGCTTTCTTCTGCTAGATACCCCATGATTTGTTCCTATCTTAGGAGTTTTTTCATGACTTGAAGACATCATTTTACTTTCACCTCTTCTGGAAACCTTTACCCTATCATTTCAGCTCACAGTGACTTTTTTTCCCCCCCAAACTCCTATAGAATTTATTTGTAATTTATTATCTTCCATTATTAACCTCTTATCAACATATATTGTTTTTTCCCAATTAAACTACAACCATCTTGAGGGCTGGATTAATATACTTCTTTGTATGTGTTCAATACAATTTTTATATATATGCAAATATGATTGGAAGAAATTAGTGCATTTTTATGAGTTACTAATTTTTGATCAGCCTTTCTTTTTCCTCTAAAACATACATTACTCAGTAGAGGATAGAATAGTGAATTTCCAGTTTGTTTTAAATCACTTTTCTTATTAGACTTTGCATAATAGCCATTTCTAATGAAGCACTTCCCATTCCAGTAACCATATCCATTTCACAACTACTGACTCTTCTCTCCCATGATGTTCTCACATAGCTGTGGCAAGTTGTCAAGACATCTCAGAGTGAAACTTGGCTTTCCAGTAGGAGCACATGAATCCCTAATAAAATTTTTTATTTTTATGGATTTTTCATTAGGGGAAAAAAACCACCTGGAATTTCTTAAATATGAAAGAAAAATCTCAAACAAAACTTTAAAATTCTTTAAAATCATAAAACATATTTTAAGATAGTTCTTTGCATGCATATTTGTGCACTTATAGACATGTAAGCTGATGTATATATAACTCAGATGAATATAGACCCAATGTAGATAGATAGATAGATAGATAGATAGATAGATAGATAGATAGATAATGGAAGCTGAATTTTTAAAGTAAGTTTTGCTCTTTGCATCTCCTTTCAAAACCAATTCTGTCTCAGAAAACCTTTAACAGATTCAGTATATCACTGTGCCATAATAAATAACGAATATTAAGAATTCAAAGAAGATTTGGATATTTTCTATGAACTGATGAAAAATGAAGTATGCTGGAGCATACACAGCTGAAGCAGGAAAACAAGACATTGATGATCAAACATTATAAGTAGGAAAAACAAATTTGAAACCAAACACTGTGGAGTTATAATTACCAAATTTGTTCTTTTAAAAAACCTATGAGAAAATTAATTTCTGCCCTTCTTTGTCATAACAAGGGACTATGAATATGGGACACTGCATATACTTATTGTATATACTTTCAATCTTGATTGATTTCTTCAATAGTTAAACTATACTTTTTTTCTTTCTTTTTAAATTTTTGTTCCAAGGCTCACTTGGGAGAGGAATATATCATAACAAGTTGTTGCGGTATCAGGAATGTATTGTGGTGGTGCCTTTGAAAGAATTCAGGCTTAGTCTCTAATCCAAATAAAGGCATTTTAATGGGCAGGCCAAAATCCTGAAGGAGTTAGCAGCCAAGCAAAGCAAGAAAAAGATTTTTATAGAGTAAATGGTGTTGATCACATCATAAAATATGTAAATTTTGTGGTTATAGGAGGAATTTGCTAGAATGGGGGGTCATAAAACTTTGGTGGAACTACAATGTGGTTATGCAGAATGCATACAGAAAATTCCATTTAGGGGGTTATTAATGTATGGTAACCATACTTTAACTAGTAAAGGACAGAAAAGAAGGGGAACTATGCAGGTACCACATTAGGGGAAAGATTTATTGAGATTTGTGGTACAATTTCCTGTTCTGCATCCTCTTGGTGTGATTTTCTTATTGACTGATTTTTATATTATATTTTGTGGTAACCATTATGTGGTAAATTGATGATATGGTTACCGAATATGCTGGACTGCTCATAGTGAAATCCGTGATTAGTGATTTCTATGGGGCTTGGGTTTGGGAGTATATCTGGGCTGGGGTAGCCTAGTAACATTTAGAATCCCATCAATATCATATCATATATATTCAGAAATGAAAAACCAAACTATATCAATAACATCTCCTCAAATTTGGTTGAGGCTTGTAGAGAAAGATAATTATAGAATTGTGAATTTGTAATAGAATTGCTTCATCTTTTGTAAATGATGCTTTAGCACTGAATAGAGGAAATTTTAAAAACACAGCTTTGAATCTAATGGAAATTTGATATTGGATAGATAAGTCAGCTCTCTCAAGTTCTTCACTTGAATCTTATTATTGATATAACATTCAATGAAACCAAGTGTTTGCAAAGAAAAAGAGAACTATTTTTGGAGCTTTCATTCATATTTGTTTATAATAGTCTTGCAAGAGAATAAGACATTTAGAGATCAATCAACAAGTTAAAAAAACAAATTTAATTTAGCCACTTCGTGTAAAGGCTTCATTAAGGATATTATTGGTTCATTTGTATGCAGCTACTCTGCCACTGCTTCTACTGTGATGGTTCACAAATTAAAGTCTGAAAGAGAAATTCCTGCTTCCTTTTGCTTTGGAAGAGGCCAGACAAAATCTATATTAATGGCTTGGGCCTTACATACTGGAGCCAAGTAAGTCTTGAGGTAGGTTGGGGTTGGGGTACATTTAGGGAAAAGCAGTCCAGCCTGTATGGGAATAGATGTTGCTCCTATAACACACCAATCCTTGATATCAAAAAACTTAAGATTTTCTATAAGATCTGCCTCTTAAATGACTTTGGGGCTGTTATTGGACTACTCTGACACTGAGGATGTTTGAAGTCTGTTATAGGTAGGACTCAAGGAAGAATAGAGAAACAAAGATAGAAATTAACAAAAAGATAACAATGTAATAGTCCCCTGAAGGAGTGGAAGACTATGGAAGAAAATTAAGACTATAAATTTTCTTAATTTGAAAGGATTGAGCTCTTTTTTTTCTTAATGACTTGGTCCCTATGGTAGGTAATACCAAATCTTGCATTTCAAAAATTGTCTCAGTGAATAGGAGGAAAACTAGGATGATGTTATTTTCAGTTCAGTCACTGATCATCACCATGGGTCAGTATTATCTATAGCAAGGTAATTAAGAAGTCAGTGCTCCTTTGCATATGCTCTCTCTTAATGCTGGGGTCAATATAGAAAATTACTTTATTCTGTCATCATCTCAATGTTCTCAGGCAACCCAGCAGAACTTCTCTCCTCCATTTCCCGGGAGGTAGGAGGGATACCAAATCATTACTTCTTAAATATAAGGAGGGACTAGCCTTCTTCCGTAGGACCTGAGTTGACAGTTTCACTTTTTCCAGATGCTGGGAAGTAAGACACCTGCCAAAAAAGCCTCCCCTTGGTTCCCTAAGTGCTCCCTAGGAAGGCATTTCTTTTTTTTTCTTTATGACAAATATTATTGTGCTCTATTTTTTTCCTCCCTTTTTTATTAATTTTTATAATTATAACATTTTCTTTGACAGTACATATGCATAGGTAATTTTTTTTACAACATTATCCCTTGTACTCCCTTCTGTTCCGAGTTTTTCCCCTCCTTCTTTCCACCCCCTCCCCTGGATGGCAGGCATTCCCATACATATTAAATATCTTATAGTATATTCTAGGTACAATATACGAATTTTTTTGTTGTTGTTGCAAAGGAAGGATCGTATTCACAAGGTAAAAATAATCTAGGAAGAAAAACAAAACAAAACAAAACAAAACAAAACAAAAATAATGCTCACAGTTTATACTCATTTCCCAGTGTTCCTTTTCTGGGTAGCTGATTCTGTCCGTCATTGATCAATTGGAATTGGATTAGCTCTTCTCTATGTTGAGGATATCCACTTCCATCAGAATACATCCTCATACAGTGTCATTGTTGAAATGTATAATGATCTCCTAGTTCTACTCGTTTCACTCAGCATCAGTTGATGTAAGTCTCTCCAGGCCTCTCTGTATTCCTCCTGTTGGTCATTTCTTACAGAACAATAATATTCCACAACATTCATATACTGTAATTTACCCAACCATTCTCCAATCGATGGACATCCATTCATTTTCCAGCTTCTAGCCACTTCAAAAAGGGCTGCCACAAACATTTTGGCACATATAGGTCCCTTTCCCTCCTAGAAAGGCATTTCAATACTAGTGGGTACATGATGACAATGTGGAGAAGCCCCATTGTTTCCAGATTATAGTAGACAAAGGTAGGAACTTGCCCTTGCTAGAGCTGGAATCAAGGTCCACTCTGTGTGAATTTGTGTTGCTGGTCAGTTTGCTGCTTTTGAGTGCTGCACATTTGAGATCTGTGCTATTGTCCACTGCTGCTAGAAATTATGCTGCTGTCCAGTGCCCTGAGGTTCATGAAACTGCCTCCACTTGAGATCCATGTCACTGCCTATACCACTGTCCACTGGATGTGGCCTGTGCTGCTACCTACTGCTTGCTGCTGGTAGGACTGTATCATTGCCTATTATAAGCCCTCCCTTTTACCTTCTCCCCTATATCCTATGTTCCTTGTTCTAAAGAGTCCCAGAAAAGTCCATCTGGCACATTTTATGATACTTCCTCAAATGTCTTATAAAAAAAATCCCAAACAGTTCTTTCAGCATAATTCTTAGACAATTAAAAAATTCCAGTCTTCAGTGTGGGCTGAGGATTACCACAGTTGGTGGCCCTGGAGATCACTGCCATCTTTAAATACAGAAGTTATGCAAATTCAAAAAAGGGAAATTTATGGTATTTATCATCTTCAAGGATTTTTTCTTAAAGATGCAGAATCCATTTGCATGTCTTTACTGAGTAAATGACCACAGAACATTTATTCTCTAATCAATGGAGGTTAATGGGGTATGCCTTGTAACATACATCCAGTCCTGTCTTAACTATGGAGACTACATAGAGCTCACCGTCTTCTGCAATGACCTTTCCCATTTTTGAGATTTCATTCTCATCCAATCTAATCAGTTAGCACCAAATGTTCTGGGCTGGGTCTGACTCAGGTACCAATCTGGTACTTCAGGTACAGAACTAGAAGGAAATGAGACACTCATAGTCCCCCAAAAGTTAACAAGAGATTTAGCTAGCCATGTCAGGGAAAGGATATAACATTAATCCAGCTGGGCTAACATCCTTAACTATGCTGGTCATGTTGGCTTTCAGTTCAAAAGCCTGAGGAAGAAGTTTCTGATTTTTCTGCTAACTTTTGTACTTAGTTCATCAAGAAGTTATGCCAGTGATTCAAGCTCTAACACTATTCCTTCTCTTCTTTTAAAAAAGGTAGTACACTTTTTGGAGGTATGGGGTATACTATTGCATATATTGTCAGACTCAATATGTTGATTAGTTTACTTAAACTGCTTTTTGTCTTTTTAATATTTGCTTTAAAAGTTGGTTCACTAAATAAAGGACAGAAAAATGCTATATTTGGAAAAAAAGGTGATTCCCAAACCAAAAGATGATGATGAAATTATTAGTAATTTAAAAGGAATCATTTCCTTATTCCAAGATCTAAAAAGAACATTTTTTGTTCTTTTTTACTTTATTTCTTGTTGAATCTTTTTATGTATTGATATTATTTCCTGTGAATTTGTGGATCTTTGCTGATATTCTTCCTATAGTGTATTTGCTTCTTTCTATGATAAATTCAAGCAATTGTTCCTTCCTCCTATTGAGTTTAAAATTATCTTGGTGAGATGTGAAATGTGTGTGTGTGTGTGTGTGTCTGTGTTTGTGTGTCTTTGGTTGTGTGATACACACACACACACACACACACACACACACACACACACACACACACACCTTGACCAACAATCCATCATTCCTATATTTAAGTAATGGTCTTGGGTATACAAATACCCTTCTCAGAACATATATTAGTTAATTAGCTATTTTAATTAGTTATTTGCTTACAAAATCCACATTTATCTTCTGAATCTCCTTACAACTGGCAATAGTAGTAAAGATACTATTGTACTATTGAAATCTTCCATTTCTTGGGCCAGAGCCCATAATATCTAACTGTACTTTCTAAGTTCCTATGGGGGCAACATTTTTCCCCTCACAAATTACTAAAAGTGGGTCGTGGCATTTTGGTTTGATAGTTCTCAGGAAACTCTGTTATGTTGCAGATATACACTGTCAGAGAACAACCCTCATATCATTCTATCAGTCATGGCAGACCAACTTAAGACTGCCTCCATGTTCCTCAATAGGAACTCACCAACCACCTCTACTCATGCTTCAGTCCTATGATGGTAAAGTTGTTTCTCCTGTTGGCCCTTGGGCATTTATGCCAGCATTCCTGCATTTATGTTATAGCTCCAAGGTTCAGTCGTTATTCTTTCCTGATCTCTTTTTTTCCATTCTTTCATCTTAAAGTCACCTGAAGTGAGTTTAAGATTCATCCAACTCTTCATGTCCTTTTTTTCCTTTGAAGTTTTTCCATTATTTCTAGGGATTTGAAATTCTTTTTGATAACTGCTTAGAGAGCAGAGAAGTTTTCTTCTAGTCTTTCCATCTTCTCCAAGAGGGAGCTCAGCTTGCTTGTTAGTTCTTTTTACACTTACTAACACAGACGTAGCAAGGTTCCATTTGCCTTGCATAGTTGCTAAAAAGGAAACCCCCAAATTTGTGTCCAACTGCCTATGAAGTCATACTAAGTGTTCAAATATAAGAGTTTGGATTCAAACTCCAGAGTTATTTTCTTTATACCACACTGGTAAATCAGAGCCCTCTTTATGAAAGAAGAATATTGGAAATGCATTTTTCACAATTGATATGAAGGACCATCCATATAAAAATAATTGCTAGTTGCTAATTGGCAAAGTGATTTCTGAGGTCTTATTTTCCATTTTTGGTTTGTCCACCTTTTATTACTTCATTCCTCAACTCACAAATTGTATTTATCTTGTTAGATAGTCTAAAATATTTCTTCATTTTGGAAGAGGTTGATATAATTGGAAAAAAAAGCATTAGATAGCAAATGACCTGGGTTCAAAACAATTTGATCACTTGCTAAATATATAACTTTGGACAATCTCCTTGAAGTTCATTTTCCTCATCTATAAAATGAGAGTAGTGGGCCAAGTGGCTTTTAAATGCTACTTTTTAAAAGTCTGTGATCTAATGAATTCTTATTTTAAATAATATAATTGTATAAGGAATTATTTTAGCCAAAATTCTCAGAAGATCCTAACATGGGCAGTATGATTCTAGGACTGAGTCTAATATAGTGATTAAATGAAGAATTATCAACTGAATTGCACTCTTTATTTTAGTTATAATCAAATTTAGTTACAAACTACCTTGCCAAACTATTGATTCAACCAAGTTGAAGGTCAAATGGAGACCCCATAAACATTATAATTCTTGGTGACTTTTTCTTACTATAATAAAAATGTGTAAAGTGGATATTATCCCTATGCTCACAAATTAATTTTATGATGGAAAACTATTTATATTAAAATAGACTTAGATGACAGGAAGAAGACTTGAGTTACACATTTTTCAATCATGATTAAAATATTATCTATAATGAATTGACTAATAAATTTCATAAATGTTTTTCTCATTTTTCAGGAGCAAGGGCAAGAACTTAACTATTTTTCTGTATTCCATCATCCACTGTCATAAGACCATTTAAGCTTAGGGCAGCAAAGTGTCTGACCTACTTTCAGAGGGCCATGACTGATTAACCTAATATAAAATAAACAGTCTGGAAATAAATTCTCAGACAAATTTTTTTTGCAGAAAGTGGAGAATGTGATAATGTAAATTCACTGTGTTGGAAAGGATGTTGACTGAGTAGATTCTGGTGTGAATGCAGGTTCAGGTTAGTATTTATTAGTTGCTATTGACAGTAGTCACTTCATTGCGTGGCTCAGCTCCCACTCTATAATAGTACTAAAAGATGAGGATATTTTTGTTACCTTTTTTTTTTTTCTGTGTAGCTCTGAAAAGTCTTAATAGGTCCACTGCTCACATAGAATCATTCTTCTGGAGTTAGGATGGACCTTGAATGCCATCTAGTCAAATTCTCTTATTTATAAAAGAGGAAAATGAGCAGGGCAGTTAGGCTACTTATCCAAGTTCACACCGTTCATCAGTATCAGAGATAGTTTTGGGGTACAAATATGCTGAATAATATTTTCTGGATTTTACACTCTACCTCAACCCTTCTCGGCTCTTTCTTTGGATGAAGAATGGCTGACTATATCTTCTTTTACTAGAGAAAGTGTCCTGAACCAAGAAATGATTAATTTAAAATATACAGTTAGCTCTTCTACACTGCATGGATTAGGGACATGACATCCTCTCAATCTGAGCAATTTTTGTAAAATTTTTGAACTCCCCCTTTGTACCAGAGAAGAAGTCTGAATTGTTATGGTATAAAAAGGTAACATGTTGATATTATACAATACTATATACATACTTTATGCATTTCTGAAATTTTAAACTTTCTCTGTGTCATCTGCTATCTTTTGCATGTTGTCTGCAGCTTCTATAATATTTTCCCCAAATTCGACTTAATTTTTTTTGTTGACATACAATATCTTGAAACCATAATGGGGGAAAGTTATAATATGGAAGGGATAACTATGTTCTGATGTGAATTGAATTTCAAATTGATGTCTATTTATTGCTATCAATAGTAGCAAGCAGCTAGATAGTACAATGTTTAAATTATTGGAACTGAAGTCAGGAAAGAGTCCTCTTTCTAAGTTCAAATCTGGCTTCAAATATTTTCTAGCTATGTGACACTTAGTCCTGTTTCTCTTGACTTCTCTATCTGTAAAATGAGCTGGAGAAGGAAATGGCAAGCCACTCTAGTATCTTTGCCAAGAAAACCCCAAATGGGGTCATGAAAAGACAGACACAACTGAAATTATTGAAGAAGCAACAAATTGGCAGTAGCCATTCAGTTGTGTGACTTAGCTGTCACTGTAATGGTACTAAAGGATGGGGATATTTTTACTTTTGTGCAGAGCTAGAAGTGCTCACTCTCCAGATTTTGCTACCAGGATGGCTCAGCTGTGTCTCAGCTTGGAACTTCCCTCAGTGCCTGACATCTTCTCACTCTGGAACATCCATTTGCCTCTGAGGCCTTCTTATTTAGACTATTCCTAGGTCAAACCCGATTTTTCTCATTGGTGAATTTGTCCCAGAGTCTCCATTTTTTGAGGGAGGATCCCAGGCTAGTCAGACTCCTTCTCTTAGTTTTGCTTCTGGCTTTCTGGATTTCAACCCAGTGCCTTAGGGTAGGGTACCCTTTATACATTCCCCTTACTTTAAAAATCTATTTTGGGTGTTGTCTTCCCCCTAATCATTCTGAGGGTAGAGACTGGCCTTCTTTTTGTTTATATTTATGTTTTTAGTCTTTACCACAATGTTTTGGACAGTATAAGAGCCCAATAAATTCTTGCTACTTTACCTTTGCATGACTTAATTTCTTTGTACATACCCATAAAGCCTTTCCTGGCTCTGGCAATTTGAGTTTTATCAGTTGATCAGAGGGACTATGATGGGGTGGGAAGAGTTCTGGAGTAGAAGCTAGAAACTCTAGCTTTTAGTCCATCTTTTACCATCAAATAGCCATTTGACCTCAGGTACTTTATCGTTTTCAATTTTTCCTCTTCTATACAAAATATAGGGTTGGATTAAATCACTTTAAAATTTTAAAATTAAATTGATTAGATGCTCTAGAAGGTCCATATTAACTTTAATTTTTGATCTTATGAAGGCAAACTGAACATGGTTTCCATGCAATGGGTTTTGTTTGTTTGTTTGTTTGTTTGTTTGCTTTTTCTTTTGCTAAGGCACTTGAATTAAGTGCCCAAAGTTTCATGCTAATGTTTTTTTCTATAGGAACTTCAATTGTGCTATAGTCTAACTTAAAAGTTGTTATGGAAAAAGGGATTAAGAATTTCATGGTTATTGTATTATACATTAGGAAAAAAAATTTTTGTTGTTTTGCTTTATGAATACATACATAACAAGTATTCAGCAAAGGTTTTATAATGCCTCCTTAATTGTGAAATAAGTTTAACAACACTACTCAGATGTACTCAGTCTAAGCTATTGTTTGGAAGTAAGCTGGTCATATTTAGAAGCTGCATTACTGTTTCAGATAACTTAGTGTGCATATTTATAAATCAATTAGGGATGCAACATGCATCATATGAGAAAAGGTAAGTAACAATGTAGAATGGCAGGCAAATATCAAACAAAGGGTGTAAATCATAAATTCTGAAAGGGAGGGGAGAAGAGGAGAACACAGGGGAGAATAGACTAGAGGAGAGTAAAGAGAATAGGAAGGGAGAGTGGAAGAGAGAACAAAGGACAGAAGGAAATAAAAGGAAAGGAAAGAGGAGAAAAAGGGAGAGGAGGAAAGAGGAAAGGAAAAGAAAAGTGTTAGAAGAAGAAAGGGGAATGGTGGGAGGAGAGGGAAAAGAGAAGAGGGTTGAGAAGGGGAGAAAAAGAAAGAGGAGGAGAATCATTTCAGCTTGAATGTTTAGAAAAGGCTTCATGGAAGAAGCTGAGCCTTAAAGGATGAATAAAATTTGAACAAGTGAAAAGGAGAAAAATGGATTGCTAGAAAGAAGATAAATTACAGAGGATGCTTTCAGTATGCTAATTGGCACATTCTGTTCAAAAATAAGGTTTACTGCTTCCAGGGGTATCTAACTTACTTATAGGGAGTAACCCAGCCACTGAGGACATCTGGCTAATTGTAACCTGCAGGAGAGCTGTATTGTCTTCTTAATCCATTCCACAGGTATTCTTTGCAGAAAAATGAGATTTTTTAAAGAAAGAAAATCTATTTTCCTTTGGTTAGTTCTTAGTGGTAAGTGGTCCCTGAGGCCTGACAGGGTCCAGCTGTGAGACCTGTTACACATTAATTCACAGTGAATGAATAAATCATGAAAGTGAAGTTACACAGTCTTTTCAAGCAAAGACTTTGACTTATTCTGCCTTAAAGCAATGTAACTCATGTGTTATGTGGGCTCTGGTTCTTGACAGGATGAACTGGATTCAACCCTTTGAAGATCCCTCCTAATATTCTATGACTTGTGCCCTCAACCATTAGTTTTCCTGGGTATATCTGAATTTGGCTTGTGCTTCACTAAGGCTCCCTACTTCTACTTGAAATCTTTCAGGTTAAAGATACATAGATATACAGTAGGACAGTATTATTTATCCTGATAAAAATGCAAACTGGCATCATACTCAAATCTCTTGAAAGTCAGGAAGGCTCTTGTTCCCAGAGGGCATTCAACAACACTCTTTTCTGGTAGGTGTCATCTTTCTTTCAGACAAGAAATTAAATGTTTTTATATATGTATCCCTTTGGCAGTCTGGTGAAGACTATGGACTTCTCAGAATAATGTTCTTAAATGCATAAAATAAAAATATAAAAAGTTTACAAATATAAACGAATACATAGGGACAGTTAGGTGACACAATGGATATAGTGCCAGCCCAGAAGTCAGGAGCCCCTGAGTTCAAATCTGGTCTCAGACACTTAACACTTCCTAGCTGTGTGACCCTGGGCAAGTCACTTAATCCAAGCCTCAGGAGAAAAAAAAAGATTGTTTAATAAAAATCTAGAAAAGAAAGCACTGATCACAAAAGCCCAAAAGGAATTAATCAAGAATAGGATATTTCAAATGAGTCTTATTTTCTTTTGAGGAGCATCAGGGAAATGCTATATAGTTTAGAGTTTAACAAACATGTTTGTAAAAAAGATTATGTGGATTATTTGGTAGTATGGTTAGTAAGATTTGGAACTGATTGAATGTCTGGATCCAAAGATTAGTCACTAATGTTTGATATTAACATGTAAGTCTTTGATGGCGTAATCCATAGATTTATATTGTTTAATATTTTAGTCACTGATTAATGACTTGGACAAAGTCAGGGATGGCATGCCTGTCAAAAGTTTAAGATTATATAAGCAAAAGCATAGACACCTACATAAATAACATATATGCATATAATACATATCTATTTATTACATACTGGGTAACTGATACAGGATTTTAAGAGATCTTGAGTTTTCATTCATTTATCCCTTAATTCATTTATTCATCATTTAACATTTATATATAGAAAGTTCTGGCTGTTTGCAGCACTGAGCACACAGTAAATAGTTATTACTATAATAAATAGTTAAAAGTGTTATTTAATCAAACCTTTTGCTACTTCCCCTATGGAGTTTAGAACCTAAAAAAAGAAGGCAGATAGGATTCAACACAGCTAACTATATTATAGATATAACTGCCTGTGCTTTATTGTCTTTAATTTCCAGAAAGTATGGTTGCCTGGGTATGGCTGCCGTAGAGATGACAAGATGCCTATAATTTAGACAATCTTCAAGAATTATTGCAGCTGAAAAATCTGTGATTCTGTGGCCAACCTGCTAATGAGACTCTCCAACTTTAGCATGGAGAATCTTTCAGATGACAGACATGTTGTCCATCAATGTATTTGAAGCTTTTCCAGCTCGGTAGAATCTGCCATGCGTAACCATTGTGAACCTAGGTTCACTTCCATGCCATGATGAGAATAATATGTTAGTGGATGCCTGTGAGTAGCAGGAGGCCTTCAATAAATGTTTGTTTAATTTAAAAATAAATCAACTGCAGCCAAGCAGTCATTGCTGTTTCATATGTTCCTCTTTATTTCTAATATTTGTTTTGTAATTAACAAAGAATAAAGGATAAAGGGCATTTGTTGATTTGGCAGGCCAGAAGCATAATGTACATTTTGGAATAATGAATACTGTTTTGGAAAGAATCTGGAAGGAGAAAAAACCTTTGGAAACCTGGAGAAAGAAATGGTAGAGAGGTCGTTGTTTCAAGCAGAAAATAAACTATCACTATGGTATCACAATTGGAGCTGAATGTTTTGGAACTACCCTATTTGCCTCTGGCTGGGGAGGCCAGCAGGAATATCTCCAAATACAACAACCTTGCTAAGTCTGTCTGTTATTTAAAAAGAGAAAAATAAATTTAGGAAAACTTTGGAAAGCCCCTAGTCTTAGACAGTCTTTCTTCATTTCCACACCTGGAAGTAGTGAGACTTGGTGATTATTGCCATTTTGTAAACAGTCTTTAAATTTCCTACTCTTTGATCCTTCCTTAGATAAGTGTCTTGCTTTTAGCCAGAAAATAAACACCATTAAAGATTAGATGGGATTTTGGTATGTCTAGTAATATCGTGCCTCTGACGTTTGATGAACCGATGATGCTGCCCACAAGAGACCCTTTCAAGTGTGTTGCTCCTGTTTCGATTTCATATTTTGACTTCTAATTTTGTAGTTCTAAGAGGAGAATTAATTACATTCATAAGGAATGCATTTCTTTTTATATTTACCTCAAGAAACAAGTTGCTTCATAAACATACTCATATACATGAGTCCACATTAAAATATAATTTTTTGAAAGGCAATATGATGCAGTAAATTTGTGTTGTTTTTCAGTGGTGTCTAATTCTTCATGACCCAATTTGTGGTTTTCTGGGAAGAAACCCTGTATTGGTTGGCCATTTCCTTCTCCAACTCATTTTATAAATGGGGAAACTGAGGCAAACAGGGTTAAGGGACTTGCCCAGGGTCACACATCTAGCAAGTATCTGAGGCCAACTTTGAACTCAGAAAAATGGCTCTGACACTAGGCTCTCTACCTTCCCAAATAGAGACGATCTCTAAGTAAAGGAAAACTTGGGAGTTCAGGTTTCTCCTCCTCCAAAATACTGACCATGTGATCCTGAGCAATTCACTTAACTTCTCAGTACCCCAAGCTACTCTGAGTTACAGAGTAGATGTCTATCTGTATTGGTAGAAGAAGTTTCCTCACTTGAGTTTCTGAAAACAATAAAAGCATAGGTCCAATACAAGAAAAAAATTGTTTTTGTTGTGTCTTTTGGTTTTTATATCATAGTAATTTCCTGATATCCTCTCCTACCAATTAATTTGTATTGTACCAAAGAAAGAACAGTTAAGGACAACCAACTAATAAAAGCTGTATTTATCATTGTGTGTAGCATCATTATCTATGGCTTCCCACCAGTACAGCAAGAGGAGAGAAATATGCTATAACACTCACTGATTTGGAAGTTAACCTAAACACAATTATCTTAGTGCTTTCTCATTAACATTACTTTAGTTGTTGTGTAATTGTTCTTTCAGTTCTGCTTCATTCATGAGTGTATATTGGTCTTCTTTGAATTCCCCTCCAGAACCATCTGGATCCAGTGGCAAGATACAGACCAGGACAACTGGAGATGGCCCTGAATGAAATGGATGATCTTAGCCTTTTTTAAGCTAAGGTCTTCAAGAGGTCAGGCATTGTGTTAAGTGCTGGGGACAAAAATAAGAAAAAAAAAAAGATAAAGATCTTTTTCTTCTTTTTTTGCTTTGTAACTTACAGTTTTATTTTTTTCTCAATAGTATTTTATTTATCCAAATATGCATAAAGATAGATTTCTTTTTTTTTTTTTTCCCTGAAGCTGGGGTTAAGTGACTTGCCCAGGGTCACACAGTTAGGCCGTGTTAAGTGTCTGAGAGCAGATTTGAACTTGGGTCCTCCTGAATTCAGGGCTGGTGCTCTATCCACTGCGCCACCTAGCTGCCCCCAAGATAGTTTTCAACATTCATTTTTTGTAAGACTTTGTATTACAATTTTTTTCTTTCTAACTCACTGCCTCCTTCCCAAAACAAGCAATCTGATATAGATTAAATACGTTCAATCCTTTCAAATGTTTTCATATTTGTAATGTTGTACAAGAAAAATCATACTAAAACAGAAAAAAAGAGGAAGAAAAATGAACAAAAACAGTTGAAAATACTATACTTCAATCCACATTCAAGTCTCCATAGTTCTCTATCTGGATGTGAATAGCATTTTCCATTCCAAGTTTATTGGAACTGCCTTGAATCATCACATTGTTGAGAAGAGCCAAGTCCAACACAGTTGATCACATAATTTTGTTGTTCTGTGTACAATGTTCTCTTGGTTTTGCTCCCTTTACTCATCATCTATTCATTTAAGTCTTTCCAGGCTTTTCTGAAATCATTCTCTATTGGCAGAAGACAACAGAAAGCTGAAAAGGGAATACCTAGTAAGGGGCATTTTGTATTGTGGAAATGAAACCAAACAAAAGTGCATATGTTAAATCAGCCAGGCTTGAACAATGGATGGAACTGGAATGTTGGACCGATTCTCAAGCCATTGATTGTTCTTCAATAGGCTTTTCAGAGATGAGAGGAAATGATACTTCCCAGGATCTATCTCTGGGCAAGTCATTTGCAAATGTCTGTTTATGTTGAATGTAAAATTAGCAAGTCACTTCACTTTTTGGTGTCTTAGGTAGAAGAGATTCCTTATACTAATGAAATCACTGCCTGGTTAAAATTAAAAAACATATATGATGATTTCATCTAACATCTTCAACTACTAGGCAACAACTTTGTTTCCATTTTTCATGCTATAAAATAAATGCTTTAAATATTATATATAGTATGCATTTTTACAGACATATGTATATACTATATTATTGTATATATACACACATATAAAGTTACTTTAAATATTATATAAAATGTATTTAAGGTTCTATATTTCTATCTTTGACTTCCTTGGGATTTATCTTCAGTAGTGGGATCATTAGTCAAAAGCTATACATAGGTCACTTTAATCACACAATTCTAAATTTTTTTTTTTTAATAATTGGATCATTTCACAGTTCCATCAAAAATATCAGTTTTCCTTTTCCCTCACCCTTTCCAATATTGACTATTGTAATTAAAAAAAAATTTTTTTGCCTGTTGATGAGTGTGAGGTGAAATTCCAGAGTTGTTTTAATTTGTATATTTTTTAAATTATTGATGATCTGGAACATTTTAAATCTGTTTTTTGAAATTTACATTTCTTTTAAAAACTATTCCCATATTTTGAAAATTTTGCTAGTAGAAAAATAAGTTCTTTTTTCCTTTTGTATTTGCTATGACTAACTACTTTGGAGAACAAGAAAAATTATACTCCACTGAGAAAATGGAATAAAGAATGACTATTTTCCAAAAAATGATTTAGGCCTCAAACATTTTTTAGGTGTGTGAACCTAGACATGTAACCTGTTTGCCTTAGTTTCTTCATTTGTAAAAAGGGGATAATATTACCTACCCTCCCAGGCTTGTAAAGAGGATGAAATGAGATAATAATTGTAGTATAGTGCCTGACATGTAGTAAGCACTACATAAATATTAACTATTAATATTATCATTAATATCTGGGAAGGATTTTATAATAAAAAATTATATGGGGCAGCTAAATATTACACTTAATAAAGTGCTGGTCCTAAAGTTAGGAAGACCCAAGTTCAAATCTAGCATTAGGCACTGCCTGAGTTAATTTGGGCAAATCAATTTCTCAGCCTCAGTTTACTCATCTGTAAAATGCTCACAGTAAGAGCACAATAATCTCCCAGGCTGCTGTAAGGATAAAATGAGATAGCATTTATAAAGTGCTTTGCAAATTTTAAAGTATTAGGTAATGTTAGCTATTTTTGTTAATAATATTATTATAAGGTACTATATACATGTGACTGGAGAAGGAAATGGCAAACTACTCCAGTATCTTTGCTAAGAAAGCTCCAAAATGGGGGTCAAAGAGTTAGAAATGACTAAATAACAAATATAAATGTGATGTATTATTATTGTCTTAATCATGATTTCAAACTTGTCCAGTATCTTTATTAATGAAGAAGATATATTAAACAATCTTACTGACATGTAGGAGACTTCATTGTTATTCCTCATATTAGAAGATGATATAAAAGGGAAATTGAGAAGGCTTTAGAAGTCTGGGAACACAAAGCAATGCTAAACCCAGAGCAAGCACAGAATAAAGCCTACTGAAAAACACATTGGGAGATATAGTTCTGAGTTAGAAATAAAGAAATATAAAGCCATAAAAGACAGAAACTTGTAGACTACTATTTTCTTCTTTAAAGGAATTTTATTTTTTTTTTAACATTTCCTAGATGTTCCTCTGTATCTCTCTGTCTTCATTCTCTCAGAAAACCATGCCAACAACAGTTTCTTTTTTAAAAGATGATAGGAAAAAATATCAAAGCCAATCAGCACATTAAAATAAAACCTGAAATTTTATTCAATATTCCATATTTACAACTTCTGCAAAGTAGCAGAGGAAAATGTCATCTCTCATCTCTTCTTTGAAAACAAGGTTTTTTTTCTTTTAACTTTTCTATCCATCCTTTTTTTTGTTTTGAGTGTTTTGTGGTGTTTTTAAAAAATTTATATATATATATATATATATATATATATATATATATATATATATTTATATAGTTACATTCATTGTGTATATTGTTTTCCTGCTCTTGCTTACTTCACTTTGTATCAGTTCATGTTAAGCACTTCTCTGCTAGTCATCATTTGTCATTTCTCACAGTACAGTGATGTTATATTTTTGTACCACAATTTGACTCTTATCCAATCAATAGACATCTACTTTCCCCTGTCCTGGAAAAAATTTTGTGTGTTATCACAAAAAGAGTTGCAATAAATACTTTGGTATATTGCTAGGGCAAAACGGAGACTAATTTTCTTGTTTATTTGTGTTTTTTTTTTTTACAAAGCTATCATAGTTAAGTGATTTGCCCAGGGTCACACAATTAATAAATGTCCAGTGTCTGGGGCTAAATTTGCACTCAGGTCTTCCTGATTTCAAGGGCAGAGCTTTTATCTACTGCATCAGCTAGTTGCCTCAAGACTAATTTTATTAGGGACAAAGATGAAATGTTTCTGATGTGGTGAATCCCATGCAACATGGAGCCCTTTGTCCCCACCTCCCAAAGTGATTATATTTTATTGGACAAGAAATGACCAATTGTTACTTCTTAATTCAGGAGTCAGTTTAGAATCAGCTCTCTGTGCATAGTTAAACCTAGTTTAACTATGTTTTAAACAAAGGTCAAAATCAAAACCAAAGGTAAAGAGTAAAGGATAAAGATGAAGAGACATTGCATTTAATTATAACCTGACCTATTTAAATAATTTGTGAACTTTAGTAGTTGACTAAATAATAACTCCAAAAGACTCTATAACTCCTTCAGGAACAAACAGCGGTTAACATCATCAAATCTCATATTTATCAAGACCATCAAAGACTATATAATCCAACCCATGAAGGAATCTCATGAATATGATCCCTGACAAGTAGTTTTGAAGACTACCATATAAGGCAATCTATTTTACTTTCATGTAACTCCAATTATTTGGAAATTTTGTCTTATACTGAATTAACATCTACTTTGAATAAATTTCAACTAATTGCTCCTAGTTTTGTCACCCATGGACAAGGAAATTCTTCTGACGGTCTTTTTATATGACAACCACTCAAGAATTTGAGCTATCATGTGTCCCTTAAGTCTTTTTATTTTCCAGGTTAAATGTCCTTTATTTCTCCAATTAGTTTTTCAATGGCATGCCTTCCAGGTATTTCTCTGTTTTGCCTTCAAATTTCTCTGGATAGGCTCTAGATTTTCCATTTCCTTCTAATGTATATCCCTCAGAATTGAACAATACTCCAGATGTAGAAATAGATTGTAGTGGATCAATCAATCACTTCTATATTTCTAGACACTCTACTTCTATTAATTGCTATTTTTTAGTCATTTCAGTCATGTCCAACTCTTCATGACTCCATTTGGGGTTTTCTTGGCAAAGATGCCAGAATGGTTTGTCATTTCCATATTCAGATCATTTTACCAATGAGGAAATGAAAGCAGAGTAAAGTGACTTTCCCAGGTTCACACATCCAGTAATTATCTGATATTAGATTAGAACTCAGAAAAATGACTCTTCCTGATACCCTATCTATTGCATCACTTACCTACCTTATTTTCTACCATTGAGAAAAAGTAATTCTATTTTTTAAAGCTCCAAATATTCCCTAGATTTCTGGTCTGATCTGATAAATAATATCTTTGCAATGAAAAATTACCAACCAGAAGAACAAATCCCTTAGAGTACTTGGCAGATTCTTATCAAATATTCTAGTTAAAAGAGCAGGCAGTCAACCAACAGACTCTTAGATTTTACAATTAGAAATAAAATAAAAGGAATTCTGAATTTGGAATCAAGAGGCCCTGGATTATAATCCCAGTCTTATTACTTAGCTGTGTGATCTTGGACAAGTCATTAATCATTTTAGGGTCTTAATGTGTTTATCTGTAAAATAAAGGAATTGGATTAAATAATATCTCTGAAAGAGAATGATAAATAATTGTATTAAATTGCACTTAAAAGTTGGAAAAAACCAATAGGAGAGCATTTTAATAAAAATTTAATTTAATCATGAGATTACCTCATGTAACATGAAGTTGGTTTGCGCAATAAGCAACATTTTATTTAGTTGAGTCATTTTAGTTGTGTCCAACTCTTTGTGATCCCATTTGGGATTTTCTTGATAAAGCTACTGGAGTAGTGTGCCATTTCCTATTCTAACTCATTTTTACATATAAGGAAATTGAGGCAAACAGGGTTAAGTGACTTGCCCAGGGTCAAACAGCAGTAAGTGTCTGAGATCAAGGGAAGATGAGTCTTTCTGACTTGATATTGGATACTTTATCCACTATGCCATCTAGCTGCCTTAAGCAACAGTAACCTTGGACAACTTGGACTTCCATATATAAGCTAATTATTTAAACCACTCCTTGGAAGGTACCTTATCTTGAAATGTTTTGGGTTACAAAAGGCATGTTATTTCAGAAATGAGCATTCCTCAATTCTAGCTTCTTAAGAAGAATGTTGGTGATTTTAAACACAATCTTTCTAACAAAGTCTAAGTACAAAGAAACAGGAAGCAGGAAAAAAGAAAAATGATGCACTAACTCCATATTTATCCCAGAAATTACTTTGCCACTTGTGTAAATGATAAAATAGTGAAATGATCAAATGAGATAATATTTGTAAAAAGTGCTGAGCACATAATAAGCACTGCTAGTTCCTTTCTTCTTCTCCCTAAAAAGCTTTCCACACACCATTTATCTTAGTTCTCAGAGGGATTTAATTTGTTTTCTACCCTCTGTAATTAATGGTAGCACAATACAGTGAGAGTTGGTTTCATCCAGGAAGACTTAGATTTAAGTAAGAACTTTTATCTTGGGCAAGTCACTTAACTTCTCAATGCCCAAGGAGACCTTGTAGAAAAGGTGTTGACCTGCACTGGTAGGTGGAGGTTCTTTGGTTTGTTTGCTTTTACTTGAGAATTCCATATTACCAGTGAAATCAAAGATGTGATCTATATCCATATTATCAGTGAAAATGTCGATGAATCAGATTTATATCAATGTAATTCTGCTTCTCGCTGACTGAATCATGATTTTGAGGATGTATTTCCACAAAAATATGGGGCTGCCCTGAGACATAATTAAAAATCACCCTATATGCCATTACTAGGATTATACTTCAAAGAGATAAAAAAAATTTTAAAAAGCACCCTTAAATACAAAAATATTTTAGCAGCACTTTTTTGGGGGGAGTAATAAAGCACTGGGAACTAAGGAGAGTGGTAGAATTAACATGATTATGAATGTTATAGAATAGTATTGTGTTATAAGAAATTTTCAGAGAAACTTGCATTTGTATGAATTGATAAAAATGAATTGAGCAAAAAAATAAAAGAAAAATGAGATGTACAATAACAATAGTATTGCAAAGACAAACAACTTTAAAAGATTTAAGAATTCTGGTCCACTCAATGACCAACCACACACAATTCTAAAGGAATCATGATGAAACATGCTATTTATTATTTCCTGACTGGGAGGTCAGAATTTTTGGATATGGCCAGTAAGGGAGTTTGTATACATTGACTATGCATATTTATTGCAAGGCTTTGTTTTTCTTTCCCTTTCAGTTATAAGAGAAGAGGTAGGTGGGAAAGAAGGTAAATTTTCATCCATTGGAAAAAAATAAAGTTAAGTTTAAAAATTGCCTTATGCAGTAAGTCAAACTGTTTAAAAACATATTTATATAATAAGGTAATAATATCATAAAATAAAATGGAAAAGAATGATAAAATTATTGTGGAAATTATTATGGGATAATGATATAATATATAAAGTATTATAATGCTGCAATAAAATATTATTATAGAATAATATGGAAAGATAATATTAACAATAGAACTTAAGACTCTTGACTTTGAATGTTTGCCTTGCATTCAATGACAGAGGGCATTCTAGTCCTGACTTCTACTCTCTAGTTGTATGATCTTAAATGAATCTCTTGACTTCTGAAACATTTATTTGCATAATTAAGAGCTTGAATTGGATGATTTCCTAGAGTAACTTCCAGTTCTATAATCATAGAATAATCAGGTGAAGTCTTTTCTAAGTAGTCTTGTACATACGGTCATATTAAGTACATCCTCCCATGTTATTAAATTTGAACAGAATTTTTCCAGCTCCTGACATATTCTAAACATAGAGGTTGACTCTATCTCCATAGAGCAATGACATCTGAATTTCTTAGTCTTACATAGTTATTAAATGAGCAGACTTCCCAGCTTTTGGTGGGAAGAGCTCATAAGCCATCATATTTTAATCTCAATTTGGGGGTAAGATTATTTTAACCAGTACTAGAATGCCTTTATGATAGCACAATATTCTTTTAAGGATCCCAAACTTCTAAGACCCATATTTTTGGTACTAATATTCTACTGATGATATGTAGCTTACAAGATGGGACCATAGCAATCTCCTGAGAACTGGAAATATGAATCCCAAAGAGAACAATGGAGAAGTGCATAGGGAATGTGAGCAAGCAGTGATGTGTACCAAGTGAGGAATGCCAAAGAAGAATGGAGAATTTATGAAAGAAACAGAAAATGAGTGTTTGTGTGTGGGGGATAACAAATGACAAATCAACAGTCCTTGTGGTCCACTGGTGTCCTTATGATGTTAGGAGAAAGGGAAGCAAATCCCTAGCATATTGGGAGAACCCTCATGAGGGAACTTGCAAGAGGACATGGAAAGTGTTGCACAAAATGGACTGCATTGATGGTCACTATCTGCATCATTGGAGGGAAGATGTGGTTATAAGACAAAATTTTTAAATCTCAATCACCTGACAAAATTTTCTCTGTCCTTTCCTACCCTTCTTTAACATCATAACAGTAATACATCTAGCAAAACTAGCTGGATTATATTTAATTTTTTGAATTGAATGCTTACTTGGTTAATACTTGATTAAATTTTTGACTTTCTTTTGGACCCTGGAGTTAAGATTTCATGACATCTTTCATAATCAGACTTAGCCTTTCTAGAAAATCTCTTCTAATGAAAGTATCTAACTTTATGTAGCTTTTCTCTTAGTTGCACAGAGCTGAATGAAATTGGCAATATTGAAAGCAAGTGAAAATCGCAAAGAACACGTGTCTTGTTAGACAATAGGACTTTTAAATAACAAAGCCAAATATGATAACTTTACTCTTAAAGTAGCCTCTAAAATTTTGCTAATCAGCTGTAGAGAGCCACAGACAGTAGGGGAACTCTGGGTGAGGTATAAGACTTTTCAGCCCAAAGGGAACCTGCCGATAATGTCTGGTTCAACTCCCCATCTTCCTGAGAAGTCAGGTTGCAGTGACCTGTGTTGTAATTAAAGCAGAATGATACCAATTCATTTACATACACTAGCAAATTGTTTATGTGGCTCTTCATGTACAGTATATATTTAGTGCAGTGTGCTTTGATTAGGTAAAGATATTAGGGTATATAAGGCTGAGAAAATTTGGACTAAATGGACTCCATGTTTGACCATCCACATGAATCCTGTCTCTTCACTCCACTCCTCTTCTAAGATCAAGGACTGAGACAGGTATGGAAATCCTCCAAAAAGTTAATTGGGACATAACATTTGGCGCCCAACATGGGGCTTTGGAAAGCAGGGCACAAAGCAGCTCGAATGATGCTATCATCAAGTTCAGTTGAGTAGTCCCCATGATTCAGGAACTGGGTAAGTATAAAGAGAGGCAAGAGGGAAGATTTGGTAAGGGCTAATCTAGTCACTCATTTTTCAACCAAAATAGAGCAACTATTAACAAAAGAACCTCCCTCCCAGGGAAGTATGAAGCACGCTTAGTTGGTTAATAGAGAAGCAAGGTTTGTTGGTAACTCAGAAGCAGATCAATGATTTCCCATATCCTCTGGAGTGCATGTCTTCTTGACTCTCTAAGAAAGAGAGTTTGGAGCCAGAGATGTAGAAGGCAATGGGATAACAACTAACTGAATACAATGGGATAAAATTGGCTTTAAGAAATCTCACAAATAAGAAAAAGAAAAAGAAAGCTTTTAGCTTGGGGTGTCAAACCAGGAAGTATGAGGAGAAAACAAGCAGAGGGTTGGTACCCTTAGCCCCAGGAGATATAGCACATGGGATGGAGCTAAAGAAGTCTATTTTAGTATTTTGTTGATTTATATTGTTTGTTAGTGCTTTAGGAGGTTTAAGGGACTTGGTGAGTTGGGTGAGACATGAAGTGATGGACAATAGATTAGCTTTGGACTATCTCTTGGCTGTTGAAGAAGGTATGGTTGTGAATTGATAGTTCTGGGACTCATGGAAGTCTTTTTGTGGTATTTTGTTTATTCATATTGTTTGTTATGTTACTATTTGTCTGTGTGATATTACTACTTGCCTGTAAGCTTCCTCCCATGCATGGATTTAACCACTGATGTATACTTGCTTCAATTAAAACAAAACAAAAAAAGAGATGTAGAGGGTCATAGATAGTGGTAGAACTCTGGGTGAGTCCAGAGGGAACCTGTTAACAACTAAATGGACTCCATGTTTGACCATCCACGTGAATCCTGTCTCTTCACTCCTCTTCTAAGATCAAGGACTGAGACAGGTATGGAAATCCTCCAAAAAGTTAATTGGGACATAACATTTGGCGCCCAACATGGGGCTTTGGAAAGCAGGGCACAAAGGAGCTCGAATGATGCTATCATCAAGTTCAGTTGAATAGTCCCCATGATTCAGGAACTGGGTAAGTATAAAGAGAGGCAAGAGGGAAGATTTGGTAAGATCTGGTTCAGCTCCCCTCTTCCCTAAGGACTCTTGGCCTTCCTGAGAAGTCAGTGTTGTAATTAAAGCAGAGTGATACCAAGTGGCAGAGTCATCTACATACAATAGCAAGTTGTTTATGTGGTCCCATATAGTTAGCACATGCACAGTGTGTTATGGTTATATGAGAGTATTAAGTATATAAGGCTGAGAGAATTTGGAATAAACAGACTCCATATTTGACCACCCATGAGTCCTGCCTCTTCACTTCTCTTCTAAGACCAAGGACTTGGGCTGGTACTGAGATCCTCCAGAGAGCTAGTCCAGACTTTACAATCAGCTAAGATAGAATTGGCTCTTCTCAGAAATTCAGTGATCCAAAGCAATTCTAATAAACTTTGGATGGAAAATGCCATCCACATCTAGAAAGTGAACTATGGAGATTGAATGCAGATCAAAGTACACTATTTTCACCTTTCTTTTCTTTTGTTTTTTGTTTTTCCTCCTCATGTATTTTTCCTTTTGTTCTAATTTTTCTTTCTCAAAAGGGCTCATATGGAAATATGTAAAAAATGAATGTACAAGTAAAACCTAAAAGAAAATAAAAAATGCTGATGCTTTGTAAGATGTCTGTGATTTGAAAGAAAAATAGAAGACAAAAGAAAAAATCAATAAGACACAACTATGGTGTTTTCCCTGTTATCACCCAATCATAGAGACTGTCTATACTATCACTATCGGACATTACATTTAAGAGAGGAGCTATTGGTTCAAATCATGAGAAGTTTGAGCAAGGCCAAGATTATTGGGATGTTGTTTCCTAGCCAGTTAACTTATAAGAAGTCTCCAAATAATAATTTTTATTTTATAAGTAATTTTTTGAATATTTTATATAATTTTATTTTATAAGTTATACTTGTTTCTGTTTATACCATATTCTACTCCTAAGCCCACTTGTGACTCTGAGAAGAATGTAAAGATTTCATTTTTTTCCTTTTACACCAGTACATGCCAACTGAAGTCTATACCATTAGCTAATAGGAAAACCTTTATGTCTCAGAAAAAATAGTTTTTAATTCAATCAATTAACCAATGAAAATAGTTGGCTTTTTCTTTTACAGTGAAGCACTGTCAACTGTGGAGACCTCAGTTTCTAAGGTCTCTTCTACCTTTATGATCAGAATAACTGCATGAAGTTTATGCTAATGAGTCTTTCATATAGTTCTGGCCTTTGGGTAGGAAATGTGTACCATATTGGAATACATAAAACTTGAATATCACATCACAGATTTAGAGGTTGAAAAGATTTTAGAAGTCATTGAAATTAGAAATTACCCCTTCATTTTATTGCTGAGGACACTGAGACCCAAAGCCCAAATGACACATCCCACTAAGAGGTTAAGCTGAGATTTTAACTGCAGTGCTTTTTCTACCATATCTCATCATCTGTTTCTTTTGTAGATGCTCATGGAAATTCATTGACCACTGGATTTGATTGTGACTTTGGTGTCAATTCTAAATTTCTTATTTTAAGGAACAAGAAAGGAAAGTCCAAATTTACATATGAAATGGATAAATAATAATTTTTTGGGGGGTGGAGGGAGAATGGTTATATTGACCAATGATTTGTCTCATAGGCGATTTGTCTATCACTTGGGATACTGGCAGTTTAAGTGTATTCAGGCTAAAGAGCCTGTATATGTCAGAGGTAGCTCTAGAATTGTTCCATGTACTTTGTTTATTGGAGTTTATTTAGGTACATTAAAAATATTCATCACATTTAATTAATGAGCTTCCCGGTGCCTTTCAAGTGATTTGTTTTATTTTTCTTTAAATCCAACATTATCTTCAAATTATCTTCAGTTTCATTCACGTTTCAGTGATTTTTCTATTGTTTTGAATTTGTTTTCTGTTGTTAAACTTGGGTCAGAAGTCCATTTGTTCTCTTACCTATTTTTTAATAAATCTATGTTAAACATGCTAAATTTAGAGATTCCTAAAGGGAAAGAGACCTTTTGGATGGGAACAAGAAATAAATAATATCAGAGCATAATTACCCAAGATCAAACCAGGTTGGGATAGAAAGAATAGGGCATGTGAAACTCAGATAAGTTATTTATTTACACATGTGTTGTCTGGAACAATGTTCTCAGAATTCTTAAGTTAAAAGTATGTGAAAGTCAGTGAGGTTGTCAAGTCCAAAGAAGTTAATCTGTAGTGTCATATGAAACTATTGCAATCAGGATAGCTAAATTGTACTTTTAGATTGTTTTAAGCAGAGCATTAATGGAATCATAACAAAGTAGTATAAGAAGAGGACTAAATTAGAGTCATGAGGGATCATGGTTTAAATTCTACATTTAACATTTAATATGTTGGTGACCATAGATAAGTCACTAAGCCTTAATTTCCTTATAAATAAAATAAAGATAATTATCTACAATATTTATAATACTTAGAGCATACAATACATGTACATATGTATGTATGTATGTGTATATGTGTATCTATAAATATATCTTTCTATATCTATATATTTTCAGGAACTAGTGGTATAACTCTGGATAAATTATTCTCCTGAGAGTTGCACAAAAGTTTCTTTCCAGTGTTTCCAACTTTCTTTCTTGTGCCTGTTGGTGGTAGACATTTTTAAAATGATTTCTTTTATTTCTTCAAGCTATTTCTATTTCTGTATTTTGTTTCATATAAATACTATGAACAATCAGAATTTCTTTAATGATGAATGTCTATATATTAATTCTACACAGGAGAGATAATAGAATGACTTAATCCCTAATAACTTTTGCTAAACTTCCGCAGCAATGATTAAACTGGCTCCAGGTCTTTCTCCCGCTTGAGTCAGAGTGACATTAGCTGTCTGGGACAAGTCTGGGTCTGTCAGGTTGTACAACCTCACTAACTCCGTTCTCACTCCTTCCACAAATTCTTCAGGGATTGAGTTAAGGGAGGTGGCTAAGAAATAGAAGTTATTGAATGGGAGGAGAAATGGATATTGCTAGATGTGACTAATGAGGCAGTTAGACCACTCATTGAATGGAGCACACAGGTCTGGAGGCAGGAAGACCTGAAGTCAAATATAGCCTTGGCCACTTACTAGATATGTGACCCTGGGCAAGTCACATAAACCCTTAATCCACAGCAGGAGAAAATGGCAACACTCTTCAGTATCTTACCAAGAAAACCCCACGCACAGTATGAGTGCTATGGTCCGTGAGGTCATGAAAAATGAGACCTGAATGACTGAACAGCAATAAAATGCGACGATTAATGCTTTCATTTTGAAAATGGGAAAGAAAGCTTTCATAAAGCCAAACCTTGCCAGAATCCAACCTTTTCATAACAAATATATATTTTAAAAGGAGCATAATAATTGGGAAGATTTCTAAAGTTTTCATATAGGTGACAGTATTTGAACTGAGACTTGAATTCCTTTCAAGTATGCATTCCAAGAGATAGAAGTAACTCAGTATCCCAGATATGGGGTTAGGGGTGGAGAGAGCAGCTTGAACAAAGGAATGGAGGTGGGAGATGTGATGCTGTAGATGAGCAAAAAATGGGTCAGTTTGCTTTTATGTAGAAAGTATATAGGGAATAAGGTAAAATCAATCTGGAAAGGTAAGCTAAAAGGCACAATGGGAAGGGCTTTAAGGAACAGAGTAATCTCTATTTTATCCTATAGCTGACAGAGTCCCTAAAGATGCTAAGACAAAGGAGTGACGTGGTTGGGCCTGCATTTAAGAAATACAAATAAGTACTTTATGATGCTTTCTGACCACAATATCTACTCTTTTTTATCTTTAATCTCTTTGAATTAGTGATATTATTGGGTCAAAGTTATTCGGGTTAGAGATTTGGGGGAGAGAGACATAGTTCTAAATTGTTTTGCAGAATGGCTATACCAATTCCTCAAGTAGTGCATCAGCATGAAAGGTTTCCTAGAATCCTTCCAATATTGACCATTTTCTATTTTTGTTTACTTTGACATTCTAATCAGCAGTGGTCCTCAAACTTTTTAAATAGGGGCCAGTTCACTGTCCCTCAGACTGTGGGAGGGCTGGACTACAGTAAAAACAAAACTTCACACTCTGTCTCCGCCCCTCAGCCCATTTGCCATAACCCAGCGGGCCACATAAATGTCCTCAGAGGGCTGCATCTGGCCCACGGGCCATAATTTGAAATCCCCTGCTCCTAATGAGTATGAGGTGGAATCTTAGAATTGCCTTCATATCTTTATTTTTCAATAATGTTAATCTCAGTGAATAAGACTATTGGAATGTTCTAAGACAAATTTCCTGTAACAAATATATTCCATTTTATTGATGTAAATTATGAATTTATTTTAAAATCATACTCCATTATTATATTTCTTCTGCATGAAAATAACACCAATACTCTTTGAAACAAGTTCAGAACATCCTGACCCATATTTCAGTAAAATTCTAGAGCCACTTGGCAAGAAGAGAATGCCAATTCTTCTGTAATTCTTGACCAATGAAAAAATGATTTCAAATAATGTCACTTTTTCCAAATTAACTGAATTCTATTTGGGAGGAAAACCAACTCAGCTTTGAAAATACTGTCTGGCTTTCTAAATTTGCAATCACTCTTGCTTCCACAAGAAGCCTCCCCTTACCTCCACTCACCCCCAACAATGAACCAGAGGTTTTTTTTTTTGTTTGTTTTTTTTTTTAACAGGGTTGTGTTCTAATTGCTTAGATAGCTGCTCTGTAGACATACTGTGCTAGTTAGTTCTGTGACCACTTATTGACATGCCCACCACAGACTTTTGTTATGATATCTCTATATTGTACTTGGCAAGAGATGAACTAGGGATTCGTGTATTTCATGAGAGCCTACTCTTTCAAAAACAAATTAAGTAGCCAGATGATGCTTTAAAAGAATTAGCAGATGTTTGCCAGCTTATTTTTTGGCATCCAATTGTTGTCATGTCTTTAAAAACATTTTTTCTTTAATAAAAAAATTCAAATAAAGAATCAAGTATAGTTCTGTTTGTGAGCAACTGCTGGGTCCAACTGTAATATTATGTGTAAGGTAAAGATGTAGTTAATGAAGTGAACTCTGAAGAGGAACATGTGGGGACTTTCATTTTGTGGAACCTCCTAAAGTCAAATAGACTTGGAAATAAATTGTTCAAACTTTTTGGCTCTCTTGCACCAATACTTGTAATGTCAGCTCTTCACTGGCTAGCAGTTCAGTGAACTTGACAATGAGATCAAGTTTATCAGTTGCTATTTTAAAAATATTTACAAATTAATCTTGATTCTTTTCACATCAAGAATCTTTCCTCTCAAATTGTGAAATTTTTTTTTCTATATTCAGTACAAGTCAACACATTTGTAGACTTTCTGGGATTTTTCTTCCTTTTCTCCTCCCTCTTTGTTAACTTGAGAATAGTTGAGTTGGAGGATTTTCTTTGGAGATTTTTCTCTCGTTTTGCACTGGGGAATGAATTGGTACCAAGAAATTGTGTACCCTAGAAATCTGCCCTTTCCTTGAAATGGTATGAACAGTTAGACTGCCATAAAGCTGATAAGAGCCATGAGGAAGAACAGAAAGTAGGGAAAATAGAGAGAATTCCTTCTTTGCCTTTTCTTCACTACCCTCCTACCCTTAACATAGATAGAGAATAACTGGAAAAGAGTATCTTGAGAGAAACCCTTTTATTTGGAATAATAAAGAAATCTAAATCTCACCCAAGAATAGCTCCTTTGATTTCCTCTTTTTTAATGTAACAAGGATTTGGTACATGCCCAGATCACTTAAAATTGAGGTATCCACATGGGAGATGACATTTTTCATTAGTCTACCAAATGATTGGAAGTCAATCCTTCCATTGTCTATGTAGCTACGAGTGTTGTGTCTTTAAATTTCATTGACTGAAACAGGTTTTTTTCTGGCGAAATTTTCATTTGCTCACAATCAGGACTTTAATGCAATGTGGGCAACTCCTTCTCCTCAGACATGGTGTTTTGGGTCCTTTTTTGATTTTCTTTTTCAGGTCTAGGTGCCAAGAGTTGAACCCAGGTGCTTGAGCTATATTTTAGAATTAGATATTATAGTCAGCTAAGCAAAGAAGACCTAAGAAGTCAGAGGACCAGATTCAAGCCTGGGGAGGAATTTCATACTTTGAAATTTAAGTGGGATTGTTACTATTATAGGAACAGAATTAAAGTGTGACCTTAATCTTTTTTCCCTCACCAGAAATAAAGGGATATTGAGTGGGGGTGGTGTTGATTATCCCCCTGAGGTGCTGAAAGAAAATTGGATATTTATTCTTGATTTATTTTTGTAGTAAATGTGTCTTTGTAAAAGCTAATCTAATTATTAAGTGATAAAATGGAACTGGAGTGCTTGGACTACTAAAAATGGTGGGAAACAATTGATGGAAGTTTGAGTCAATGGTAGAACCAAGAGATTCCCTAACCATTTATGGGCACTGGAGAATCCTGGAGAAAGGGTGAAGTATAACATATCAGGTCCTTAGACAATGTAGGTGAGATTAATCATGTTTTCTTCCATGATATTATGAACTTTTAAAATGACAGTGGAGAGATAGCCTCAATGTATTTGCAGAAAATAGTGGAGAGGGAGCTGGAGAAGAGAGTTTTAAAGGGTTCCTTGGGTATAGCAGGGTATGAACTAAGAGAAGTGAAATAATACCTCAAAGTTTATCTATATTCATTTAGTTACACATATTTTTTCAAATACAGGTTGCATATATATTAAATATCTGCTTTGTGCGAGCACTGGCCTAGGCCATTTAAAGTCAATCCATATTTCTTTGCACATCTACTCTGAATTCTGTAATTCTCTTCTAAAGTCTTACCCTACTTCTCACTGTGCCACTGAGGTGCCTCTGGACTTTTGAAAGTTGTGCCAAAGTAACAAAAGCTTTTGCAGATCCTCCCAAGCTGGGAAACATTGAGCACAACCCCAGCAAAAGACTGTATGTCATTTGTCTGAGAAGCAGCTCAGTTAAGTTTGGAGAGGCTCATGACCAAAGGTTGGCCAACAGCAATGAATTATTTTGGCTACAGCAGCTCATGACACCATCTATTAAGACTGTAGGAAATAATTAGAATGGTCTCAAAAACAGAATGGATTGCCTCAAGAGGGAATAATTTCCCTATCATTTCAAAAGCCTAATTGACCACTTTCTGGAGATGCTCAAGAAGGAATCCTTGTTCACAGGAGGTTGGATTAGAAGATCCAAGTCTGAGATTCTCTTGTATGATATAAATAAATTTCTAATTCTCCCAATGACAAGTGCTCTTGATTCCCCACTATTATTAACAACTTGGGGCTACATTTTTCTTTTGAGAAATGCTAATGCCCATGGTAAAAGGCAATGTGATATAATGGGTAGATTCAGGATAACAAAAGTTTAAATACTGCTGTTGTTCATTTGTGTTGTTGGGAAATATCTAGATTGGCAGTTCCCTACACCAGTGAAATCACAGATATGGATAAAATTAAAACATCAGTTATGCTTATGTTTGGTTTAAGATAATATTATGCTAAGACTGAGATATAAAGGGAAGGGTAATACCTCCCAGCCACACGCACATACCTTCAGGACTTGAAGCACTTGATATAATGTGCCAGACACTATGATGAACACTGGATATGCAAGTACAAAGAATGAAACTATCTATTTGCCAGGAGACTTTGGGCAAGTTATCTCCCTTCTTTGGGGCTCATTTTCCTTATCTGTATAGAAAATGAATTCAATAATCTCTAAAGCTAACTCCAGCTTTCAACTACTATGGTTTTAGACCTAGAGGAAGGCCCAAGGCATATCATGTAATTTTCATGCCAGGGATCAATGGCAAATAGCCTGTGTGGTTCCCCCCAAACCACAGAGAATTCTATTCTTATCCCAATATAAATAAGAACAGGGATCAGACTAGTATGTTATAGGAAATTCCTAGTTGAGAAAACTCCCTTTACTAATATTGCCTCTTATTATTATCACACTAAGGGTAATTTAATCCTGAATCGTGAACAGCATAGTAGCAAAATTCATTTTTATGAATTGACATAAAAGGTCAAAATTATTTTACTTTGAAAAAGATTTATGGTCCTCATTTTTTAAAAGTCTCTTTTATGCAAAATGAATATTTTTGATTACATTAAGATAAAAAAAAAACTTTGCACAAACAAAAGCAATGCATCCAAAATTAGACAGGAAGCACAAAGCTAGGAAACAATTTTTACAGTCACTGTTTCTGATAAAGGCCCCCATTTTAAAAATACATAGAAAACTGATTCAAATGAATAAGAATACAAGTCATTCCTCAATTGATAAATGGTCAAAAGATATGAACAGACAATTTTTCAGATGGAGAAATTAAAGTCATTTCTAGTTATGTGAAAAAAATGCTCTAAATTACTATTGATTAGAGAAATGTAAATTAAGACAACTCTGAGATATCACTTTATACCTCTTAGATTGGGGGGTATGTTGGAAAAATTGGAACACTAATGCATTGTTTGTTTGTTTTTTTGCTCAGGCAATTGGGGTTAAGTGACTTGCCCAGGGTTACACAGTTAGGAAGTGTTAAGTGTCTGAGGTCGGATTTGAATTCAGGTCCTCCTGACTTTAAGGCTGGTGCTCTATCCACTGCACCACCTAGCTGCCCCACTAATGCATTGTTGATGGAGTTGTGAAATGATCCAATCGTTCTGGAGAACAATTTGAAATTATGCCTAAAGGGCTATAAAACTGTGCAATGCATTTGATCCAGCATTCTCTCTACTGGGTCTGAATCCCAAAGAGATCATAAAAGAGGGAAAAGGACCAACATGTGCAAAAATATTTGTAGCAGCTCCTTTTGTTGTGGCAAGGAACTAGAAACTGAGTGCATGCTCATCAATTGGGAAATGACTAAATAAGTTATGGCATATGAATGTAATGGAATATCATTAATTTACAAGAAATGAGGAGGGGCAGCTAGGTGGCACAGTGGATAGCGCATCAGCCCTGAAGTGAGGAGGACCTGAGTTCAAATCTGACCTCAGACATTTCACATTTCCAAATTGTGTGACCCTGGACAAGTCCCTTAACCCTAATTGCTTAAAAGAAAAAAAAGAAAAAGAAAGAAAAGAAATGATGAGCATGCTGATTTCAGAAAAGCTTGGAAAAACATGTTCTGCTGCTAAGTGAAATGAGTAGAACCAAGAGAACATTGTACACAGTAACAAGAAGATTATGTGGTAATCAATTGTGATGGACTGGGTTCTTCTCAACAATGTGGTGATTCAAAGCAATTCCAATAGATTAGGATGGAAAATATCATCTGTATCCAGAGATAGAACTATGGAGACTGAATGTGGATTCAAGCATAGCATTAACAATTTTTATTTTTGTTCTTTTGAGTTTTTTTCTTTCTCTTAGTTTTTTTTTCCTTTTTTTTTGATTTCTTTTTACACAACAAGACAAATATGGAAATACATTTAAAAGGATTTCACATATTTAATCTATACCAGATTGCTTGCTGTTTTGAGAAGGGGAGAAATAAAGGAGGGAGGAAGAAAAATTTGGAACACCAAGTTTTACAAAAATGAATGTTGAAAACTATATATGTATCTGAAAAAATAAAATATTATTGAGAAAAAACTGCCTCTTTTAGAATATTCAGATATAAGAATTCATTTCAAAACATGAAATCTGCAAGTTCTAAGCAGGCTCCAGATTTGAGACAAGTATGTTTTCTGAACCTGGTTCAGTATTTGATATTGCGGGAAGTTACTATCCCAGGTTCACTTGTGTACCTATTTATTCTTGTTACAAATAACCGACAATTTAGCTCTTGTTGGGGGCAAAATATTTGTGTAACACTGCAAGAATTGTGTGTGTGTGTGTGTGTGTGTGTGTGTGTGTGTGTGTGTGTGTGTGTGTGTGTTTATACTTCCTGGTGGGTTCATGAATTAAGATAAATACTTCAGTCTTTCAAGAAGTCATGCTTTCATTGTTAAAATCTCATCTTCCACGGAGGCAGATTATGAGCCTATCTGTGCCTTGGTGGATGGTCTTCCAGAACTACTGCATCAAAAAATTCACTGTTTTGTAGCCAACTTAGTTCTAAACTTGTCTGATCTTAATGAAGTTGGTTTTGGCAAACCACTAAGCCTTCCTGGCCCTCAGTTTCCTCTTTTGTAAATTAAAGGGATGGGGCAAGATGGCTTGTGAAGTCCCTTTCAGCTCTAGATCTCTGAATATAAATTCTTATTTTTATTATATTCTGAAGCACATTTCATTATTCTGGCTACAAAAGCAGTTAATTCCACAGAAGCTAAATTAAATGCTAAGTTAAAATATCAGAGGACATTTTTTCAAAGCCAATCTTTAAAGAGTTATTTTGAACTTTTGGAGGAACTATACAAAGGCAATATGGCCTTTTTCAAATCTGGCATCAAAATACATAAGAAGGGTGCCAAAGAAACTCCTTTGGAGGAAACAAGGATTATGCTGTTTTGAAAGTTATGAAAGATTAAAATAAATACCAGAAGATGGAATTTAATTGGGAAAAGTATGAGGGAATTGCATAAAATTTTGGCTGAATTAGAAATAAGTGACACTTGTTTCTGCTTCTAATAAGTAAAAAATTGAACAGTGATTTAGTCTGAATTTAGTTCCAGTTAACACAAGCTGATATAGACAGAATTTAACTATATTGTGCTAGGAATTAATTTAGCATATAAATTAGACTAAGTGACTCCTGCAATCCTTGCAAACTGTTCAGTGTTTCTATGCATAGTGGAAGAACAAAAGGAAATAATCATTTATTAAGGGCCAGACTCTGTGCTAAGCATGTCACCAAATATTATCTCATTTGATCGCCATAACAATTCTGGAGGATAGATATTATTATTATCCCCATTTTACAGTTGAAGAAATGAGATAAAAAGAGGTTAAGTGACAGGCCCTGGGTAGCACAATTAGTATGTGTACACAATCCACAAACACACATATACATATATGTATGTATATCTAGGTATCTATGTATATATAAATATATGTTTAGATATATATCAACACATCTGTATCTCTCTATATAAATACAAATATGCACACATATGCCTATCTATCTATAATCCTTCCCATTACATTCCTACTCAGAACACAAAATACCCTCTATTCCTCAATTCATAAACATGTCATCTGACATTTATGATTTATGTATCTAACATGACATATAAATGTCAGATGACACAGGTATAAATTGAGGGATAAAGGACTTCTGTGTTGTGTTTAGGAATGTAATGGAAAAGATTAGGGTTCTGAGTTCAAAAGGATTATTTCTAAAGAGATTACTAATATGTCCTATCTGTTCCCCACCATTTAGAAGCAGACAGTTTCTAAATGGGTTGTTATGTGATAGTTGCCCTCTTGCTAAAGGAGTAAGAAAACTGTTCATTCACAAAGCTACATATCCTAGTGAGATTTATTGAGGGCTGTTGTTGAGAAGTGACAGCTAAAAGTACCAAGAGTAGTCTTATCTAGCCCTGTAAAACATGATATATGCCAATTGCTGCATCATCACTTATGTTTCAAATTAAGGTTGCAACAGCATTGAAGATGGACCATATTTGGGACTTTTGTAATTTTGTAGACTTAAGATTGTTTTTTGCTTCTTTGTATCTCTGGTTTCAGAGTTAAAGCACATCTTTGGAGAACTAGAATGGAATTAAATCATACATTATTGATATTTAAATTCATTTATAAATTCAATCAATAAATTTTATTAAGTAATTACTATGCATTTGGTTGTTACTAATGCAAGCTCTGCTGATTTTAAAAAAAGAAGCAAAACAGCCATTTTTCTCAAGGGTTTTTATACTAATGGAAGAAACAAAATGTACATTAAAATATATATGAAATATATAGAGAACAGATGAAATATAGCTGGTGAAGGGGAAGGTACTAGCTAGAGCCTTTGTCTAAATTGCCCAAAGTTGGGGAAGATTTGGAAATAAATGACATGATCAAAGTCAGCCCCTCATTAGAATAGGTCTACTTCTCTTTGGAATGTTCATTCTTCTCATTAATTGTTAACCAATCAAAGGCAAATGCCATTCTCAGAAACACCCACTCTTTCAAGGGCATATAAGCATTGAGTGGGTTCAAAGATGGGTTTTGGGCATTCAAAAAGGTCGCTGACCCCCTTTTTAAAGTTTTTACATATATTCTTGTATTTTTAAATTAAAGCTTTTTATTTTCAAAATACATACATGGATAATTTTCAACATTCACCCTTATGAAACCTTGTGCTCTAATTTTTTTCCTTCCTTTCCTCCTATCCCCTCCCCAGATGGCAAGTGATCACATATATTGATATGTGAAACATGTGCAGTTCTTCTATAAATGTTTCCACAAGAAAAATCAGATCAAAAAGGGAAAAAAATGAGAAAGAAAACAAAATGCAGCCAAATAACAACAAAAAGAGTGAGAATGTTATGTTGTGAATCACATTCAGTTCCCACAGTCCTCTCTCTGGATGCAGATGGCTCTCTCCATCACAATCAGGCCTGAATCATCTCATTGTTGAAGAAAACCACATCCATCATAATTGATTATCATATAGTCTGATTTTTTACTGCATATAATGATCACAATTCTACTTATTTCACTCAGCTTCAGTTCACGTAAGTCTCTCCAGGCCTCTCTGAAATCATCCTGCTGATCATTTCTTATAGAACAATAATATTCCATAATATTCATATACCACAATTTATTCAGCCATTTTCCAATTGATGGGCATCCACTCAGTTTCCAGTTTCTTGCTACTACAAATAGGGCTGCCATAAGCATTTTTGCATATATGGGTCCCTTTCCTTCCTTTAAGATCTCTTTGGGATATAGGCCCAATAGAAACAAAGGGTATGCACAGTTTAATAACTTTTTGAGAATAGTTCCAAATTGCTCTCCAAAATGGCTGGATCTGTTCACAACTCCACCAACAATGTATTAGTGTCTCAGTTTTCCCACATCCCCTCATTCATCGTTTTCTTTTCCTGTCATCTTAGCCAATTTCAGAGGTGTGAGGTGGTACCTCAGAATTATTTTAATTTGCATTTCTCTGATCAAGAGTGATTTAGTCACTGACTCCTTTTATCAGTTATATACTAGCATGATTAATTACTAAGAAATTATGTCTATCAAAATTTTTATATGTTGTAAGACTGGATTGGAGTAGGAAGCAACTTGAGGAAAGAAGATCATTTAGAAGTTTATTGAAATTCAGATAAGCAGTAATGAAGGCCTGTATTAAGGTGACAGCTACATTAAAAAAAAAAAAAAGTAATGGACCTATAGCAAAGATAGAATGAGTGAGAGTAAGGAGCTAGTGTTGGAATCTGAAAGATTGTGGTATCCTTGACAGTTTTAGTCAAGTTGAAAAGAGGCATGTAAGGGTGAAAGATAATGAGGTTTGTTTTTAACATGTTAAGGTTAAGATGCCTGTAGGAATTCACTTTGAGATGTCTAATAGGCAGTAGGTGATATAACTAGGACTCAGGAAAGAGACTCTTGCTAGATATGTAATTCTAGGAATAATCAGAACTCAAAGGCATTTATGAAATTCCTCCTCCCCTAGTTTCTCCTTCTTCTTTACATCATATATTATCTCATTTGACTTTCCCAACAATCTTGTGCAGTAGATGATGATGATGATAGTGATGATTCCCATCATCTTGGACAACTATGTGGTACAGTGGATAGAGTACCAAGTACAGGAAGATGTGAATTTAAATTTGATCTGTGTGACCCTGGGCAAGTCATTTAACTCGGCAACAAATTTCTATTTTACAATTGAGCAAACTGAAGCAGAGTAGACTCAGTTGACTCAGTTACATTCTAGATTTATGAGAAGAATTGTGATTTACCCAGAACCACAGAGCTAGTAAATTTTAGGTGGGATTTGAAGTCATATTTTACTGAGTAAGACCCCATTGCTTGATCATTAATTCAGATATGTTAAACTCAAAAGTGAGAAAAGTGGCCCACAAAACTTCCAAATGCTTCTTGAACCAGATTAAAATGTAATTGGGAAATGCTTACAAAATGTATAAATATGCGTTGAAATTTAGATAATGTTCCTTTGTCATTTTCTATGTCAATATATGACCTGTGGGAATCTTTTCATATTTGAGATTAAAACTACTCTGGTTATTCCTTCTAGCTGCCTAATAAGTAAGAAAGAGGGTAGAAAAATAGAGGAGAGCCCAGTATGGAATCTTGGGGATATCCACATGTAGTGAGCATGACATGATTGAAGATCCAAAAAAGGAAACTGAAAACTGCAGTCAGATATCATAAGGATTAGCAAGAAAGTAAGATCATAAGAGTGTCACAGAAAAAAAAAAGATTGTATCTAGGAGGACATTGTTAATACTATCAAATATTGGAAAAATAGAAAAGGTCATTTGATTAGGCTAATTAAAAGAACTGATATCTTTGTTGAAAAAGATATGTGATTATCAGAGTATTTCTATGTTAAGTATGCTGGGAAAATGTTATTGTTCAATCATTTCAGTCATGTTCAAGTTTTTGTGACTCTATTTGAGGTTTTCTTGACAAAGATACTGGAGTACTTGACAATTTACTTCTCCAGATCTTTTTTACAGATGAAGAAATTGAGACAAATAGGGTTAAGTAACCTGCCTAATGTCATAGTTAATGTTTGAGTCTTCCTGATTCCAGGTTCAATACTCTATTCACTGTACCACACAGCTGCAAAGCATCCAAAAGACAAAAATTTATATTTATATTTTTAAGACATTATCTGAAAAATATGGGGGAAATGAATTCAAGAAAATTATATTCAACAGAGAATTTATTGGAAAATGGAGCAGATGGAAGAGTTGCTTTTTTATAAATGTCATAATTTACCATTCAATTCTAGAGGCTTTTCCAGGTGTTCAGTGAAATAGGAATTAAGTGAGTTTTTATAGATTCTTCTGGGAAAACATTTGAAGTGCTCCTTCTAAGTATAATTAAAAAATAATTTAAATATTCAAACAGTTAACTTTTGCTAGTTTCACAGGATCAATCAGTTCATATTCTGTGTTCTTTCACGTTAAATCCAGCACAGCTGCTTGAAGAAAAGCATCACCACATCTATACTGCAGATCTGCTATTCAGTTAAAAAATTCTGTTTAAATGTTGACTATGTGAACAGCATTTGCTAAGCATGAGGGGAATTTAAAAGACCAATGTAGTCCTATGATTTGAAGTCTCATTGTGAGGTCACTTTTCTTTTAACATCTGGTATTAAGAAAGCTATGAATCAAGTATGAATTATCCCATCACCCAGAGAAGTCCCTAATTTCCTCAGCATTTTAAATATTTAAATTACTTCAACTGTGGAATCAGCTAGACCTAGGTGCATATCTAAATTTCTTTCAATGTGTCATGGATACATTGTTTTTTGTATGAAATAAATGCTTATTTTACTCTCTCCTTTGCTTTCTTACTTGTGATTAAGGATACTCAGTTTGGGTTCAAAGTTTAATGTGGATATATAGATATAGATATATATCCATCTCTATATATGTATATATGAATGTATATATAGATATAGAGATATCCATTTCTCTCTCTCTCTCGATATATATATATGTATATATATATATCCATCTCTATATAGCCCATCATTTGCCCCTGCCTAAGTAAATCTGAGAAGAGCTGAATACCTGAATTCCTCTCAATCTTACACCTTTTAATTACCTGCTAATTAGAGTATTTAAGTCCTTTTACCTACAAGCATCTAAGACTTCTCATTTGTATCTAAATGATGAAAGAGAAGGATCTAACATGCAAATACTCTTTGTGAATTGGAAGAAGTTAAAAGCTTCCTCATGAGGCTTGTTTCTAGCCCATCCCTAGTTCCCAAAGGGTTTAGCCTGTCACTTTGGGAGAAAATCTAAAGAAAATCTCAGTATCTTGGAAGTGCTTCTGAATAAGTCCCACACACAGCAGATATAATTTCTCCATTCTCTTTACCTCATCTTGCTCTAGTTCTATTACCCCCACAACACAGGTTAGATAGACAACTTCAAATCACCTGAACAAGTCCAGGGGGCCTTCCCTATTTGCAACATAAAATTTCATGTATGCAATATTTCCCTTCTTGATCTGGATTGTCCTTTAGAAGAGGAAATATTGCTCAAATGATAGAATATAATATCTAATATTTACTATTTTGGTTCAGCTTCAACCCTTAGGATATTTCATATTCTTGCATCCCTTTTGTTCAACATTTTCCCAATTTTCTCATGTGGATTAGAATGTTTTAGGAATATGTATACATTTTTAAAAGGATTGTGAGAGGGCTTTCTCAGATATGTAGATTAAAAGTGGGAAAAGGAAAAGGAAATACTCCACCTGCTCACCAGGTATAGGAGGGTTCATAGTGGTTGCAAATGCTCAGCTGATTCTGGACAACACTGGTTATGATTTGGCTGCAGTTCACACCTCCCCTAGGTCAGCCCCTGATGCCTCTAGCATTTCTCCCAGAGCTCTTCTCATGGAACTATTGTCTGTTCCCCCCTCTCCATCACCCTCCACCCCCATATATGGTTAAGTCATCTTTCCTCCAGAGGATGCTGAAGGAGAAAGAGACAGAGGCACAGAGAGAACCAATTGCAAGTAGTATCCTGCTATAGGACTACTGTTCTTGTCTTATAAAGGACGCCAACAATCCTGGAAGGAGAAGATGATTTTCTGATATCAGAATCTTAAAATTCACTCTGCTAACCTCATTTGCCCATAGGAGAAAAACTTCAAAGATTTAGTGACAACTAAGCAAAATTCTAATGAAATATAATTTTTAAAAACACAATAAAAACCAGCTGATTTTTATATAACAAAATCTTACCTAAAACTTTCATCAAATAAGATATTTTCCAGGAACATGTCAAAATCATTCCAGACTCTATGACAGATATGGCCACAGAGATAATTGCTCAATGAACTCTTTAGTACCACATAAAGCAAACTATAAAGTACAAATGCATATGCTTACCTAAAGGCTTCATCAGTGTTATGGAGAATATCTTGGTACAGAGACAAAATTGAAGATGAATCTTTCTGGGTAGATGTTCTTGTCTACGAGTGTGACCTTATTTATTGTATCAAGACCCTTTATGTATAATAATATACTAGGCCATATAAATAGGATGCTGAACCTGGCTTTAGGAAAGTTTGAGTTCAAATCAGAGAAATTGAGAATCTGGGAAAGTTATATAATCTCTGTCAGCCTCAGTTTTCTTATCTGTAAAATGAGAGTAATAATAACCCTACTTTCCAGGGCTATTGTATGGGTAAAATGAGGTAATATTTGTAAAATGTTCTGCAAACCTTAAAGTTTTATTGCTAAAACAATGAGCTTCATAGTCACTCAAAAGAGACCAACCCAGCATTCCTATAAATAGTAAAAAAAAAAATAAAGCATCAAACACTCATGCCTCCCCAAGATCTAATAGTCATTTCACTCTTTGGGTAATTTTGTTGGAGATAGGGAAAAGTTATAACAATTATCCACATTTGGGGAAATCTAGACATGAGCTATATCTGACCTTCATTTTGGAGATTAACTCTATTTAGAAGCAAAGAACCAAAAAGATAAACTGTCTATCTTTGGAGTCAAGTTTCCAAGATCTGACCTAAACTGGTGAGCCCAGGCTTCAATGGGGAGCTCTGAATCAGAATTTCCTTAAGAGGTTTGGTTGTGAGAGACAAGAGAGATACTAGACTGTAGTCACTCAGTCAATAAGTACTTACTAAGGGCCTACTATGTGCCAGGGCATGGTGCTAATCACTGGGAATAAAAACCAAAGCAAAAGCAAAAACAAAAAGCAAAAAAAGCAGATCTCAAAAAGCTTCCAGTCTAATAGAGGAGACAACAAGAACACAATTGATACAAACATGATAAATGCAAAATAAATTATAGATGATCAACAGTGAGAAAAAGCTTATTAAAGGTAGGATCTTAGCTGGGACTTGAAGAAGGTCAGGAGGTAGAAATGAAGAAGAAGAAATTCCAGTTCTGAGGGACAGCCCGAGAAAAGGTCAATGGGAGATGGATGGTCTTGTTCGAAAAATAGGAAGGAGACCTGGATCACTGGATCTAAGAATATCGTTTAAAATTTTAGAATTGGAAAGACAGGAGGGAACCAAGCTACAAAGAACTTTGAATGTCAAATAGAATCTCATTTTTGATTCTGGAGATGAAAGAGAACCACTGGAGTTTATTGAATAGGGAAGTGACAAGGTCAGACTGTTCATTGTATGATAGTTTGAGGGGATGGCAGGGTGAACTGAAACTTTTATGGATAAGGTGATCAGCACCTGAGTATGTTTATAGGCATTAGGGAAGGAATCAGGAGAAATGGAGACACTAAACATTAAAGGGAGGAGAGCAATGAGGATGGGGTGGGGATATCTGTCAGACGAAACAGGAAAGAATGGAATTAGGGGCATTATTGGCAAGGAGATGGGTTACCCCTTGATCATAGACTGCCATATGGAATGTATACACTTTTAATCTCAGTAAATTCTAAATCCTACAGAAATACTTTTATTTGTTATTTTTGTGTTCTCAGAGCTAATGTTTATTTCCTTTGTTAAAAGGTATAAAACAGAAGGATGCAGAACTCATAAAATCAGGATGTGAAGAATAGAAATAAATCAAAATAACGTGTTTTCTGAATGTTAGTCACAAGAGAAACTCAAAGGCTGATTTAATAGTGGGTGGATAGATAAACAATATTTGTGTTTTTGGCTGACATATAAAGACCTGACTTATGCTGCCTTTGCAATCAGAATACATGTTGAAAAGGCTGTCTTCTTTGACTTCCTGGATATGCCCCATTTCCCCCCAGTACCATGTAAACAACTTGAAGGTATTGGTGAGGTAATAATTTACCAGAAAAACAATGTTCAGGAAAATTCTTTTTGGGCTTAGATTTGTCCTCTTTTAAATTTAAATGTTCTTATAATAATTCAATTCAACAAATGTTTATTTTAAAAGGTTCTTTCTACAATTAAGCTCCCCTGGAAACATTTTCCAGTAGTTTTCAAATTTTCTGGATCTGGGCCTTCTTTAGAAGGAAAATTAACATATGATCTTTTATTTGGACCACCAACCTTCCCCTCCAAAAAAAAATTGTGTGAAGTTGCTACCTAGATAAATAACTATTATTTGTCTACATGCTTTTTAAAATGAAAGTGTTATTTGAATATTTTTGAAAGTAAGATCCCTTTCAGGATTCTGAGCCTTTTCTCCGTGTGATACTATAAATTGAAAAAAACTATATAGTTTTCTGGTGAAGGCAGAAGCCCAGCAGAAAGATGTCATTATGAGTCCTTTGTGTTGCCTTTGTAAGGTTTACTAAAACCTGTCCTGTTTGTTGATGTTTTAATAGCCTGGATATTTGTCTAGGATGCCTAAGGGTATTTAGATACTAGGCCAAAATACTAGAGTAAATTCTAAGTGGGGGAAGGAGCCAAAGAGATTTCATGCACAAGTTCCAAGGATTAAAACGCAAAAGAAACCAGAATGAAATTAAACCTTGAATGAAATGAAATTAAAATTAAATTAAATTAAATCTTGACTGAAATCAAAGTTTTTTGTTAGGACCATAGGCTACCATGTAAGGTGGAGATCTTCAAGGATCACTAATTTTTGCTTAAGGTATAATCTTTTTGCACTAACAGTATCCATTTAGACAATATCCTTGCCAGCACCAAAGGAGGTAATGAACCCTAAAGGTAGATTACATAAGTACATGTTGGGAATTAGTGTAAAATATCAAGGTACTTGTGCTAACTAAGAGTTGTGTTTTTGGAATGAATGACTGCCCATTTATTAAAAGACATTAGTGTTTAGACCCTTCCTCATAAAGAATTGTTAATTTGGGGAGTGCCTATGGATTATGAAAGGACTTTACACACCGTGGTGAACTATTGTGGGTGGTGGTGGACAGAGAGCACACTGCTCCTCCTGTTTCCTAGAAATTAGAACTACAGGACAACATGCCAGAAGGCATTGTGATAATTTGCAGCAGCTACATTTTCTGTCTCTTCCTTTCTCTTTGTCTCTCTGTTCCCCTCTGTCTGTCTCTCTGTCTGTCTCTGTCTAGCTCTGTGTCGCTTTCTCTTTCTCTCTGTCTCACTTTGTGTTTCTGTGTCTCTGTTTCTCTGTCTGTCTGTCAGTCTTTGTCTCTGTCTCTATCTATGAATCTCTCTTGCTCTTTTTCTCTGTATTATTAAATTTATTATATATTGCATTTTGTGTATTTTATCCTTCTTACCCAACCCAGCTCCAGACTCTATTTTTTTCTATCTCATTTTCCCATATTAGAAAGGCACCCATCCCTGCAGTTTCTTCTTTATGTAGAGGAAATATTCACATCAGTACCAGCTATTTTCACTTCTAAGTCAGCTAAGTTTCTAACTCTTCACACTGCTTTTACTTTTGAATTAACTATTATTTTAATTTCAAACAAAAAAGTCTTCTCTACCACCTACTTCCTTTTCACCATCCTTGCTCCCATTAAGAAAACAATAAAAACAAAATCCTATTACAAATATATATAGTTAAGGAAAGCAATTTTTTATTGCCCATGACCCCTCAAAATTCTCAATCTGTTATCTGAGTCCTTCACCTCTTTGTTAGGAGGTGGGGAGTATGTTTTGTCATGTATCCTTAGGAATTATGGTTGGGCACTGTGATCAGAATAAGTTCTTTCTCTTTCTTTTTTTTGTAATTTATTTTAATTGAATAAAATCTACCTTCTTTTCCTCTCCCTTTCTCCAAACTGAGAACACAAGAAAAAAATCTATTACAGGTATATACAGTCAATAAAAAAATTCCACATTTGCTATGTCCTAAAATAATATTTGTCTTATTTTACATTTTGAATCCTTCCCCTCTCTCTCAGGAGGCAGGTAGTATATATTTCATCACTGGTTTTTTGGAATCCTGATTGGTCAATATACTGATAAATCATAATAGTATTTAATCACATTAATATACTATAACTTATTTATATTTCTCATTTTATTGACACCTCTTCACATTCCCATTCTTTTCCACTTTAAAAAAGGATATAAAATATTTTTGTACATCCTTGGAATTTATTTTGTTCAAGAATAATTTCTCTCAATCTTACCACCTTTTAATTCTCTTGCTTTCTCTTCTTTTCCTCTTATTTCCTTGCTGAATGAAATATATTTCTGTATTCATTCTCTCTCTCTCTCTCCTCCCCCTCTCCATTCTTTCAACAAGTTCAAACAAAAAGGAGTTAATTCCCCACTCTCTCCTCCTGGATTATATAAATGTCTACCAGTGAATATGTGTGAACTATGTGAGATAATCTCCCATAGCTTTTCTTTTCCTCTTTCTCTTCCCAGTATATTTATTTTCCCTTTCCTTAAAATTCCAAAGACATATCAGAACCATTCTTAGATTAGACTTGTTCTATAATTTTTGATAATGAAAGGGTTCACAGGGATACTTATATCATATCCCCAAATTAAAATGTGAGGAATTTATCCTTATTTGGTCCCTTATTTTTGTTAATTTATATTTACCTTTTCATGTTTCTCTTCACTGTCATGTTAGAACTTTTTTAGAAGTTTTTCTGTGATGTCTATTCATCAGGAATGCTGGAAGTTCATTAAAAATGGGTTTTTCCCTTTAGGATTATAATAAAAAAACTCAGAAAGTTTTTTGGGTAAGTTATTATTATTATTATTATTATTGCTTTTTTATTACAGTAAGCTTACATAACTTTTCTTTCTGGGGTATTGTATCCCAAGTTGTATACAGGACTGGAATCAACCTGTAAGATTTGGGTGGCCAGAACCAAACATAGTAGAATAGAGAGAGGAGTTCCAGGAATCAAACAGAAGTTTAGTTTATTTCAGAGTGAAGAAAACAGGTTTGCAAACCAAAGTCTTCCTGACTTCCTGAGGAGGGCTTATAGCATATGGCAGGGATAGGCTTTTTATATGTGAAAACTATGACGGGCAAGACCACAACAGTCATTCATAATTCTTGAGTGAATAATTCCCATGAAAAGCCTATGCATATAGGCATTCTTGGGGACCATATAGGCATTCTTGGGTCCTGTTGGAACAATCCCCCAAGTTATTAAAATCATTAAGCCTTGTGATTGTCTGAAGTCTTAAAAGGCATTGAGCCTTTTCATTCAGTAGGATACAAAATCAGAGATAACATAGCAGCAACAGGAGTTCAGTATCTGGTCCAGTTTACTTTGTGGCTACAAGCACAGAAGAATGTCAGAAGTTTTGATTGATAACTTTCTGCTGCAGCATATCTGTGCTTCTTGTTGTCAGGTCCCTGGGAAAAAAGGAAGCTTCAATAACTTGAAATATTTATCGATTAATATGAAAAAATATAAATTCCTCAGAAATACTTAATTCTGGCTTAAGCAATACATTTAGCCAGAGGGTAAACTCATCCAGAGGGTGATTGTTGTTATGGCAAGCTCAGGGCACCTCCTTTAGGCTACCTTGTGCAGCCTAAATTCTGAAAAAAAAAAAAAAAAAAAAAAAAAAACAGGTATTTCCTAATATCTTGACAAAGTTCTCTGCAGCTTTATAGTGGTGGATGCTAAATTATATGAGATTCTGACTGTGTCTGCTTGGCATTTGAATTCTTTCTTTCTAGATGATGATTGCAGTATTTTTCCTTTAATCTAGTAGCTCTACATTTTGGTTATGACGTTCCTGGAAATTTTCATTTTGAAGTTTTTCTTTTTTTTTTTTTTTGGTGGAGGAGGTGACTAGTACTTTGCCTTCTTGTTGTAAAAGATCAAGGCAATTTAGGGGCAACTAGATGGTGCAGTGGATGGTCCTGAAGTCAGGAGGACCAGCATTCAAATCTTGTTTCAGACACTTAACACTTAATAGTTTTGTGACCCTAGACAAGTCACTATACTTTAGTTGCTTTGCCAGACAACAAAATAGGCAGTTTTCAAATTTTGATCCCTTTTCCCATTCCATCCTGCTTTTGCTGTATTACATTCCTTCAGGTATTTTAATCTTTCTTTTGAAGTTGCCCTAATCTCACTGACTCTTTTTTTCTCTATCTTTGTTATTTTTTACATCTGGGGGTTTGTTAATTAGTTTCTTTTTTCTTTCCTGATCTTATCTGGTCATATTTTCCTTCTTTTTTTCCTTCAATGATAGTCAAGTAGATTTTCTCTTCCTCTCCTCCCCTTCAGAACAATTAGTCTGTTCACTAGTTTGAACAACTAGTCTTGTTCACAAGTTTTTAAAATTTTTTTTGCAACTCTTTTCCAAAAGGATTTCTCTCACTTTATTATCTATCCTCTTTGTCTACTCTCAACCATCATTCTCTGATTCATGACCTTTAAAATCTGATCTCTTTCTTTTCTCTGTATTTTTTTGTAGAGGGTCAGAACTCTGGAGAAGTATATTTGAAAGAAAGATGTTAACTCAGTGGAATTGATGAAATGATAGTTCTTTAATATACATATACTTAGTATTTAGCATGGTGATATAATGGTTCTCTAGTTCACACATAATCAGTATGCCATAATGATGTAATTGTAATAGGGTATTTAAGGGCTGAGAAGGACTGGAAATGGGACATTCCATCTTTTTTTTTATTATTAATAGTTTTTATTTACCTGATATATGCATGGGTAATTTTACAACATTGACAATTGCCAAACCTTTTGTTGTAATTTTCCCCCTCTTTCTCCTCCCCCCCACCAGATGGCAGGTTGACCAATACATGCTAAATATGTTAAAGTATAAGTTAAATACAATATATATATATACAGGAATGTTCCATCTTTAACCAGCCTCATGGTGGCTATCCTGCATTCATCACTTCTCCATTAAGACCAAGGACTTGGGCAGATTCCCAGGACCTACAGAAAGCTAGCCTGAACATTACATTCTTTGAGCAATGAAAACTTAAGGAATCCATTCAAGACTCTCTTCTCTATATGTTTTCTGTCACTGTCACTATAGGACTTGCTCTATAGATTCCCCTTTTCTATTTGTCCTTACTCCTACTACAATGTAATTATTTCAGGCATTAGAGAAGACATTGCTCAAACATAGTAGGATCCCTCTTCTACCAGATCCCTGATTATGCAATCTACCACTGATCTATATATTCTTTTGTTTACTTCCCCCCCATGTGTGCCTTGAAATTTCCTCCTTCTGTCCTTGTTCTTCACTCCTCTAGATGCCAGTTACCACTAAGGGGCATACTCTTCCAAACCCCCAATCTAAGACAAGTAGACTCTTCCAAGTACCAAATCTCCCAGACTGCATAAAATACAAGATCTTCATCTCTATTTATTCATGACAGCATGCATCAATAGAACTCCCTCCCAGTTCAAAAATAAGATCTCTTTACTTTTTCCCAATTCCCCTACCAATTTCCCCTGCTATTCCCCTGTAAGCTCTTCTTTTTATAGATCCTGAATTTGACGTTGGTGTATGCACACATTCTTCTCTATTCCCCTGTTCCTTGCCTCTCTTTTGTATTCTTCTACATTATAACAAAGTTTCATGAAAAGGCATTGATTCAGTCAGGAATCCTGTCCACCTTTTCACAGCATTACCAGATTTCTGCTTTCATTCTTGTCTTCTTGTGACCACTTAGAAAGAAGTCTCTTGGTAGTTTCTGCTGTCATTTTTGTTGTTGTTGTACTTGTCTATTGCATTTATTCACTCCTGCATTTCTGTTGTTTGTAATGTTGAAGAAATAAATAATTTCTTTATTTTTTCAAACTTTTTTGTTAATTAATGTCCATCTTTTTCCCTTTTGGTTAAGTTCAGATTTGTAGGGTAGAGTCATAGTCAGGATCACACATGATTTAGCATTCATCACTGCAAAGCAGCAGAGAACTTGAAATACAATTTTTCAGAAGGAAAAAGGATATGACTCCACAGTAAAAATAACTTCGCCAGCAAACCCAAATGCAATTCTACAAGGAAACCTACCTTAGAAAACCTTTCCTGGGCCACTTCCATTTTCTTCTACATTTTCTAAATGGTGTAGAACAGTCTTGCATTATTAAAATGTTCCATCTTTTGTATTTGAAGTTTTGAAGAATTTCTTGTTTCTGAAATTGAAATATTAAATTAACCAAAATGTGTTTTGGAGGGTTTTTTCTGGACGTGATTTATACATTTTTAACATTGAAATATCATTTTCTATGTTCCAAAGTTGGGACAATTCTCTTTTTCATTAGACTGAGTAGGTCCAATAAGGAATTTGAAGTACTTATGGAAATCATATCTTGTGCCACAATATCACCAAAATAGAAATATTATATAAGTTCCTCATATTCTCCCCCTTTTTATTTCTTTTAGCCTCTAAAGTTAATGATATACTGATAAATATATGATATACCTGGAATTTTTAATCAGAGAAAGAGGGATCTTCTCCATATTTTTCTTATATAAAAATGTTCATTGTCCTGAAAAAAAGTATTCTTGCAAATGTCAAAAGTTTCCCTGATTTGCTATGGACTTTATTTAAACTGAGTAATAATGTTGGGAAAACGTGTCAAAACTCCTTCCAGGGACCACACCTCCAGCCACCTCCAGCCAAGTAGTCCAGTTTGTGGGCAGGGGGGGAGAGTAATCCATTGCCAGTTTTCTTGTTTGTGCTTTCTTTATCCTGTGTCTGGGGCTAGTAAACAACTTAGTCTGGTGTGTTTGATTAATGACATGCAGTTGCCTGCAGAGGATCTTTGGGACTTAAGAGAAAAATATAAATCAAAATATTTGTCAGTTCTCAAAAAAGATAGAGTATTTACTTATGTAGAGAGATATTCCTGGTAAAAGAGAAAGTCCTTGAGATCTTCAGTCATCATATCTGAACCTGCCAATGGCATTTGGGAGGGAAGAAGATGGTGAAGATGGTGGGGGGAGGAGACAGAGGGGGGGGTTTACTATTGTCTGGATATACTTCAGAGGGAACAGGAATTATTCTGGGTTGGCCTAACTCAGTCTGGTGCAGTATCAAGTTCAAGGCTGAATGCAATGAGGTATATGTGGATTATAAAATAAAATAAAAATAACTTTAGTAATAATGAAAGATTAAAAGGATATAAATCTTAAGAATAAAAAGATAATTCACATCAAGCCACTCTTCTTGCCTCTACATTCACTTTGAGAAACAACCATGTTGGTCAGAAAAGTGTCCCTGTTGAGAAATAAGAATTTCTTTAAATCCTCCAACACCAAGTCTCATAGGTTAAAATTAATTTAATGGCTCTGGCAACAAGGAAGTCTAGGTAGTGTTAAATTCAAGAATAGCTTTTCCACCCAATTCAGGGAAAACTAGCTCATAATACAAAAAAGGTAGTGTTTCTAAAATTAATTTTTTTAATATAAAATTTGAATTCCAAATTTTCTTCTTTCCTGCCCCCGCCCAGATGGTAAGCAATTAGATGTATTATACATATGTGCAATCAGGTAAAACATATCAATCCATATTTTCTCAGAGTTCTGTTTTGGCTTTTATTTTCAAAACTTTTATATCCTTATTTTCAAAGCAATGCTAGAATTATCCAGGTAGAGATTTTCCTAGATTCCCTAAATTTGTGCTAATTCAATTAAATTCAACAAACAGTTTTAAAAGTGCCAAAAAGCTACCAGACACTGTAATGGGCTCTGGAGATTAAAAAAAGACAAAAACAAAAACAGCTGCCTGACTTAAAAGATTTTATATTTTACTTAGGGAAAAACAACATGCATGGAAAAATTAAATTAAAAAAATACATAAAAAGCTGGGGGAATCGATAAAAATTTCATGTAAAAAGTTGCACCTGAGCTGAGTTTTGAAAGAATTCTTTGAGATTGAGGTGAGAAGGAAGTGAGTTTCAGACTCCAGGGGAAAGCTTGGCCAAAGCATAGACACAAAAGATGGAATATTGGGTTCAAGGAACAGCAATTAGACCATATGGTTGAACAATAAAGAACATGAAGCTGTGCAATTTAATTTCCAGTAGGCCTAAAAAATTAAGTTGTGACTGGAACCTGCTTGTGAAGGGTTTTAATTAGTGAAAAGCTGTGTTTGTTGTTGGGAACAAACATGAGTGATAGGGAACAAACTACTCTAGTTTTTTAATCAGAGCAGTGACACAGCCATGCTTGTATTTTAGCAATGTCAGTTTATTTTATTTATTTTTATTGTTCTGCTGAGACAATTGCGGTTAAGTGACTTGCCTAGGGTCACACAGCTAGGAAGTGTGAAGTGTCTGAGATTAGATTTGAACTCAGGTCCCCTTGACTTCAGGGCTTGTGCACCTGCACTAACTATCTGCTTCACTATGTCAATTTATTAACCAAATGGAGGGAGGAAAAAGAGAGACCAGTTAAAAGGCTGTTGTAATAATGCAGGCAAAAAGTGATGTGGGTGTTACTGTCAGCCAAGAGGACCAGAAATTCTCCAAAATACACTTAAACTCTTCATGTTGTTAGAGCTTCAGACACAAAAGATATAACCTTTTCTGACCAGGGATCTGTGATTTCTGCCCATCACTTCATTGTTGTCTGGAACCACGGCTATCAAACCTGAGACTAGAACATGACCATTCTTATATGAAAACTTTCTAATATAGCCCAATAAGTTCAGAAAGTTCTGAAAGGAATGGATTCCTCTATGAAAGTATTTGGTTTTCTACTATGCTGCAGATTTAGAATGTATGCCCATAACGTTATCAAGCAGAGATTATTGGAGGGACCATAAAAAGGAAGAAGCTTGCAAGAAGATGCAGGGGATGGCAGGAAGGAAATACTGCAGATAGAAAGAATAGCTGCTCAAGGAACCCAGAAGGCTTCCTACTACCTCTCGGGCCAAAGCCAAACCAAACCAAAACATTTTTTTGGACAGTTAAAGTCCTTCATGATTTGGCTAGCTGAACAGAGTTCCTATGGTGACCTAGAAACTGCCAGAAGCCTCCTCTTCTCACTTATATGTATCATAACAAATTCTATTAAAGTTCTGGCATTTTGGTAGAAGCCCCTTCTTCTCACTTATATGTATCATAACAAATTCTATTAAAGTTCTGGCATTTTGGTAGAAGCCCCTTCTTCTCACTTATATGTATTATAACAAATTCTATTAAAGTTCTGGCATTTTGATAGCTTCTGTTGAATGCAAAAGGAGAATAAATATCCCTAGGGCAGAACTGGAGAAAAAATTATGATGTTCCTATAGGAACACTCTGGTTGGAAACAAACATAAATACTGTGATTACAGAGAAGTCCCTAAGGTAGGGACTCAGGTTTTTGTCAGTCTAAAGCTACTTTCCTATGATTCTAGTCTTAGATGATTATTGAGTGGCCAGATTCCATTTGGGGAACACAGGCCAGATTTTTGCTGGTTTAGGGGAATGAGATTTTATGTCAATCTTAGGCCCCAGATATGTCTGAGTCCAATTTGCCATTATGCTTCTTAACATAAATAACTGAAAATGGAGTAAGACATTAAATTTAAGCCAATTCCATAAGCCAGAGTCTTCCAAACTGTTTTTTAATGAAATGTGAGTTTTAAGAATATTATTTGCATAGATTTTTCTAAAAACTGGGGTGTTGCTATGTAACATTCAGAAACCAGTACCAGAACTAAATGGAGTGTGGTGTGATATGTTAGCAAGACTATTTAGGTTTAGAAGATCAAAGGATTTAAGTCTAGAAGGGACTATGGCAATGATCCATTGAATTTCTTGAAGTAACAATTGAGCCATAAAACGTCTTTTATACTCAGTTTTTTACCTGACAAAATAGTGATAATAATACTTCTAATACTCAAAAAAATTGTGAAGAAAGGACTTAGTAAAATTTAAAGTACATTGTAAATGTGTTTTATCTGTAAAACAGTGAGCTGTACCTAGCCTACTCTTCTCACTCTGGGACCCCTATTCTGAGTCTTCCATTGCTACTTAATGTTATTTCATTAAATGTCTTGACATTAGGCTAATTGTGTCCTTTAGCTGATTAGCAAAAGTAAATTCTTAACTGGAAACTCATCCACTCCAAGTTTGAATGAATATGTATTAGATTTACAGAGTATCCCAGCTGCTATCTTGAAATAGAGAGTAAAAGGACTCTAAGGTTAATATTATATATAAATAGTATCTACTCTTGATGTAAACAAGGATAAGAAGATTAATAAGTTACTCAATGTACATGAATAAATGAATATCTGCCTTTAAGGAATTTATCATTTCCATTTCATAGACTCTTAGAAATTAGATATCATCTATTTTAATTTCCATTTTACAGATAAAGTGAAAGCCTATCAATGCATAGTAAATAGCTCATGGTCATGTATTTACTTAATATGCAAGCCAAAAATATAAAATTCTCAATAGCTCTTTATTCTTTTTTTTATTCTTTTCTTTTTTATACTCTTCACTCTATCACATCACCAGTCTTGCCATACCCTAATTACTGAACACTTTCCCAGGGACTTCTTGTTTGAGTAATCATACCAGATTGGCTTCCTTTGTTGCAATGTCTAGAAATTTTAAATCTAATCTTGACATTTTCCAGGTTTTAGGTTGTGGAGGCATTCTAGCAAGCAAAAAGAAGAGGATCCTGTCTTGTACTTTTCATCATAAGTTAGGATAAAGCTGAAAACAGTGTGGCACAGTAGGAAAAGTGTCAGAGGTATAGACAGATCAATTTCTGGTTATGCCATTTAAAATCTATGTGACTTTGGGCAAGTCATTATACTTCTCTGGGCCTCAGTTTCCCCACTTATAAAATTTTGTGGTTAGACTAAATCAACTTTAAGATTCCTCCTACCTCTAAATATATGATCCTGTCCTTGGGAAGGCAGGTAATTGAGGTGACTTTCTGTAATGGACAATGTACTTTATGAAGACCTGGATTCTACCACTCAACTTCTATGTGACATTGAGCAAACTTGGTCTAAATTTCTTCATCACGTAAACTAGTTTAAACTAATCTCTGAGAGTCTTTTCCATATCTCAGGTGAATATAATCTAATGAATCCATTGTGCGATGCTGGTCAGTTAACCCCTCATAGTATATTGCTATTTATTTGATTATCTGTGTTTCATGGCTCATTTTCAAGGTCAGTCATGGTAAATATAAATGGCTTTTTCCTGAAACTGGGGAGTTCAGTTCCAGAATCTTACCTTGAGTGATGATACACAAGACTCATTTTCACTTCAAACCCTGCCCATCCTATGAACCCTGAAAGTATTTCTCAATCTCTATCCTGATAATCTTCTCACTTCTACTTTTAGAGCCTGCTTTTTCAATTAGTAAATTGATCCCCATTTGGGAAATTTCATTTGAAAATTTGAAATTTTCATTTCATTTGAGGAAGTCCCCAAACCAAATATAATCACTTCAGATTTAACTCAACTTGTGGTTGAATTGAGTATATCGTAAAGACTTAGGGGATTCTACCTTGTCTCAGATTCAAGGACCTGCTGCTTTTTCCTTACTCTGACTCCCAACTTTTCAGTTCCTTTTAATTTGTTGTCCTCCTTCATGAGTAATAAAACAAGAATGTTTAGTTACATGATAATAATAAAATATAAACTCCTTGAGGGCAGGGACTGTTTTCTTGTTGCTTATATTTGTATTCTCAACATTTAACAGAGTGTGTAATAAATATTTTCTCAACCTTTATCTATATTTCTCCAGGGAGAGGAACAATCTTTGGGTGGAGTAATCATGTGATGCATTGCTTTAGGTGTTCAGATTTAGTAGCCTGATTTTTCATTGCTCTTGCCATTTCATTGCTCTTGCCATAATAATTCTGGACTTCCTTCAGGGAATAAAAAGTGTGGGTTTCAAGTGAAATCATTCAGTGAATGATTAATTAGGAGGAACTAACTTCTTAAAAGTACATATTATTTGTTCTTCCACCAATATTTTATTTGAGTGCCCCATCATGGCATGGAAGTGCTTTGAGTTCTAAAATGTTTTGCTGAAGAAGCTCAAACTGGACAAAATTTTCCTTAGCTGGAAAGATTTCATCTGTGGGATGATGATAGAGGATAGTTTGTTGTTTTAGGGTCAATTTATATCTCAGTGGACCTCTATATCAAAATAGCTAACTGTTACACTGGCTTGTAGCATGACACATTTTTTAGCACAGTAATTTTAAAAGTGAGCAGCTAGATGGAATAGTTGATAAAGTAATGGACCTGAATTCAAGAAACTGCTCTTCCTGTGTTTAATTCTGGGCTCAGACACTTACTAGCTGTGTGATGCTGGTGAATCCCTTCATCCTATTTGCTTAAATAATTTTAATAATAATAATTTTCCTCCTCTGTAAAATGAGCAGAAGAAGGAAATGATAAATTACTCTAGCATCTTTGCCAAGGAAACCCCAAATGGAACATGAAGAGTTGGATATGACTGAAATTACTAAACAATAATTCTAAAGGATCTACTACTACTTCTACTAAATGAGAAGGAGATTGTGATTTACTTCAGGAGAGGGGTGTGTGCACTTATGAAGTCACAAATATTTGAATTACCAAATTAAATATATCTAAACATATATTTACCTGATGTACTTTTATCGGATGTACTTTTAGATTTACTAATATATTCTGGGAACAAAGAATATTAGCTGACTCAAGGTTTTCTGAATTTATTTGGCTATGGAATATTTTGATTATAATCCACCAACATTTATTAAGTACTTACTATATGCTAGGTACTATGAGAGGCACTGGGGATACAGAGTCAGAAATGAAACTTTCTTTGCCCTTCAGGAGTTGCATAAAGTCTTTTTATTGATGGAGACAAATTATTCAATACTCTGAGATTGTATTAGGGTTGAAGTTGGTGTGATCTTGGAATAAAAAAGATTCTGATCTTCTGACAAGAAGATTCAGTCTACATGTGTTTTGAGATTCATCTTTAGGTTCCTAAGGGAAAGGAAGACTCTGGAAAGTTGAAATGATAGAATTTCTGGCTCCTCCACATATCAGCTTATTCTCAGAAGCTTTCTTTCCCTTCAGAAACTGGAGGAGAAATCTCAAAACACATCTTCCCCAAAGCTAGAAATCAGACCAGAATCTTTCTTCTCCCAGTTGCTGAATCATTTCAGTTATGGCCAAGTCTTCATGATCACATTTGGGGTTTTCTTGGTAAAGATACCAGAATGGTTTGCCATTTCTTTTTTCAGATCATTTTTTACATGAGGAAACTAAGACAAAGGGGGTGAAATGAACTAGTATGTGTCTGAGACCTGATTTGAATTCAGATGTTCCTGACTCCAGGCCTGGCACTTTTTTACTGTGCCATCTAGTTGCCCCCAAGCTTTTGATAACTCAGTTCTTCACGTAGGCTCAGTTCATTGAGTAATCAATCTCCACTCTTATATAAATGGGTATTAAGGTTCAGGTTATAAGTATATTACAAAATACCAGATGTGACCCTTTCCACAGGTGTATAGAAAACTGAAAGCTATTATAAGCTCTGGAAAAGGCCTTGGAGTCTCTCTCCATTCAACTTTTAGCAAGGAACAAAATTAATTGGTTTGCATTTGATATTTCATTATTTTCCCCTGAGTACAAGCTGAGAGAATGTATATGAAGTCCAAGAGAGGCTTAATAGAAAAGAGGCATCTCTGGGTTCATTAGAAATTGTGAGTTGATTTTATAGTTAATTCTCTTTCAATCTTTCCCATAGCTAACCAGGAGTTTCCATGCTCTATGAACTGAAGCCCAGATTACCTCTGATAACTTCACTATTATTCACTGTTACTCCACCCATATCAACAGCTATATGATATTTCCACTAAATTTTCTTTTTGTTTGGATTTTTTAAAAGCCATAAAATAGGATTTGGCCAAACTAAATTTATTCTTAAAGACAATTCTCTGTCTCTCGTCTCTCAAATGAAGGACTGTTAGGATTTAAGAACCCATGTGATATTATATTGGCAGGTTAGCAACATCCCATTAAAAAAGTGCTTACAGTTTCTTCCCAGCCAGTTGCTCTGAGAGCTTCCTGGCTGTTGTTTCTCAGACTGATGACTGAGGATTTGGGGAAAAGTCCACCCTTGTTTTTTAGAAGCCAATTATCAAATCTCTTATGATTAAAAGACACTGAGCTGTTTTTCTAGGAAATTATGCCTGACACTAGTATTTCCATGCAAGATCTTTGAACATCTGTGAGAACAATAATGAATATATGAAATATGACTGAACCTTGTTTCATTTTTTTCCTTATCAAATTCAGCTATTCTGGCCTCCAAAAACTAGAGTTAAAACTGAGTAGAGAAGCTTATTCTCTTTTCTATTCTCACTGGCCTCTCTTCATTCAGACTTTCAGCACATAGTCTCATCATCAATCAATTAAGGTGTAGGTTAAAGCAATATTATAGTTCCAAATTACAGGGGATTTTTTCCTTTTTATTTACACACAAAGCAATGTTTAGTCTTAAATCCTTGCCTCTTTATAGGAAACCATGTGTATGTATGTATATATATATATATATATATATGTATATATATATATATATACACACATACACTCATAGGACATAGGACATAGAGTGACTTTTTCTTATTATAAAGTAAGCTATTATATGGTTTACTATGTTTTAACTTTGAAAGATTTTAGAATTGTATTGCAGTAATGACTCTAAAAGACTAAAAATGAAACATGTCACTTACCTCATGTAAGAGAGGCGATGAACTTAAAATTCAAAAATAGATATTTTTTAAAATGGCCAGTGTCAGAATTCATTTTGTGGGAATATGCATATCTATAAAGAGATTTTGTCTTTAACATTTTTCTTATGTGGTGGTGATTTGGGAGAGACAGATTATATAAATGATGATAAAAATAGACATAAAATATATAGAAAAATTAAAATCTGTGTTTTTATTTGACAGATTTTTATATTCACCAATGTGCACTGAGACTTAATGATATTGGTTAATCTAGTATTTATCAAACTCATCTGGCTATGAAATGCTTTTTGCCTGACATTTATTGCTGGAACTTGTGTGTGTGTGTGTGTGTATGTGTGTGAGAATGTGTGTGTGTATGGTATATGTGAGTATGTGTAAGGATGTTCAAAGAGGACTACCATCTCTATTGTGAAGACTTGTCAAGTCCTTTTAAGGGCTGTTCATCTACCATCTTTACCCAACTTTCACTAGAGGCTCCAAGAAGCTGTAGCATGACAGTGGTCATACAGTAGTAAACCATCTCAGTAGACAGTGTAAACCAGACGGTAAATAACCAGTAAGTCTTAAACCCATCGGTAAGTTCTATCTAGTATCTATCCCAAACACATGAAAACTTCCTCTAGAGGAATAGGCAAATGAAAACAATTTGTTCCAAGAAAGTAGCTGAAACAGGTGCTGTGGAGTGCTTAGAGTTCAAACATCAATGACCACCAGGTCATCCACTGCTTCCCAGACCATCACCATTTATTTTGACTTTTGTTTTGCCATGGACTTTGATGATATTGGAAGAGACATTGAGACTGATGACTTTGTACCTCAACTAAATCCCCCCAAATTATATATAAATAAATACCATAAACTTAATAAAATAATGAAAAAATTAATAAAATAAAATAAAATTTAATAAAAAATAAAACCATCTCCTGTGATATCAGTTCTCTTAAAAAGTGAAAGACTGTGTGTTTGTATGTGTGTGTGTGTGTGTGTGTGTGTGTGTGTGTGTGTGTGTGTTGGGAGACCAGCCAATGGGGCTCCTCATCATTGGAGCATATGACATACTTTCTGCCAACTGTGACCTATTCATGTGGAGGTTTCTAAGTCTACTTTTGGAAATGTGTGATGTCGTGTAATAGAGCCTTGCTTTCCCCCTCCCTAATTCAGAGAATGCACAGGTAATATCATGTAGTTTACTATGTCTTATCAAATGTAAACTTTGTTTTATTATAGGCCTTTTAATTGGTTACTGAACTGAATCTGAGTGTGTAAACAAAGGTATAAACAGATGAAGTCTTTTTTTCTCTTTTATGACTGCTTTTGAGTTAGAAGAACAAAAAATTATGGAAACCTTTTTTGGTTATAAAATATTCCTTTCAGAGCCACATGGAAGCCTGGGTGAGGCAGCCCACCCAGAGGCTTATAGCAGTTTTTCTTTGGTACAATGTTCAGTTCTGGCTCATTACATCATTACAAGGCTTTTCTTTATTTTACCACACAGCAAGGCAATTGGAAATAGTCACTGAATGCCTGTGCATGCTCTGAATAAGGAATCGTGAAGGGAGAGCCACTCCATTACATCTTGCATTTCCAGAAATAGGCTCAAAGATCTCCATGTGAAGATATGCATTGAACATACTTCAAGGACTAAGTCTTCACTGGCCAATTCCTTATCATACCACAAATGAAAGTTCTATCCACCTCTGGGGAAATTGATTCATTATTAAGGATCACAGTTGTCTTCTGATTTCGCTTCAGCTTCAATCAGCAAGTCTTATTTCTTCAGAAGAAGACCATTTCAGTCAGATGTGGGAGTTTCCCTAGTCAAGAATCCCAATTTTACCCTTCCAATTATTCATTTATTCATTTATTTATTTATTCATTCATTCATTCATTCACTTATTTATTTATTTATTTATTTGTTTGTTTGTTTGTTTATTTATTTTACTAATTTTGGTGTCTTGATGCTTATCTCATCCTGTATATCCTGTATGAAATAAATTCATATTAATAGATATTTGTTGCTAATAGAATGAGTTTACAATACAAAAATCCCACCAAGATTTGCTTCATTCATTTCTTATTCTAGATATGTTCCACTCTATTCTACAATCCTCAGTTTACTTTCCATATGAATTTACTAATAAACATGTATATGCTAGTATTCTATGTGTCAGTGGTATAATATTCAGAAGTGTTGAAACAGGATTCTAAAAAAATCTTCAATTTTCTTCTCCATTCCCGGTTTCTGTGATTATTTTTGTATTATCACCATATTACACTGCATAACAATCACCATAAAAAAACTTTTAGTCAAGGGGAAAAGGATATGCTAAGTTATATAAATGCATGTCAGAAAGCATTATATTAGCTATATCCTAAATTAAGCATTTAGAAACATGAACTATAGAACACCCTTACTGACTTCAGCAGTTTAGAAGTCTCTTCAGATAAAGGAGCAAATAAGAAAGTTGAAGTAAGGAAGAACCATGTATGTAGGAAGAAAATTTAGAATACGATCTAGACACCAAGAAAGGTGCGGTGGGAATTCTGTGATTTGGAGAACAATTTTATATAAGAAAGATGGGGGGACAAGACAATCACTAAACAGTTTCTGACGATACTAGAGTAAGGTTCCTTGCTCATCTAAGGTACCCAAAGTACTAGTTCCACTCCCAAATATCATATTCATTAAGGTACTAAATATTTGAATATGTATAGGTCTGTCTAAATATAGTTATCTGGCAAGACTAATCTATCCCTATAAACATTCTATAATAGCTTCATTTTATCTCAAAGGCTAATCTATGCATTGAAATATCATTCTATGTAACTCAAACATGTCTCGTGCCCAGCAACTGAAACTCTCCAGAGGTTTGCCTGCCCAAATCATGTAAGGCAATGGAGCCAGCATTTCAAGTGTCACACTTGTATCTCACCCTTCACATACCTCTCATTTTATTAGTATTTCATTAGAGTCAGTGAAAGATTAAGAATACTCAGCAACAAATAAACAAGGTGTATTTTTCTTAGGGAAGTAGTAACTTATTTCCCTACCCAATCAACTAATGTACTTTTAGCTTTCACTATGTGGATCTAAATCACTGTCTGTATGCTGATCAGAGGTAGGGGTTGGACTACCCAACAGGACATTAAGATATCGTTCCATCGGTTTGTAGTGGTGAGAGATTTCTGGAGATAAAGGGAGAGGGGAAAAAAAAGGAAGGGGTAGAGGAACAAGTATTTATAAAGCGTCTACTGTAATATTTGTCACTGTTCAAAAAGCTTTTACAAATGTCAAATAATTTGATCCTCAATGATTATTACCTGTTAACCCTTGCCTAATTTATGATTCATATAAAATTATACCAATTTATAGGAAATCTTGCCCTAGTAACAATATAGTGCATACTTTGTATAATCCTAGTTGTATTAGTATTATGATGGGAAGACTATATGGCAGATATCTCCAGAAAAAACTATACACGTGGAAGCTCTGTGGTGCTTCTAAAATGCACAGTCTTAAAAATTAAATATTTAGCTCTATTAAAATTGATTCAAACCCCAGTAAAAAGTGTCTCATACTATCCAATGCAAGCTAATTTAGTCATTTGTAGTGGAATATATATTTGAACTGAGAACTAGGAGGGATCTGAAAATTCTTCAGAGATATTTTCCATCTTAAGATCGCAAGTTTTAGAGCTGGAAGGGGTCTTAGGAATCTGGTTTAGGACCTTCATTTTATAGTTGAGGGAATTAAAGTCTCAGTATGGTGGTGTGACTTGTGATTCAGATAGGAATTAAGAGCTGGAACTCAAACTTGGGTGTTCTGGTAACAAAGCCAGTTCTAAAATTCTTGTTGGTTATCCCAAATTAGAACAGTGTCTCCATCCCTGCCTTTAACTACACTGGAGATACTGAGAGTAGATATTACCCTAAGAAAGTAAAGATGTTTGGGTAAAATTCTGACTTTTCTGTAGTCTTTTCTTTACATTCTGTGTTGTACTGATACTTTCTTTTATTTGTTTGCATCTTTTTGTTTTCACATGTCTTTAGCCTCCAAATTGATCCTTTTCCCCCTCCCTTTATCCACTGATTCCTTCTTTATAACAAAGTATAAACAAAGAAAACAAGAGGAAAAAGCAGTTCATGGAAATCTATCAACATATCACCTGAATTTGATGGTTGGTGAAATATTAACCACCCATAGACATCTTTGCAAGGACAAGGAGGAGATATCTTTTTTTTTCAACTGTTCTACATGAATATCACCACATAGGATCATTAATAATAAACAATGTAAAGTTTTAGTCAATATATATATATATATGTATATATATATGTATGTATGTGTATGTGCATCTATTATGTAAGTATGTATGTGCACACAAACAAATCTAGATCTAGTTTCACAACCTAAATGTCATCTTTGACTCTTAACTTTCAGCTTTCATATCCAATCAATTGTCAAGTGCTATGGTTTCTGTCTTTCAGATGTACTCTATTTTCTCCTCTGACACTGCTGACACTCTCTGGCAGAGCCACTGGTGCAGATTCTCATTACTTCATGCATAGACAATTGCAATAATCTGGCTGACTGTCTTACCTCAAGGAAACCTACCTTATCTTGTCAAATCTCTCTCCACTCCAGTCTGTCCTCCACTCAGCGGTCAAATGGATCTTCCTCAAAAGTAAATGTGACTAAGTAATCCCACTGTCCTTTCTCCCCCAACCATTAATTCCACTCCCCGTTAATCTAGGATCAAACCTAAAATTATCCATTTGTATTTTTTTCTAAATCTGTTCCCTTCCTACTTTTCAATATTTTTATGTCTTGTTCCCCACTAAGTACTGTGCAATCTAGTGATGCCAGCCTCCTTGTGTTCCTTGCACATAATACCCCATATCTTCACTCTTGCATTTTTAAAGCTTTTGATTTTCAAAACATATGCACAGATAATTTTTCAACATTAATCCTTGCAGCGCCTTGTGTTTCAGATTTCCCCCCCTTTCTTCCATCCCCTCCCCTAGAAGGCAAGCAATCCAATAAATGTTATAATTGTTAAAATATATGTTAAATCCAATGTGTGTAATTATGTTTATACAATTCTCTTGTTACACAAGAAAAATCAGATCAAAAAGGAAAAAAAATGAGTAAGAAAACAAAATGCAAGTGAACAACAAAAAGAGTGAGAATGTTATGCTGTGATCTACATTCAGTTATCATAGTTTTCTCTCTGATGTAGATGACTCTCTTCATCGCAAAATTATTAGAACTGGCATCAATCATCTCATTGTTGGAAAGAATTGACTCTCACATTTTTGTAGATCATTCTCTATCTCCAGTACTCTTCCCCTCCTCATCTATACCCTTTAATTTTCATTTAAATTTTCACTGAAGTCCTGCCTTCTACAAGAAGCCTATCCTAGTAGTCTTTAATCTTTGTACTTTCCCTGTGAGATTACCCCCATTTATGCTTCTACATCTTGTTTATAGTTATTTTCCCTATTAGACTGTGCACTCCTTGAGAAGAGGGACTAGTTTTATTGTTTTTTGTTTTGTTTTTGTCTTTGTTTTGCCTTTCTTTGTATCTTTAATGCTTAGTAAAATGCCTCACCCACAGTAGGAACTTAATAAATGCTAGTTGACAGATTGATTACCATATGTGATAAATATTTATTTATATGATTTAACTTCAGTTGGAGGAAGAAAGTGGAAATTTCCTATACTACTATTTGGTATAATCATAAATTATTAGTTATAATAATAACTATTCATCAATAATAATCATATTATTATTAGTTGTTAATTTTATTAATATGAATTTATGATTACATTATTAGTAGTAAGATACTTATTTTAGAGTAAATTGTTTACTTTTTATCTGGTATAGGGTAACTTAGTAACTAATGAATAGTAGAAAAAAAATCTTGGATTTGAAGTACCAAGTTTGTTAGTTACTATGTGACCTTATACATTTCATTAAAGCAATCCTGTGAGCCACAATTGCCAAATGACAGGCTTGGAATAAAGGACCCATAGCCTTAAATCTATCATCCTATTGTGCCATGCTCCTGAATTTGTTCATTAGTTCATCATCTATAACCTACCTTTCACAAGACTCTAACTTGGGCTTTTTTTTCTTGTAGAGAAGGACTTTCCAGTACTACCACAATCATTTGCTGACCAACTGCTGCTGATAGACAGGTAACCCCAAAAAGTGTGAAACAGCAATATTCCCCAGACCACTAGCCCTGCTTTCAGTCTGACCTGCACAACCACAATCCTGGAAAGCAAATATTGTGGTGAGAGGCCCTGGTTTTTTCTTTGCAGGAGCTACAATTTCTTTTAGCTTCTTGGCAACCACAGCTACTAAAGACACAAAAAAGAAAGTTCTCTCTACCAAAATCCTTGGCACTATCAAGTGGTTCAATGTCAGAAACCAATATCATTTTATAAATGGAAATTACATTAAATGCGACATATTACCATATATTTTGTTGCTACTCCCTATCGACCACAGATTCTTTTCATATGACTTAAAAAACTGAAATCTCCTATATGAGATGCCTTTCCTTATTAGAAAGAGAGCAGAGAGTCTGGCTTTTCTATTTGTGACCTCAGTGCTTAGCAGAATGTTTTACACGTAGTAAGCTTAATAATTATTTTTTTCATTAATTTGTTTTGTACATTCTTCCCCTTGGTGATCTCATTAATGATCTAATGGATTTAATTATCATCTCTCTGCTGAAGAATCCCATATGTATATATATATATATATATATGAACATATATATATATATTATATTCTGTATCATAATACTCTAATTTCTATAATTATGTCCTTATAGTATCATCAAAAATATTTTTAGAGAATAGAAAGGATGATTAGTGGGACTTATGGGGAATACAAGATAAATAACTAAATAATAAATTCATTAATAAATAAGGTAGAATTTCATAAACCTAAAGACTCCCAACCACTTGGTAAGGACTCATTATTCAGTAATTATTGATGTATAAACTGGAAACTAGTTTGGCAGAGGTAAGGTTCAAATTATCATCTCATACTAAATGCCACAATAATCTCCAAATAAGAAGCCAAATATAAAAGGTCATTTTGTAAACAAATTAAAAGATTGGAGGAGGAAACCTTTCAAAACCATGGATACAGAAGTTATTGGACAAACAAGGGATAGAAATCACCATAGGATATAAAATGAATGAATCTGATTCAATAAAATCTAAAAGATTATATACAAACAAAATCAATGCTGATAAAATGAGAAGGGAAAGAATTATTTGGGAAAAAACATTTGTCCCAAATTTCTCTTATGTCTAATATTAAAAAAGAACTAAACCCAATAAAAAAGAACAAGAACTATCCCACAATAAATAAATGATCAGAATATATAAAAAGTAGTTGTCAAGGATAGAAATTGAAGCTATCAACAAGTATATAAAAATTTCAAATCACTATAAGAGAAATGCAAATTTAAAAAATTTAAGATTCTACCTCATACTCATTGGATTAGTAAAATTTACCAAAAAAAAAAAAAAAAAAAAAAAAAAAAAAAAAAAAAGGAACATAATAATTTGAGGGAATGTGAGAGACAGGAAGACTGATGCATTGTTGATTGAATTGGGGATTGGTACAGAATTATGGAAAGCAGTTTAAATCTACATTTCTAAAGTCACTAAACTGTGCATGCTATTTGATTCAGTGATAACACGACTAGATACATGCTTCAGAATCAAAGAAAGAAAGGACTAATTTTATATAAAAATATTCACAGCCACACTTTAAAAATAAAAACTGGAAATTAAGGGAATAAAATGGACATTTCACTATGGTGAAATGAATAAGTAAATTATGGTATATGCATACAGTAGAACATTATCTTAACCATAAGAAAAATGAAAGGGATGAATCAGAGAAACCTGGGAAGAATTGAATGAAGTGAACCACATAGAACTGAGAAAACCAGGATGACAATTTATAAAATTATTACAAAACTGTAAAGGAAAACAACTTTGAAAGATTTGAGACCTTTGATTAATTCAATGACCGGCCAAGATGCCAACTCAAAACCCAAATAAGAGGTTATGAACTTGAGATGTAGACTGAGATACATATTTTAAGATATAACAAACATGTGGTTTTGTCTTAATTGATTGTGCTTATTTGTTATTGAAGATGTTGGTGTTATTAATGGATCTGGAGGGAATAGTGAGAGTCAAATTGTGATGATAACGAACCATTATGATAATAATGCCAAAGAATAGAAGAAAAGATTACAGAAACATTTTCTTTTGGTTAGATTGACTCTCCCTTTCTTATCCAGGCTGAAAGTATAATATTATCTCATGGAACCCAATCCCATTACTGATTAGCATGGAAACTTTGACTTATTCTGTTTCCAACCTGCTTTTGTTCTGCTCTTCTTAAGTAGTCTGGTGAGTTCAGTATATTGATGTATGTATATATATATATATATATATTCAGTATATTGAGATCACTATATTGATGTGAAATATACTGTGGATTCTCAATAAGTTTATCCCTACTGAAGTTCAGAATTCCTAAACTCAAGTGATTAGCCTATCCCTGGCAGGATAGGAGTTACAGACAAGTGCCAGCGTATCTAACCACTTAAGCTGTTTTTTTTTAAATGCACAGAAATATATATATATATATATATATATATATATATATATATATATATATATATATATATATATATATATGTATATATAATATATACATATATATATGTAGGAAGAAATTCTGAAACAGCTTTGAATAAAGTACTAAACTATTATATATATATTTAAAAAAACTACGTTTACAGTTTTCCCTTCCATATTGCCAGGATAAGGAGCATATGTAGTCCCTTGCAATATGAGAAATCCATGTAAAAATTTTCGGACCCTCCTTTAATACCAGAAAAGAAATCTGAATTATTATGATCTTAAAAGATGAAATATGTTGATATTATCAATACCATGCATATATGTGATGCATTTTTCAGGTTCTAAGCTTTTTCTGTGGTGTCAGCTGGCCTGCACAAGACATCAGCAGCTTTTGCAAAACTCCCTCCAAATTTTCATTTAATTTTTTTTTACCAATCCACAATGTATCAAAACCTCAATGGAGAAAGTTGTAATGTGAAAGGGATAATTGTAATGGTTTAATATATAATCTTTTCTTCTGTTCTTTATATATGCAAATTTTATGTTAGTGTTAGTCAAATGAAGTATAACAAAAATTTTTTAAAAACCAAATGTTGTAGGTAATAAATCAATTCAAAAGGCAGGTTACATAATAGTTTGGTTATCATGGATCTTTTCAATCCACAGATATTGGTGGTATAAATCCCATTGTGTGTGATCCATGACAGCTGGAGGAATTTAAAAGGAATCACTATAATTAGGCAATGGCTACCCATAGGTTTACATATAATGTGCCTTATCTCAAGGGAGGCTTTGATTAAAGAAAACTTCTCATGCATGAATACATCTGGAATCTGCTATCACTTTTCCTAAATATGATATTTGCGGGGGAAGAGGTTAAGGAAGGTAGATTCATATCATGAGCCTCAGCCTAGCAAGGAGTAACCTCTAATTATTAAATAGAAATATTTCTTCTCCACACATAATGTGAAACATAAATTTCTTTGTATATGCAATGGATTGTGCCGAGGTTAAAAAGAAATAAACTTTATGAACAACAATATTATTTGCTCTTTAAAAAAAATCTCCCTGGCAGAAGTTAAGATATAACTCTCATAAAAAGCAGAGAAGAGAGAAATAGATAATGAAAATGCTTACAATTAACATTTAGTAGGGCAATATATAAAGTGATGAATTTGGAATCAGAAGGACCTGACTCAAATTCAGCCTCAGACAGTTTCTATCTATAGGTAGGACCCTGGATAAATCACTTAAACTTTGTCTACCTCAATTGAAATGAAGCTAATAATAGCATCTACCTCTCAGGGTTATTGTGATGAACAATTGAAATAGTACATGTAACCACTTTGTAAAACTTAAAGGGCTACATAATTATAGCTAGTACTACTTTGTTTTTTAAAAATTAGTTTTTCTCCTTTGCCATAGATTACTGCAAAATAATCTTGCTATCAGTAAGGAGAAAAACATTTTTTATTTTAGGAAGAGCTGGAGTATGGCCTAGCCTCAAAGACACAGATAAGAATCTTTTCAGGTAAAACTTCTTGCCAAGGAGATATATCAGCTCTAACATTTTAAAGGATGACTTATGACTAGAGCAAGGAAAGACCATATTGCTTTGACTTATGCAGATCATGATTTGATTTTAATTTTATGGGTTTTGTTTCATGTATATTCAGTTGAATGTCTTAAGTACGCTCCTTATGTTCTCTTGAGCACAGAGGAAGGACTGCTCTCTGAAAGAAAGCTGTGAATTGTAACCAAAAAAAAAATAAATAACCCAAAACACCCTTTTTACACCATCTGCTACATAGTTTGGTGATAATGTAACTCCTTGGACCAAATTCAGCAATTCTGATAAAAACTAAGGGGAAACCCTTTTTACAAAAGTTCTTTTAACCACTACACTACTATGTTCTTTGCAAAAATAGCTAATATTTATTATCATTTTGGGGAGGTTTTAATTGAACAAACATTTGTTAGTAACTTATAATCTGTAGCACATTATGTAAGCACATTACTGGGATATAAACACAAAAATTAAATTTCCCCTGCCATTGGGAAGCTTATATTCTATTTTTTGGGGGGTGAAACTTAAATATTATAAAGAATTCTATGATCATATAACTTACATAGAGACACAGAGTACTATAACTCCTGATATTGCTGGATTGAGCATGTCAAAGTTTTAAGCAAGTTAAGGCTGGTCAACTACTAGAAGTTATTTTATTAAACCTTGGAAAATGTAAAGGAGAAATCTCTTTTAATCCTGAACAAAGGTACATTTACCAAAAAGGTAACTTAGTATAGTAAAGGAAGGAAGAAGCAAGAACATAGTCTCAGGATGTGATTTTAATTACTATATGATACTATTTGATAAGTAGCCTTTATACTCCTTTCATCTATGGGATACTCTTTAAATGTTTTAGGTTCTCTTGTGCAATGTTGTTTCCTGCTATAGTTATTTTGTACTGATTACTGATTAATTTACTATTATAACTATAAAAGGGGGATGGAATTCAGGAGGATCAGAACAAATTATAATTATAACATCCATTTTATAGTCGGGGAAATTGAGGCAGAGGTTAAGTGACTTAAAGTGTCTGAAGCTGAATTTGAATTTTTGTCCTTACATCCAAATACAACACTTTATCCACTGAACCACTTAACTACCTCTTTAGAGGATAGAAAGTTGTCTTTAGTCTGAACAAGCTTGGTAAAAGTTCTGCTTCTGATACATTCACATATTATGGGACTCAGAATAAATCACTTAATCTTTCAAAGCCCAAGGCAACTCTTAGAGCCTAAGTAGCACAGCAGGTACTTGTTAGAGAGATTTTTCCTCACCAGGAGTTCTGATACTAGAGAAATGATAGAATCCATTCTCATTTATAATAGAAACTTAAATCTTAAACATCATCTAGTTCCATACATTTTTTAATTAAAAAAACTAGACAAATGGTATTTTGCTTTAGGTTAATCCTTCCCCATCCATTCCCCCTCACCCTCCAAATAACCGAACCAACACACAGATACACACAAAACCCCAAAAAGTCAATTTTATCCGGATGCATCTTCAGAGGAAAACAAACAATCATACATACCACTATTTGAATAAGTCATTTAACTTCTCTAGGCCTTAGCTACTTCATCTTCTGACTAATGTTAAGCATATTTTAATGTTATCCAGCCTGCTTAAAAGTTTCCCCATATTACTCTAAGAGAGAAGGATGATGGCTTTGCCAAAAAGTCATCTGGGGAGAATATACACACTAACTCTTGCACCTGTTAATCCACGCATCTTTTCCAAAAGATTTTCCTATTGAGCACTGAAGTAACTTTATGAAAGAGTCCAGTATATTCTGACATTTCCTGTTTCATCAAAAATATATCCTTAGTTCATACCAAGATATTTTATGAGCAAAGAATCATGTGTTATCCAACCATAGGCAGTTAAAGATGGCTCTGGTTTTCTGCATTCAAGAGAGAAGGTATGACTGTTCTTTATCAAAACTTCAGTTAATGCAATATATCTCCTAGAATGTTTATTTTTTCAAATGAAGTCTGACATTTTTAATGTAAGCCATTTTGAAAATTTGAATTCTTGATATAGTTTGTGGTGGGTATTGTCTGAATAGACATATAAAGGGCTAAATCTGAGCACAATTGTGAGGTGGATAAAGTTTATCTCCCATGCTTCCAACCAATCTTGGTTGGTCAAATACTATCGCCACTCATCCCTTTCCCTAATCTCCTGTGGTTTGCTTAGGGTACTTCCAAAGGCTATCTGACTTTTCGACTTCTCAAAATTTATTCTTTTTTATTCTATTCTTTTTTCATAACTAGTATTTTGTTTTTTCCAATTATATACATATAGTTTTCAAATGTCAATTTTTTTAAGATTTTGAGTCATGATTTATCTCTCTCCCTCCGATTCTTGCCCTCTCCTCAAGATGGCAAACAATCTGAAAAAAATCTGATACATGTGTAACCATGTTAATATTTTACATTAGTCATGCTCTGAAAGAAACAAAACAAAAGGGAAAAAAACCACGAAAAAAGCAAAAAAGCAAAAAAAAAAAGTGAAAATTATGTGCTTTGACCTGCCTTTAGACTTCATAATTCTCTCTCTGGATGTAGATAGCATTTTCCATCATATCTTTTGAAATTGTCTTATGTTAGGTTCTTACTAAGTGCTAAGTCGGTACTTAACAATTCTCTAGTTCTGGCCTTTCCTGGTAGTTTGACTTGTGAATTCCTAAGGAAGAGCTTATGTGCTTGGAAGGAGCAAGCTCATTGGTTGAAGTGGTTCTTCCCAGAAGCCCTTGCATTATCCCACGCCCATTCTCTGGGAGGATAAAAGAGGACAGCACTCCAGAAAGAGAAGAAGTCTCTGCATTACATCAGGCCTGACGAGGCTCTCTGCAGGAAGGGAAGTCACTTCTCTGGACAAGAGTTAACGGCAACTGCCTGGAGACAACGGTTCTCTACAGGAAGAAGAATCTGTCTGAGAAATTTGAGTAGACACAGCAGATCTCTTCCCAGAGAGCGATCCAGCAGCTTCTGGAGATGACAGCTTGCTCCAGTCTTAGATCACTGCATTTCTGAGATTTAGCTAAAATTGTCATAATTGATCATTGCCCAGTATTTCTGTTACTGTGTTCTGTTCTATGTATTATGTGTTCTCCTGGTTCTGCTTACTTCACTCAGCATCAGTTCATGGAAGTCTAGGTGTTTCTGAAATCTGCCTGTTCATCATTTCTTATAGCATAATAATATTCCATTATATTCTTATACCTCAAGTTGTTTAGCCATTCCACAATTGATGGGTATTCCCACAATTTTCAATTCTTTGTCACCATGAAAAGAAATGCTTTTAATTTGTACTTGAAAGTCTTTCCCCATTTTTATGATTTCTTTGGAATACAGACTTAGTAGTGGTATTTCTGAGTCAAAAGATATGCACAGTGTTAAACCCTTTTGACATAATTCCAAATTGTTCTCCATAATGCCACAGTTCAGGTAAATCTTTCCATAATTCTTTCATCATGTTCAGTGTTACTTATAGCACAGTAGTATTCCATTTTATTAATGTATTAATTTGAGTCCTTTTTTAATGCACTTGTTTTACAGTCCTTTGCTACCCCAAAAAAGAGTTACTATAAATATTTTTGCTATATACTGAGCTTTCTTTTGTCAATGATATTTTTGGAGTAGTTATGGAATATTTGGGTCAAAATTATTTTTTTTATAACTCCTTTCCAGAATGATTAGATTTCCAGAATAGAATTAGAATAACTTCTTTTGGTGTACCTTAATATGTAAGTATAATTGACAGTAGATGATTCCCAACATTTTTGAACTTGAGAAATCCTCTAATGAAGAAAGAAATAATTATACTATTTATATTCAGTTATTTTTTAAAATGAATTACTAGGTATAGACCTCTTGCAATAATTCCATGCTCTCCATCTGGGAGACTATTTCTGTAAGTTAGATACTACTGTGAACCACTGCTTTACAGAATGAGAGAGGTAATGGTCTTATTTGTGTTATTTCCAGATTGGACTTCTTCATCTGGACTTTCTGAACTCTATTATTTGATGAAGAATATTTACAATGTGGAATAAAGCTAGGAGAGGGTGATGTAGATTGTAGAAATATGCCATATTCAGTTTAGTTGAAGGAATCTGACACATAGTAGTCATTTGTAAAACTAAATTTAATTGAATGGGATATTTGCTTGGAAAATAGAGGAGTTTTGTGGCTATGTGGTAGAAGTTTCAGATAAATGAAGGACTGTGTAACATAGATGCTTAGTCCCAAAAGACAAAACTAGAGACAATGGGTAGATATTTAAAAGGATACAAAATTATTTTTGATGGAAACAAAAACTTCCTAACATTTAAAACTCTCTGAAAGTAGAATAACTGCCTTGGTTGGTAATGAATTCTTCCTTGCTAAAGATCTTCAAACAAAGATTGGATTCCTTTATTGGATATGGTAGAAATGATTTTTTGCTAAGGTATGGATTGGACTAGAAAACTTCTACAAACTGTGATTCTCTGTATATGTTTTATCTTCCCCTATTTAATTATTCTGCATCAGTGCGAGACCTTGTCATCCATTCTTTCAACAACAAAAACAACAAAATTATTAAGTACCTATCACATACATTGTATTGTGTAGATAATATAAAATTTTAGATAATTGCTTCTGACATCAAGTAACTTGTAGACTCTGGTGGGGAAGTAAGAGATAGATATGACTATACAGAGATATGTATATATCCTATATGCATATGTACATATGAAATTTTTATTTTCAATACTTAGGACAGTATCCTGTACATAGCACTTACTTCAATATTTCAAGAATTTGCCATTTCATTGGTGGGGCTACTTTCTTCATGCGGCATATTACCACAAGTATAGTAGGAGGCATTGAGAGTATATCATATGAGAAGTAATTAAAAGCTTATCAAAAAAGATGGGAAGAATCACACTGTTCTGTACTTCAGTAGTATCACAGAGTAAGTGTTAGCAAAAGAAGTGACATTCAAATTATCAGATTTACTTTAGCCTAGTCTCTACAAGCCATCTTTGGGGAAGAAAACATCGTAAAGAAGAGGCTTACCTTCCTCATCCCTCTGAGTAAAAACTGATAGTCAACTGTTCTCAATAGGCAGATGAGAACAAGAGCACTGGGAATGGCAGTACCCCATCCACCACCTCCATTGGCTGCCTAGCCTGCATCCTACCCAGTTCTTACAGTCATTACCCATAGAAACAACTCCTAGGGAGAAGGGGCCAGCATCCTCAACAATTAACAATCAACTGCCTCTCACTCCCCAAAGGATAGGAAATCCAACCTAACTGAATCAGCAAAACATAGAAAAACAGGAACAGGAGGCAGCATGTGCCAGGAAAGTTAAATCACCACTACCATTATCACCTTGACCACTTTCTCCTCTAGATCCTGATGGAGACAGCCCAGAACTCTGAATTCAGAGCTTGGGAAGAGCTATGCTTCCAACCTACTGCTCTCAGTCATCATTGTGAGAAGCAATCCCTGTGGAAGTGTAGCCTGGCAAGTGTTCTACAGGTATTATAACTGAAGACCCAGAACAGAAAGTTCTTGCCACTGTAGCACTTGATATTGTCAATGATTCAAGAGAAGAAACTGATATGATTTTATCATTGGAAATGAAATTAAAGAGAAAGGACTGTTGGAATATTTCCATCTGACTTATAGCCAAAATATTTCCTATGTATTGTCTCCCCCATTAAAACATGAGCTTCTTGAAATCAGGGAGTTTTCGTTTTCTTTTTTGTATTTCCAGTGCTTAGCATAGTTCTTTAGACATAAGTACTTAATAAATAATTTGTTCTTACATTCACTTTATGTTAGAGGTTAAGTTACAGAGAGACATATTTTAGTTCAGTATCAGGAAACATTTCCTAATTATTATAACTGTCAAATAGGAATGGATTGCATCAACTATAATGAGTTTTCCATAACTGGGTGTCTTTAAATCATTATTAGCAATGGGTTCACCATCACCTGAGATTTTAAAGTGAAGATTGGATTCACTTGTGGATCACTAAGTGTCAAGGATATTGTAAAATGATTGGATTAAATGACCTTTGAGTTTCCTTCCAGTTTTTAGTTTGTGATTCTATAAAGGGCTGACACTTTGGCCTCCAGATTGTTGGCATCTTCAGTCTTGTTCTGGACTCATGAGTTCTGCTGGAATCTCTTCAGACAAGCTTTGTAGCTTGTTCACCCACAGAACTAATTAATGATCCAAATCGTTTGGACTTAGAAATGCCAGTCAGGTCTGGACAAACTCAGAATGCTGTCAGAATCACTTTGTGTGACTGGCATTCTCTAACTGATCTGATCTAAAATTCTCCTCCTGATTACTGGTATTGGAAGTAGGGTTATTTGTGATTTCACAAGTTAGGGGTGACTGTTACAAAATCCTGGATCTTGACAACTGGTTGCACATGAATAAAAGATTACAATAACTCCTCCAGCAAACTCTTCATTGCATTCTTTTTGATGCTCTTTAGCTTATTTTACTATGCTGAACTTTTTACATCAATTAATCAGGTTTTTTGGTGATTCTTGTAAAAAGAGAGAGGGGCTCCCTTTTATTTTTTTTTTCAGGAAGATATAATTAAGAGAGCATTTTTGGATGGGTTTAATGGATTTTGTCTTGTAAATACTTTTCTAGGTGGAGCAAGCCTAGGTGAAACAACTCTAGAATGATTCTTTCTGTATACTTTATTTATTTATTTGTTTATTTACCCATTTATTTATTTATTTGTTTGTTTGTTTGTTTATTTATTTATTTATTTGTTTGTTTATTTATTTATTTATTTGTTTGTTTATTTATTTATTTATTACTAAAACAATTGGGATTAAGTGACTTATGTGCCCAGGTCATACAACTAGGAAGTGTTAAGTGTCTAAAGCCAGAATTAAACTCAGGTCCTCCTGACTTCAGGACTGGTACTCTATCCACTTCACCAACTAGCTGCCCCTTCTCTATACTTTAGATTGTGAGACCAGATAAGTTCAGGAAGACCATCCTGGACATCCACATATTGCGTCAGGTAGTCTTGTAAGTCTAGGACAATGGAAGCTGACTCAGCAGGTAGAAGCTGGAACCAACATAAGGGCTAAGAAAACCCATAGCTAGATTGCTGCATCAGTCTCAGGAGTGGGATAGATACTTGTTTTGATCAGATAGGTTATAGTTAACTACAGGGACTCAATACAGGAGTAAGTCTGAACCAAGCATAAGTATTAGAAGTAGCTGGGGGAAGAAATGCCTTATAGGGATTCTTATCCTCAGGACTGACCTGATTTCTACAAATTCTTTTCTCCCAGACTTTTAGGTGTACCTTAATAGAAAATGATTGCAATTATGGGGAACACCTGAAATTATTCTAATGTTCAAGAATTATGCATTACATGACCTGGCTATTGGTCATTTAAGCAGCCCCAAACTAACCAGAAATATGAGTTCTAATAAAAAATATGGCCACCAGGAAGGCAGGGAAGTTTGTGTCTAGGAACCCAAATTCTGCAGTAGTAAAGAAAATGGAAATATATTTTGTCAGTTACAATAAAAAGTCTTATTATATATAGAATATATATGTATATGTACATATATATATATACATTTATCTTTTGATGAGTCTGTGATTTCAATTGTGTGGATATATCTTCCACCAATATAAATTAGCAACATTTCTATGTCATTTCATTACATTCAATTCTTTCCCATGTCCTTCCTTGACAGAAGATTTATCATTTATATATTCCTTTGAGTCTTTTAATATTTTGTAGATGTAGCACAACATCTGGATCAATCATTTGGTATACATATCTTTGATATATGCCCAATCCACTTCTTTATTTGGTTGTACATGTCCAATATGGCATCTTTCATGTCCCTTCTTACATTCAAATTATCATTGGTAATATTATATAGTCTACTTATACCCATCATATAGCTTTTTGTTGTCCTTTGGGTCATCTGCAGATGATATAATTCTGTGATGGTGGTGTTCTATGATTCATAGCCACATACAAAGAGAATACTAAAAAAGTGGACTTTGTGTTATTACACTCCGAAAACAAAAAAAAAATTTCTCAGAACAACTCTAGTCATTTTTCTTCTTTCATTTAAATCTGGGTTAAATTTTTCATCTGCTTTTAGTGCCTATCCAAAATACAATTACTAATGAACTAACCCAATAAGTTAATTATCCATCAACTTGCCAGCTTTTTTAATCATCCATCAACTTGCCATCTTTTTTCCTCTATGGATTGCTAAATTAATTCTTTCTTAATGATAAAACCCTGATATTTAATATATTCATAACACCTAAGAATTATTTTTCCCTTTGTGTTTTACCAAGACATCATCTATGGCATGGTAACAGCCTTTGGGAACTTTGGATCTCTGGTTATATTTTACATAATATAAGATCCTTGAACAAAGTTATCTTTGTGTTACATTTTTCAAAGAATTCTGTATGATCCTAATATAGACACAGGAGAAACTGGTTAGAGAAACTTTTAAAGTTGGGTTTTCTTCTATTTACTACAACAAAGATATCAGGATTTTATGTTTTTCATATCTCTATTTGTCATTGAAGATTATGGTTTGCTACTAAGAATCATCTGTTAAAACTTGCTATTCCTTTTTCTCATTCCTTTATCAAAGAAACTCTTGATATGTGCATAGACTGTTCTTATAAAGATTTTATAGAAAAAGTAGGTATATTTCTTGGCAATAGCTGATATCTCATAACATAGCTCAAATTTTCCAGTATTGTGGAATTCTTCCTACTTTGATATAGCTTGAAAACTCATCCTTGACTGCCTTTAAAATTATGGGCATCTTCTGAATATATTTAGGAGAACTTCATTCTCCTAAATATGACTTCCAGTTCCTCATGTCCCATCAGATGCCAAGGAATTGTAGCTTCCAGAGTTAGAGATCAGTTAATGATGAGAATAGACTACTATACAAACCCTGTATAGTTTCATTTTATTTGTTACTCTCCTTCCAGTTTAATCAATGTAGTCCTAGGATAATCTGGTTTAGTTTAGTTTTATATCTTTTGTAGATTTGTTTTCTCCAGAGTGGCTTTTCACTATTTTATTTTATGAGAAAATATTGCTCAAGATCATCTATCATTCTCACCAAACACTTTTCCTATCATTCCTGATTTGAAGAAGGTTGCAATCTGACTGTGAAGATCACGTGTCTCCCAATTGTTCCTTTAGGTGTTCCAGGTCTTCAGAGTATAATATTTTATGACTTGTAGGCATATTCATAGCACTATGAGAATACTATTAGTGTTAAAGAAATTGATCTATTGGGGCAAACTAGGTGGTGCAGTGGATAAATAGAGCACCAGCCCTGGAGTCAGGAGGACCTGATTTCAAACCTGGGCTCAGATGCTTAACATATTGACTAGCTGTGTGACCCTAGGCAAGTCCCTTAACCCTAAGTGCTTCACAAAAGGAAGAAATAGACCTATTATTTAGGAAGAAAGTTAGTGATCATTAAAGGAACTTCATCATATTCCAAAGAAAAGTCAACCCTCATCCCACTCATGGGATTACATCTTTCTGCTCCATTAAATGTTGTTCATATAATATGTATAATAATATGTGATCTACCTTTTGATCACTTTGTTTTATTATTGGAAAAATGGGGATATCCCACTCATGTTTTTGTTTTTTGTTTTTCATTTTCTTTATCTCTCCAGTATCTAGGTAGAACAATACCTAGCATTTAAATGCTTCTTGATTTAACTTGCCTGTGACATATAGTAGCCACATGACTCTGGCTTTATAAATTCTTCAATATTACAGTGCTCAAGGAAACTCTTTTAGTTAGAGATAAAATACCAAATTATAGTTATGGAAATCAGTCTCTCATTGACATTTATTAAGTATTTACTATGTCCCATTCACTATGCTAAACAATGGAGTCTCTTCACCTAAGAGTTCTCTATAGCAATGGAAACCCAGATCTGCTCCCTATCTTTATGGATCCTGTTAAAGAAGCTCTACAATGTTCTAGGGTTTTCAGAGAATCAGAACAATAATATCCTCATGATGGAGAATATCATCAATAGGAAATCTCTTTTAAATGTATACTTTTCATTGGATAGCTTTCATGACAGAGGCAGTTTTTTTTTTAGCACATATCTTCCTCTCTTACACAACATTTGATATTAATTATTAAATAATAATGAAAAGATATTTCTACTGTTATATCTCTTGAGGAATTTTGATATATTCATGAGTAACAATTTGCTGAAGTTGAGAACTTTAAATAAGCATTTTGCTCTATCAAATCTAATTATTTCTAGTTGGCAGATAATATACACAAGTGGCATCTTGAATTCTTTTAAAAATAACTTAAACACTAAAATGAAAAACATTTCCATATACATACAACATAAAAGAGTTCTCTATATGAAACCATGAATCTCTATTTCACAATGCTTACTTTAAAAACCAATAAATTCCAAATTACTATCAAAACCGTCCTGTTTGTTTGTGCTCCCCTATGAACGATATTTATTTTTTTCCGTGCATTATAAATATTTCAATGACTTCTTTTTTTTTGGGGGGGGAGCATTCGTCTTATACCTTTTCCCCAATTAAACCAAGAAAAATGGAAAAAAACATTGTAAACATAAAGCTAGTCAAGCAAAATGAATTTATAGTGGCTATATCCAAAGAATATAAATTTGTGCTCTTGTGTCCATAACTTCTATGTCTAGAAATGAGTATCATAGCTAAATCCTGTATAGTTGGTAATTGAGTTAATCATAGTCTTGAAATCTTTTAAAGTTGTTTTTCTTTACAATGTTACTGTCATACAAATTGTTCTCTAGGTTCCATTTGCTTCATCATAAATCAGTACTGGATTTTCTCTGAAATTGTGTCTTCTGTTATTTCTTAACTGTTCAATAATATTTTATCAAGTCATATCTTAAAACTTGCTCAGTCACTCCTCAGTTATCTTAGAGATTACTAAAGCCCCCCCCCATCCTAAACTTTTCCCCTCTTCTCTTAATCCTCCCCTTTAGAATTAGTCCACTTATTGGTTTTTGTTTGTTTATTTTGTTTTTGTTTTTGTTTTTTGGAACTATTCCCTCTCTAGGAAAAGCTAAGTGGCACAGTGGATATAGTGCCAATCCTGAGTTCAAATCTTTCCTCAAACACTTACTATGTGACACTGGGCAAATCACTTAACGCTGTTTGCTTCAGTTTGAGTGGGAGAAGGAAATGACAAACTACTCTAAAGTCTTTGCCAAGAAAATCCCAAATGGGGCCACAAAGAGTTGGACATGACTGAAAAATCACTGACATTCCTTTCCTGGATTATTCTTCCTCTTAACTGGCCACTTCTGTTCCCTGTTCAATTTGATGTATTTTTACATGAAAATCTGTGTGTATATGTTTGTGTGTGTGTGTGTGTGTGTGTGTGTGTGTGTGTGTGCATCTATGTTTTCAACACTCCTTTATGTGGTTCAGGGACAGTTTATCTGATGCTTTCCCCACTCTTGGTTTTCTCCATTTTTGTGTATTTTTCTCATGCATACTGTTGACAAGAAATAAAAAGTTCTGCCCCTCTTCTTCATCCTTTTTATAGTAGTGTGTTCCTTTTACATTCTTTTATTTAATTTTCCTCTTAAACCCCATGGAAGAGAGCCAATCTACCCTCCTCCTGCCAGGATCTCTATTTTCTCTTATTTAACTCTTTGGATTCCCTTTGAAAACATTAAGATACTGAAGAGACACTAGTTTCTTCTTCCTTAATAGAGTGTTAATTTTATTAGATTACATTGGATGTAATAAAGCTCTGAGAATGAGGTGTGACAAGGGAATATCACTAGCTTCTTCTGTTCCCACCCTCCTCCAAGGGAGATTTTTATTCTTGCCAGAAGAAAAAAAGCCTGAAGTTATGCCCAGAGTCCACTCTGTTCTCTTTACAGCGAGCCTGGGATTACATATATCTGCTCCATTAAATGTTGTTCATATAATATGTTAGTATAATAATATATGATCTAACTTCTGATCACTTTGTTTCATTCTTGGATACCCAATTTCCATATTCAAGGCTTGACCCCTTTCTCACCAAACATTATTTCTATAATGAATATACATAATGAGTATTAAAGCAACTCATTTATCCAAATAGTGAAACAGATATCAGAGAAAGTATAGAAGGACACACACCAAACAATATAGAATGAAAAAATTCTCCCATTGAGATGAGGTAATTCAGCTCAACCAAGAAGGAAAATTCTAGATGTCACCTAAGGAAAAACTCCCTGAAATCTCTAATCCCTAAACTCTGGACACAGGACCATGATGGAAAATGTCAGCTTTTCTCATGTCTTTCCAGTCTTTTTCTTCAGCAAGCTGAAGGAAGATTGACCTCTTTCATGTTTTCTGTTACAGCTGGAATTCGGAAGCATCCAGCTTGACTTAATCTTGAAAGAGCCCCACCTCAAGAAGGAGTTTGAAGTTTGAAGGATCCCAAAGGGGACTGAAAAAGGCTCAAGTTCTTCCACCTTTACTAATTCTACCCCATCCATCACTTGTGAAAGGACATTCATCTTCACCAAGAATGAAAGAGTCCCATACCAATAGGATTTGATACAGGGAGTTACATAGAAAAATATGAATTACTCATAGGACCAAATCAGTATGCTAAAAATGGCAATACTCTCTAAATTAATTTACCTATTTAGCGCTACACCAATAAAAAAATCAGGGATTACCTTATAGAGCTGGAAAAAATAATAATAAAATTCAGATGGAAGAACAAAAATGGAATTAATGGGAAAAGTGGGGAAAGAGGAGGTCTAATAATATCATATAGCAAACTATATAGATCATATAGAATATAATGTAGGTACATAATATATAGAAGGAAGGGAACAAGAATTTGTGAAGTACTTACTAGGTGTCAGGCCCTCCAAACAATTGAGTTCTTCTTAAATTTCCAAGTACATCAAATGCTAGTACAGGCACTTACCCACCACTGGATATCTTAATATATATTAAGAAATTAACAAATTTCTCTAAAAATCACCAGGCCTTTCCATCTGCTCTAGAGTTGAACTCTTCTGTCTGTGGTATCTCTTCCTATTAGAATGTGAGCTCTTTGAGAGTAAGGACTGACTCATTTTTCTCTTTGAATTCTCAGTGCCTAGCACAGTACTTGGCATATAGTATATATATATATAATAAATACTTTTACATTGTATTTACGTGAGTAATAAACATATGGAACTTGTTACCTCAAGAGTTTGTCCAGTTCAAAAATACAAATAGGGTCAAAAAGAATTTAACAAAATTCTTAGTTGATAAGCAAATAGCAGGTTAGTGTAAGGAAATTGGGGATATTTGCATTACATGCCTAACTTTTAGACAGCATCATTTTGGAGAAGAGAAATTACATGCTTACTGGCAGACTGCCTTGGATACTACACTTAGAGACAGAGAACTAACTATGTTGAATGATCCATTGAATGTAATCCATTTGGGGCAATTCATATGCTAAATCAATAAGAAGTTTTAAATTAAAAACACAGTACCCTGATGTTTCCCATATGAAATCAAGAAGTAAAACAAAATGGACTATGTTCCAACTTTCCTCTCCCCCATCAATGTATTTTTGCATATTATCAAGTATTTTCATTTCCTGATACAATTTGTGCCATGAATGTTCAGTAAATGTGAACTAGTAGTATAGCAAGTTCAATTTTTGTAATTTATAATTAATATTAATATAGGGCCTTAAGGTTTGTAAAATATTTCACCTATTTGATAATATTTGAGCCTCACAGTGACTCTGTGGGCTAGATAATATGGGTATTAATGAAGTACAGAGAGTTTAGTTGACAAAGGCCACAAAATGTAAAGTGTCAGAAATGAAACCTGAAGCCTAGTCATCCTGCTAGTGAATAGGGTAATGGGATTGGATTCAGAAAGGCTCATCTTCTGGAGTCAAATCAAATGTTTCCTAGCTATATGATCTTGGGCAAGTCACTTAACCCTGAAATACAAACATCTGAGTTTACTCACCTGTCAAATGAGCTGGAGAAGAAAATGGCAAGCCTCTTCAGTATCTTTGCCAAAAAAAAACCACCAAAAAACCAAATGGGGTCACTAAAAGTCACACATAACTGAAATGAATGAGCAACAACATCCTGTCTCTGGACAATTTATAAGTTTTAGTGAAAAGCAATTTCATTTTTAGTAATGGAATAAAATTAAAAGACTTTTAAATCCTTAGTTTAAACAATATTAAATATAGTATTTTAAAAATATCATTCTAAATTTTTGTTAGTTTCCTTCTAGCTGCACTATCAAAGGAAAAATAGTTCTTTTAAAAAATATAGGGGCAGCTAATTGACACAGTGGATAGAGCATTGGCCCTGAAGTTAGGGGAACTGAGTTCAAATTCGGCCTCAGATACTTAACACTTACTAATTGTGTGCCTAGGCAAAACCCCAATTACCTTGCAAAAAAAAATGAGAAATTTTTAAAATGTAGAATGATGAAACCTCAGTATTGAAAAAATGTTAGAAGGCTTATCTTATCCAACTTCAAATGAATGGAGGAATAACAGAAACAATTTCATTAATATATGTATGTACATATTCACATAAGTATATAAGATTTTAATATGGTTTCATTGATCACCAGAATCTCTTCTGACTCTAAATCTATGATCCTAAACTAAATAGTAAAAGATCTTATCTTTATTTTTTCTTCTTTTTTCCCCCTTTCCCCTCATATTCTTTTTCTTCCCTTTCTCATACCCTCCCAAGCCATGTCATATAAGCTACTTCTTTGAATTTGCAATTCAACATAACATATACTTCAAAGCCCAGGTTTGGGCTTAGGTTCAAACTAGACCAAAGGCCTTGAAAGCCTTAAGCAAAGTAACAACATATACCTAATAAAAGTACATCAAAATATGTTGTTATCATTTTTCAGTTGGGTCTGACTCTTCATGAGTCAATTTGGGGCTTTAATGACAAAGATATTGGAGTGGTTTACCATTTAATTTTCCAGTTCATTTTATAGGTGAGAAAAGTGATTACATAGATAATAAGAGTTTGAGATCAAATTTGAATTCAAGAAGATGAATCTTTCTGACTGATTCTATCATCTATGTTATTTACCTGTCCATGTCATATTTGTAGATATACCTACAATTACTGAAGATCCAGAAAAGTCCTTGACATCATCAAAAGGTTCTACATCAAGAATTTCTAATATTTGATTAGTATAATTTACCTAAAAATAAATTTACCATAATTTACTTTGCCTCTTTATCCTTAGGACATTAGGATCTTTCCATCTGACCTTCAGTTAAAACTTCTTATATGTTGTTTCCTCTCTTTTAGAACAGTGAGTTACTTGAAAACATGGGCACTTTTGCTTTTCTCTTTGCAGTCCCCATACTCTGCATATTCCAAGTGCTTATTAAATGATCTGTCACTGCTTCATTCACTTAGCTTTCTGTTCTCCCTTCCTCCCCTCACTGGATATTGTTTCATGAAAACATGGTCTATATCCTATTTATCCTCTCACTAGGGCCCGATACAATTTCTTATATGTGCATTATATGTACAAATCTGATTTCACTGATTTGTAGAACATCAGGTACTGAAACTCCCTTTCCTAATCCAGATCAGTAACATTTCCAGTAGAATCTTAGAGAGCTCCCTAGGGTTTTGAGGTATTCACTGACTTGCAGTGGTAGGGCTTGAATCCAGCTTTTCCTGATCTTAAACCCGACTCTATTAATTCTACAAAGTTGTTTCTCTCGTACAGACATAGTAAGCATATAATAAGTGCAATTGATAATAGCAAAAGTCATCTGGAAGAAAAAATGGTTAAGCATAACAAGACAATCAAAGGAAAAAATGTGAAGGAAAGTGGTTTGTCCATTACAGATCTCCAACTCTATTACAAAGTAGTAATCATCAAAAAATCTGCTATTAAGAAAGCCAGTGATGAATCAGTGGAATTAGGTATACAATATACACTAGTAAATGATCACAGTAATCTAGTGTGTGACAAACCCAAAAATCTGAGCTTTGGCGATAAGAATTCAATATTCATCAAAGTAGTGAGGCTGAAACTAGGTATAAACCAATATCTCACATCATATTTTGAGAAAACCCAAGGTCACCCATTGCATCCTGGGCAATTTGCAATCATCTTGACTTTTATCTTATTATTAGACTTCAATGGCTCTGAAGGGGAGAGTATGTTTCTCTGTTTCCCTTAAATCCAATTCATGCACAAGTCAATACATCACTATCATGGATGTCATTAGTCCCTTTTGTGAATAAAGAATGAACAACAACAGTGGCAACAACAATTATATATCAAAATATGGACCAAATGGATTTTTGATATAAACATAAAGAGTGATACCATAAACATATTATGGGAGTATAGAATGATTTAGCTGGCAGATCTATGGATCAATAAGAATTTATGACCAAATAAGAGATAGACAATATTACAAGACAATATGGATAATTTCTTTTAAAAGCTTTAAAAAGTGTTTGCAAAAACAAAACTATGGCAGCCAAGATTAGAAGGAAAGCAGAAAACTGGGAGATGGGGAATTTACAGCAAGTTTTTCTGATAAGTTTCGTTTCACAAATTTATAGAAAATGGAGTCAAATTTATAAGAATACAAAGTCATTCCTCAGTTGATAAATAGTCAAAGGATACAAAAAGGCAATTTTTAGAAGAAGAAATCAAAGCTATCTATAATCACAATTTTAGAATGCTCTAAATACCAATTAGAGAAATGCAAATTATTAAAATGACCCTGAGGTATTATTCACACCCCTCAGATTAACTAATATGACAAAAGAGGAAAATGACAAATGTAACTGTGGCCAAAGAGCTATAAAACTGTACATATCCTTTCATTCAGCAATATTACTACTAAGTTTATATCACCAAAAGATAAAACATGGATGGGAGGAGGGGGAAGAAAAAGATCTATGTGTATAAAAATATTTAAACTTCTTTTTGTGGTGATAAAGAATTATAAATTGAGAACATGTTCATCAATTAAAGAATGGTTCAACAAGTTGTAGTAGGTGATTATGATGGAATACCTTGTGCTATAAGAAAGAACAAGCAGAATGCTTTCAAAAAACAAAACCTGGAAAAACTTGCATGAACTAATGCAAAGTACAATGAGTAGAACCAGGAGAATATTGTACACAGCAATTCTGAACTATTTAGCTATTCTCAACAATTCTGAAAGACTTATGAGGGAACATGTTATCCACTGCCAGAGAAAGAACTTATGAAGTTTGAATGAAGATGGAAACATACTTTTTAAACTTTATTTTTCTTCTTTGTGTGTGTGTGTGTGTGTGGGTCTCTGTTCTCTTTCACAATGTGATTAATATGGAAATATATGTTGTAGATAATTTATATCAAAATGCTTGCTTTTTCAATGTGGGGAAGGGAACAAAGAAACAAAAAGAATTTGGAATTCAAAATTCTAAAAAAAAGAATGCTAAAATTGCTTTTATATGTAATAGGAAAATAAAATATATTTTAAAATAATGCTTATTGAATTATCTTTTTTCTAATTTTGTGAGCAGAAAGGTTCAAGTAAAAATTATTTTCTTAAGTCCTTGTTACCATTATTTTCTCCAACAAAAAAAAGATCCAATCATATATTCTTGTGCATCTTCTATGGTCATTTGACTCTTGTCTGACAGGAAAAATACTTTTTCATTGAAAAATTAAAATCTTCTGAAGTCAGTAGAACCTGAGTTAAAATCTGGTCTTAGACACTTAACACTTCCTGGCTGTGTGACCCTGGGCAAGTCACTTAACCCCAATTGCCTCAGCAAAAAAAAATAATAATAATTAAAAAAAAATAAAATAAAATATTGAAAGTGATACAAATTATTTAAATCCCTTAGCATACTTCTGAGGAGTCAGAGCTTTTATATTTCTAATGAATTTTACTTAACAATAATGGTAATAACTATCATTTACATAATGCTTTAAGGTTTATAAAGAGACTTTATATGTTAGTTTATATTTCATTTGATTCTCACAACCATCCTATGAAATAGGTGCGATTATTATCCCCGTTTTACAAATTTTACAAATGAGGAAACTGAGCCTTAGAGACAGTATCTGACTTGCCCAAAATACACAACTAGTATCAGTGGCAGAATCTGGACTCAGTTTTTCATCATTATATCTATTCCGCCACCTATTCAGGTAAGCAGCCTTAACAGTTAAGCTGCATATTTGTGTGTGTGTGTGTGTGTGTGTGTGTGTGTACATATACACATATATATCTGTATATATATATATATGTATTTGTATACAAATATGTCCTATATTGTATAAGCAATGCACATATATATATATATTCCTATATACACATGTATGTACTGAAACATATTTGTGTTATTGTGTATTATGTATGTGGGAGATTCATTGTCAGAACATTCAATCAGTCAGAAATGGAGATGATTACTTATCCAGGCTGTATTTAGCATGGTGATTTAGCAGTAACAGTTTCTTGAATATAGTTTTCTTATCCTAGTACCCTCCCTTCTCACTGATTTTTTAAAACCAAGCTCCTTGTGACTATTTCAGCTGGATTCTAAACTGTCTCAGAAAATCTCCAATGTAACACAGAGGCTTCCATCTCAGAGCCTTGAGGCAATGACGTTTAGAATCCTCACAAAGTCCGCCAGCTGGATGAAGGATCCAACTTGTGAATTTGACAGCTCTGCCTGTTCATCAAGTTTTTAAAAAAAGAGAAAGAGAGAGAGAGAGAGAGATGAAAAAGACCTGTTAAATAATCATGTCCATTCCAGAATCAGTGCCAGAGCATTCCTGTTGTGAGTGCTCAGGACAGTCTGGTTTTAAATGACTCTAGTAATGCATCTTTCAAAGATTTAGAAGACTCTGCAAATTATTAGAACTCTTATTTGGAATGGGAATATATTCATTTGATCAATTTTAATCCCACTAAGACCTTTTATTTATAATCTTAGTCTTTTTTTATAATCGATTCTAAAATAATTTAATATTTTTGAAGAATAAAAATAAAGATCCAATCATTTGAATATTTTAAAGGTTTTAAAGTTTCTCTGAGAGGCAGTCTGGGGAAATAGATTTCAGGGTAGAATTAGAAACAGGAAGATCTAGATTTATGTCTTGACTGACCCATACTAACTATATGAACATGGACAAATTGTCATGTCTTTCAGTGCCCCAATAGATCCTTCCACGTATTTATGTTCTTTAAGTTATTTGTATAACACAGGAACTAGGAGGGAACAGCATTCTCTCCCATTTCTACCCATGAAGAGAATTGACTTAATTTAGTAGGCAATTAAAAACAGACATTTTTAGAGTGGCAGTCCTCCAGCTAGTGGAGTTTTACTTTTTTCCCCCAAAAGAATTCAGATGTCTTTTTGGTATCATCTTCTCCTCCTCTGGATTTCAAAACCAGTTAGTGACATTTTGAAAACTACCTAGGATTTTTTCTCCCCCTTGATTTAGAGTAAACTGATTACTAGTTCAACTTTATATTCCTGAGAGACAACAAGAGACAGGCCAGGCAATAATAGCAGAGGCTAGAAAGTTATACACCAGAGGGAGTGTGATGTTGATAATTTTTTGTGCTGTTGTGCCTATTTTTTTTTAAAGTGGAAGGGTGTGATGTCATTTTGTCTCCTCCCCCTATGAAGTAAGCTCATGCCTAACTTTTGCAGCCTCTGTCATTGGGAGAGCCGTTCACTTAAATGCAGCTCCAGGAGGCTGTGTGATACCCACCAGCATCACTCACACTGTGACTTTGGGTTTGTAACCATGGTCTCCAGCTTGATCTTTCTACTTCTCTGTGGAAACATTGCCCTAAACCTGGGAAATGCACAGAAATTGCCAAAAGGCAAGTAGCTCTAACTGTGTTTTTTTTCCTTCTGTTTTTAATATGACTTGTTGGAATACATTAGTTTTCAAGTGTTGAGATTAAATCTGCTCTGTTGTATTATATAAGGAAATTGTTATGCAGTGCAGAAGAGATCAAGGTTTGGGAGGAACTTATTTTAAACTCTGATTTTGCTTCTAATTCTGTACTAATATAATCTTCTACCCGTGACTTTTTTTCATTGCCACACAAAAATCAAAGAACAGTTTTCTTTTATTAAGTTTAGCAGAGGTTAATGAACTGTTAAAGTTTGATTTTAGACAATCATACACAGAGATCCAGATTAGAAGGGCATTTTAATCTGATTAAAGAAGAAAGCTGTGTGTGTGTGTGTGTGTGTGTGTTCTTTTCATTATTAGTTTGGAAATTAATAGCAGCAGGACATTATGAAACTTGAATTATCCTGAGGAAAAAATGGGTGCTGGGATGATTTCTGCCTATATACCTGTTAAAGGGAGGGTTAAAAGAATGCTAGGCATGAAATACCCAAAACGGGTCATGTGCACATTTGTTTGGACGGAGTTTGGAAGAGGATTTACAGGACTTGAAAGGACACTCCCCCTTTGTCTTCTTGCTAAATTGAACTGTTTTCAGTGTTGGTATTTTGTTTATGCATGTTAGCAGCAGGATAATATTTAAATATTTCTAAATTTAGACTCTTGAAACAACTCAAGAAGCCTATCAGCTCTAAAACTCAAAACTCCTTTTCTACCTCTGAGTAAATGAATCTAACAAGTCCCTTCACAACCATGATTTTCTCAGCAGATTTCTGGTTTGTAAAGACATTTCATGGGCTGCACATTGCTGCAATCAGCAGGATCATGGAAAGAGGTTTTAACTTACTATTAGATGTTAGAGGAAATGCCCAAAGTGATAATACCACTGCTCCTCAGCCTCCTGCAGGTCAGCAGAATGACCCAGGACATCAGAATAGAAGGTGATGTCTTTTTCCAGAATATTTGCTATGGATAGGTTATCTTGAATTTAGAGTGTGAATACTGAAGGGTTTGTGTGTCTGCACAAGTAATAAAACTAAATCTCTTCACATGTGACTGTTTAACTCATTTATAGAAATAGAGAATTTTCCCCTACCAGGAATGTCATGCCTTAATAATTTAAAATGTTAATTTCTTAAATACATGTCAGACATGTACATTCAGACATAATTGATGTCATTTCATTGTGTTCTAATATTTATTAAGGACATACGATTTTCTTCTGGGAGACTGAGTTTTCTCAGTTTACACATGGTTTTATTTTACTTTTTTATTCAGTATGATAGAATAACAGTCATAATCCTGTTATTGCAGCTTTCTGACAATGCCAAGAAATTTAATTATGTTGCAATCATACATGAAATCTCTTGACACACTTTTCCTTTGCTAGTAATATTGAAAAAAAAGTCATTCAAGATAAAGGATGCAAACCTCTTATTAATAATAATAATAGGTAGCACTTATGTAGTGCTTTAAAGTTTTTGAAGCACTTGAGAAATATTATCTTATTTTATCCTCACAACAATCCTGGGAGGCAAATGTTATTTTTATCCCCACTCTACAGAAGAAGAAAGTTAGGCCAACAGAGGTTAAATAACTTGCTTAGGTTACACAGATAATAAATGTTTGAGGCAGGATTTTAATTTCTGGGCTCCAGATCCATTATTCTGTCCACTGAGACACTTAGCAGCCAAAATATAAAATAACATATATTTATATACAATCCATATAACACAGAAATATGTTTATATAATTATATTACATAAGTAATATATATTTATAATCTATGTGTATATGTAGTTTCACCTAGAGCTTCCAAGTTTGGTAAGATCAGAGAAATGATTCTCTTACAATAGATTCTCCTTTTTTGGGAAATGCTCAAATGATGTGAATTTTATGGGATTTTTTTGTATATGTTTTTGCTTAAAACCATATCCAAATGCAATCAAGTTTTTCTTTCTTTTCTTTAATTTAGCTTTAATGTGTCTACATAAGTGTCTATAGTATTGAAAGCACTGTACTACAAGTGCTGAAGCACTAAATTTGTGAAATCATTTACCTTAGACTGCAATCTAAATACTCTCCCTATCCCTTTCATAGAATAAGCTCTCATACATACTACTGCCTTAATTTTAAGTTATCCCTATAATTTAATCTCCATGTTGTAGACGGCAAAATTAAATAATAATGAGATATAATAAACATCAAAGATTTCTTCCACAAAGTCCTTTTCTGATCCCTCATCAATCTGTAAAGGTGATCTTGGATTTTTGAAGGACATATCATCCAGTGCAATATAACCCTTGAAAAGCTTCCAATGGAGGCCAGGTGATGTGTTTTCTACTTGAAGTTTAGCCTGAGCTACATTCAGAGTGTTTCCTGAGTTATAGCCAACTTTAATATAATACTTTAGAATTTGCAAACTGCTTTCCAAATATAATTCATTAGTCTCCCAAAAACCTTGGGAGATGGATAGGATTATTCATACTTTAGAGATGAAGAAATAGAAGCTGAAAGAAGATAGGTAGTAATTTGCTCAGATTGACATGTCTAATAAGAGTCTGAGGCAGGATTCAAATCCAGGTCTTTCAGATCTGAGATTCTGTACTCTATGCAATTTACCTTTGGCAGGTTTCCTGGTGTAGATGTTTCCAATGCAGGGCAAGTGATAGGACTTATTTCTGAGGACAGCCATAGTTAAGGTTAGAGAATCTCCCCACTAAGAAGGGTTGGGTTTATTTGGTTGTTATTATTGTTGTTTTGTTTTGTTTATTTTGGTAATTGTATAGCTATCAAAGACAATTAAATGCTTGGGAATTATAATCTGTGTCCAGGAGAAATTTCATATTAATGGTGAAATTATAGAGCCTTATAATACTGAAATAAACATATTTTCATCATTTTCAAAAAACAATGTAAATGCCTATTTGCATAAATTGCTATACTGGATGCTAAACAGAACATGGTGAGAGAATGGCTACTGTGGCAGAAATGAGTTTGACTTTGGAGTCAGACAAAATATATTTACCTCTTTAGGGCTTACTTTGAATTTAATCACTAAGATCACTTCTGTATCTAAATCTATGATCAGAATCAACAAGGTGTGTGCCCTTTGAGAATCTAGAATATGAGATAGATAATAATAGTTTTCAAGAAATGAATCTACTGATAGATATCCCAGTGACTAAAGAATAAATTATTGAGATACATTCCAACAGTGCAGTGTGGAGGAAATTGGGAGTCAAAAAACAGAGATTCAAATTCTAGTTTTTAAACTTATTATATGATCTTAAGGCAAGTCATTTACTCTCTCTGGGCCTCAGTTTTCTTATCTATTAAATGAAGGGAATAGGGATTATATGACCTTTCAATTCTAAATTTATGGTCCTATAATCCTACACCTGGGACCACCCCTAATTAAGAACTAACATGGGGAGTCAAGCATAAGGGGCAAATAAGAATTTCATAAATCAATAGAATAGGTTCTAAAAAAGTTAGATGACATTCTTATCCGTAAAGAAATCCCTGAATGCCCAGTTTCCCTCAGGGTCGATTTCTTGTGAAGAGCTCATCCAAGCTACTGACATTTCAGAGACGTTGCCAAATCCATGAGGGCATTGGCAGCAGTGTCTCCATGAGAATTAGCCATTGTTGTAATTGCTCTAAAACAACCTTCTTTCTTCTCTTCACTCTAGCTCCAATTTATGGGGAGGAGGAGGTATGAAGCACATTTATCCTTGTCATAATAACATGAAATTTCTTTTGCTTAGCATGAAAAGAGTTTTTTTAAAAGTGTTAAAAGTTGGTCTCAGGGAACAATACATAGAGAAGAGAATGAATAGTGCACAAAATAGGATGTTAGTTACTTAAGTCAACTCTTTGTAAAACTACTCTATGCAAGTTGAAATCTTTCAGAAGACAAAGATTATTATTACAAGGTTGTTTTGTCATTATTAGCAACAATGTTTATTGTTACAAAACTAATAGCTCCAGAATCCATGCATTATTCTATGTGGACATTCCCTCTATTAATGCAGATAACAATTCTTCCCTATCTTGGTAGATAGTTTAATGAAGTTTTTTTTTTGGGGGGGGGGGAGGGAGGAAAGTGTTTGAGTGAAAGAAGGAGAAAAAGATTTTTTTTCCAATGTGAGAAACTCTCAGTACAGAAATTTCCTCCTCCCAATGAACTATCCATTTAGAATTTGTTGACTTTTAAAGTTTCCTGGGGTACTGAGGTGTTCATTAACTTGTCTATTTTCACATAACTAGTTTATATTAAAGCAGATCTTGAAGCCAGATTTCCTTGACTCCAAGGCTTTAAGATTTGGGTTGATGGTGTGGGGGAAGTGAGAGGAAACACAGCCCATTCCTTTTGGTTCTTTATATTTTTTAATGTGGTGTAGTTTTTTATATTTTGCAATGTGATGTAGAGCAAGTATTAGAATCACTGTTTAGAGATTTTTATGGAGCTGATTTGCCCATATAGTAATTGTTAGAGCTGGAATGCTGACTTTCAGACTGAGTCCAATGTTTTTCTTTAACACAACTACAATAAGTTATCTTCACCTGAGTCAGAATTGCTGACTTTCTTTTATTTGTAGTGTGTGAATTGCTACGGAGATGAAAACACTACCCCAAAGTTCAGCAGTTGGTAATACTTCTGGAACTTAGACTTCTGGGACTGTGGTTTTTAAAGATTTCTGGGAGAGGAGCTGGAAGAAGAAAATGCATGAGTTTGTCTTTTCTCTGGGATTTTTGTGTTTACTCCCTTGTAGTGTGTGTTGGAATCAGATCTAATCAGTTCCTGTATAGGTACTGACACCTTATAAATCTACAAATAAGAGCTTGATTTATTGTTTTGTTGATTGTCTTGAATTGAGAAAATAATGGGGAAAAAATGTTCATAATGCAGACTAAACTTTAAACGTGTATTATCATGGCTGCATCACCCCCAAGAGTTGATTCTTTATCATTTATCAACCCACCACTGCTCACACCCTAAATTTTGTGACATACACCTATAGGCAAAATGACTTCCTACAGACCTTGTTGGGATCTGTTATATGATGTCCTCCTCTAGTATTCATAGGGAATAAGCTAAGAGATAAAAGGTATTTCCAAGCTTCGAGTTAATAAGCTTCTATGTAAGCTTACCAAAAGAGAGAGTAGTAAAGACAACTGCTGGTGTTATGGCTATATATTAGCTTATGAAAATCTTCAGCACTGGAGACATGAATTGGAACTTTTGGTTCAGATAGGAAAGAATATCCTGGTTAAAAGAACCTTTGAGAATAATTTTAATGGCATGATTAAGATGAAGAATAATTTTCTCTTCAAGAGAATGATCACTTCTGGGACTATTAAAAACATGTGGTATGAGTTAATGGTGCCAACAGTTGATGCTTGTAGACAGGATTATACCCTTGCAATCTTTGTCCAACAACTTGGAAGAAATGAACAATATCTAGAGTGATTTTTTAAATTACAAATAAAATAGGAAATAATAAAGAAGTGCCAACTAATTAGAAAAATGTTAACTAGTGCCTGATGTGAGATTCAGTTTATCTAACTCATCCCTAAAACATTCATAAATGAAATGGAAAGGGATGGCAAGCAGATGCAAACTTGTACAGATCTACTAGCATTTGTTTCTATAGTCATCTATATTCTATTAATAGTAATAGCAGAACCAATACATTTGGACTCTGCTTATTGTGCCTAAGAGATCATATAAGGAGGTAATCCATAGCACTTAAAGACGATAAACATGGGAACAGAAAGTGGGCCTGGCCAAAGACTCATAAATCCTTACTAGAAATGATTCAACTATAAATATATGCAGTGATCACTTTTCTAGATATTTGAAAGAGTTGAAGATAAAGAATAAGTAATATCATGTCCCTCTACCAAAAGATAGACAAGAAGACACTAAGAACTCCCCTTCCTTATGCTTGCTATCTCATTATATAAACTTTTATAAGAATGTTGTGTACATAAATCAAGGGCCCCTTGAAAATACAAGAAGGCAGCAGATAAACTTTTTCAGAAAAATTTTCTATGGCAGTCTATTTCATTATAGTTTTACTACCAAATAATGTAAAGAATACAATAGATATCTCAATGTCTATTTTTTAAAAATGTAATGTGTTTATTTGACTTGGTAGAAAAAGTAGAGATTTGAAGACTCTTTCAAACAAGGTGTTGTCCTTTCACAAAATAGAATTATGCAAGACATTATGGCAGATATATATATATATATGTACATATATATATATATATATATATATATATATATATATATATATATATTCAGATCACTTTTTCTTTGCCTGTTAAGTCTTTACAAAAAGCAAGGTAGAAAATAGGGAAGTATAGACTCTCCTGAGATGTCCACAAGTGTTAAGGATGATGTCCTGCCTAGTCTAAAAAATGGTTATCCATTAATGACAAAGTTTTCTGAATGCTTCTGTTCACAGGTTATATTGTAATAATCATATTAAGTCATGGAAATGGAACACACAAAGCTTCCTCAGTAAAATCCACAAGAATTTTTGAGATGAGACCAACAAGGGTATAACAATCCAAAAGACAAATATTAAGCTTTCAGTGTTTGTTAGAAATTGGCCAATGCTATAAATCAAGACTTGAGTTACTATTTTGTTTAGCAAAGTGATGAAAAGATGTTAATAATGCAGGTTAAATTTAAAAATGTGATGTACATACTTTCTCCTTACCCCAGAGAACTGTTTGTTAATTACCAGAATACCTCTGGTCTTAACTGTCTCTACCAGAAAAATAATGTAATAGTATATTGCCATAGTTTTCATGCTGTTGGAGAAGCAAACTTGAATTAGCACATTATTATCTATATCTTGCGTAAATATATGCATATGCAATTAACTAGGCTTGGAACTGTAAAAGAAATTGGATTGGGTTACATTTGGGAAATTGTAATGTTTTCAATGACCACAAATTGCTCTGTACTATAAATGTCCATATCTTTTAGAACCAATGTTCTCCTTGTAATAATATATGACTGCAAATCATGGAGTCTTAGTAGAATCAAAATTGCAGATCCACTTGGGAGCAATGGAAAGATTAATGGTAGGTGCTAAGTAATGTAGCTGAAAAGATAACTTAAGTGTGAAAAGTGGCAAAGCATTTAAAGGTCAGTTTGTGTGATTGGAAAAGGAGTCAGATCAGTCATTAGCATGCCATTAATGTAAGTGCTGCAGTTATTCTCCTGAGATATGAAACTCTCAGGAGTGTGTTACTTAAGAATGGTTTATAAAAAGACCTAGAGAAGAAACATACAAAATAAGAATATACAAATAATTTAAGATCTGTATCAAAGAAAAAAATGTACCTTTCAAAATATCAAATTGTAGTGATGAATCCAAACTTAATTGTGTTATTAAAAAATTCAACCAGTGTGTCTTCAAACAAAAGTATGATCATGCTCTTGCTTTATCTCCAATACCTACTACCATATTGTCACATAATTTTAAAAATGGCACCTTGAGCACTTAAATTTGAGGTCTCAGTTCAGTCATTTTTCAGTTATGTCTGAATTTATGACCCTATTTGGGTTTTCTTGGCAAGGATACCATTAGATTTTACATATGAGGAAACTGAGGCAAACAGAGTAAGTGAATTGCTCAGGGTCACACAACTAGTAAGTATCTGAGCCTTCCTGACTTTAGGCAAGGCGCTCCATCCACTATGCCACTTAGTGGATATCTGCCCTTAGATTTAAGACTTATTATATTTGTTACATATATTTCTCTATTTTTGTACCTTTTAAATGCTTAAGAATGAAAAAAAAAGGAAACACCATATTGCTTTTGGAGGATACAGCCTCTCCCATCTGGTTCAGTAAATATTCACTCACCTGTGGTTTGGCTTTCATACAAGGTGTCTCCAAAGTCTTAGTACAGTCTTAAGCTTTAAATCTTAAACTATTAAAGCTTAAGACTGCACTAAGACATTGGAAAGAATATAATATATGTATAATGATTTAGGTCTGGAGTTAAGGAGACACCCTCTGTATTAGGGGGTAGAAGTACTTCTCAAACCTCGATGAAAGGAAGACTATTCTGAATTACATAAAATTCTTCAAAATTTTAGTCACAAACTATTACTACAACTTCTTCATACCTTCAATGAAGGGGAAAAGAGAAAAAAAGGAAGACAGTGGGATAAAATTAGAAAAATATGTGAAATATTTAAATATTTGTTATTGATCCAAATTGACTTAATTTGAGAACTCATAAATGTTTGAAACCTCTCAGGTTTGGCATAGCCAATACAAAAGCATAATCATTCAAATAATAATTTCAAATTTCCATAAGTCCTAATTTTACTTGCTTTTGAACATTTCCTACAAATGGAATTATAAGCTGTTGAACAATTGTTCAGCCCAAAACAACAAATATTTATTAAATATTTACTATATGAATAATGATAACTTTGGTCCTAGAGGAGGCATAAATATAAATTAAATATAGCCTCTACCTTCATGGAGTTTACAGTCTAATAGTGGACAGGGCACGATGGTGCATGCCTGTAGATTTTGTTACCAGTGAGGCTTAGGCTGATGTATCACTTAAACTCCAAAATTCTAAGATATAATAGGGCTAATATGATCAGGCAACCACACTAAATCTAGTACAAATATCAGAAAGCCCAAGAAGAACAGGAGGGTAAGGCACTAGACTACCTAAGGAGAGACTAAGTGATTCAGCTAATAGATGGGACAGATCAAAGCTTTTGTGTTGAGATCAGTAGTGAGATCTGAAATTTCCAGTATGGATTAAATAATAATAACAACAATTTATATTAGTGATAATAATAATAACAATTAGAATTGCATAGCACTTTAATGTTTGTAAATATTTTTCTAATTATCACATATAATTCTCATCACATCTCTGTAACGTAGGTTCTATTATTATTCCCATTTTATAGATGAGAAAGGGGTAAGTGATTTGCTCAGGTTCACATAGGTAGTGGGTTGTTTGATGAAGAATTTGGATTTTCCTGATTCTAAGTACAGCTCACTTCCGTTGCTTCACCAAACTTCCCCACTGGGATACTCGGTCTTCAAAAGCAATACAAAATAATTAATCAAGTAGAAGGAGATAAGAAATATAAATATATAAGGGCAATATGAAATAGAACTAGGTAAGTGCCTAGGAAAGCTAAAAAAATGATTTTTAACATCCAAGTAAGAAAGACTTTTTCAGACCAGGAATCATGGAGAAAGTAATCTTTGAGTTGGGCCTCAAAGGAAACATAGATACAGACAATTTATAATAATAGACAAGGACTTAAAAAAAATTGGAAACTATCAACATTATAGTAAAATAAACAAAGTTTTGGTTTCAATTTTCTTTTCATTTAGTGATTTCTACTGTGATTAGCAGCCATTTAATCCAAATATGGAATATATTCAGACATGGAGTTAGATATGGCTTGAAACTCATTTTCATAGCTTGACACACACATAACTTGAAGCTCTTATTTTACAAAGGGAAATTAGAAAAAAATAAATAGTGCAATTCATATAGTACAGTGGAAAAAAAGTATATGCTGTGGGTCAGAGAACCTGTACTTTATTTTGAACCTGGATTTACTACCATAGCAGAACCAACTAATTTGTGACTGTTGTAATACATTTGATCATATCTAGTTTGCAACTATTATATTCATTTTCATAATGTATAGAAGAATGTGTTAATTAGGATTTTTATAATTTAAAATTCTATACTTTTTAGATAAATGAATTGACATTGCTTACTGGAACCTCACAATATTTGTTTGCCACTATTTCCTTATTTGTAAAATGGGGATAATAATAGCACCTACTTTTTCTTAATCTGTTAAGTCTTTACAAAAAGCAAGATATAAAATATAGGTATAACCACTTCAAAGTGATTATAAGAATCAAATGAGAAAATATTTGTAAAGCACTTAGCACAGTGCCTGGCATGTAGTAAGCACTATACAAATGTTAGTTATTTTATTAATGCATCAAGAGACTATCATGATACTTTAATGTGAAGGCCCTATTGTCTTTTCTCCAAAGAACAAGGCATAAGGGAATTTCCCTTGGCAGTGGTGAAGTTGTTTAGAAATGAAAAAATTTTAAAAAGCAAAACTTCTTGTTTCAAAGAATTAGAGAATAGAAGTAAAAATGATCTTAGGGACCATTTAGTTTAACCTACTCATTTTTCAGATGAAGCAACTGAGGCTCAAAAGTTGAGTGATTTCTCAATATTGGGGCAGGATTAAATCCAGGTCTCCTGGTTCTAGATCCTCCATTCTTTCCACTGTATTAATCCTGACCTTTTCCCTGCTTAGCTATGCATTTTATGGCCCATCATTTTTTTCTTTAAATCCTTAAACTCCTGAGATCTTTTCCCATTTCCAAAAATTTTCAGTTTTTTAAAATTAAATTTCTCTTTTCTATCTGAAAAGGACTACAAATCCCAAGGATTTTGTGTTTAGCTGACTCCTTGTCAGAGGTTGTTATAAATCCTTGTCAGCTCAAAGAGTTTATATTTTAATGAAAAAAGACCTATGAACAGATAAATAAATACAAAGTTAGGTGCATTAAACAACTAGGGAAATTAAGAAAGGACATATAAAAAGCGGCATATAAGGAGAGCCTTGAGGAAAGAAGCCACAGATTCCAAGAACTGAAAGTTGGATATCATTTATAGGGAACATAAAATAAGCCAGTTTAGCAAGAAGGTAGAATGCCTAGGGGAGTTGGGAAATTTGTGGTGGTAGTGGGGAGATATAAATAAAATAATCCTGGAAAGATAGATTGCAGGCCAATTTTGAAAGACTTTAAATGCCAAATAGAAGAGTTTGTATTGAATCCAAGGGGAAATAAGCAGTTACCAAAATTTCTTGAGCAGAACATGTTTAGACCTGTGCCTTAAAATTGTCAGTTTATATGTTACCCACATCCTGACAGAGAGAAATGATGAACTCAGAGTGAAGATCAAGACATTGTTTTTGGATATGGTCAATGTAAGAATTGGTATAGCTTGACTATATGTATTTGTAACAAGAGTTTTTTTTGTTTGTTTTTATTTCTCAATGTGGAGAGGGATTGCTTAGAGGGAAGAAGGAGACAGATAAGGTAAATTTTCATTGTTGGAAAAAAATAAAATTTAATAAAACAAAGTTGATTAAAATGAAACAAAACAAATGGAAAATATCAGTTTAGTGGTGTGGTGTGTGGTATGGTGTGTGGTGAATGTTCTAGATATGGGGTAGACTGGAAGTAAATACCAATTAGAGATCTATTGCAATAATCCATTCAATCCATTCAAGAAATGATGGGCTAGAGTGGTTACTGTATGACACATTATGGAAGTAGAATTAAGAAAGGGAAAATGAGAAGGGAAATAGCATTTATCAAGTGCCTATTATGTGCTAGGATTTGTGCTAAGTGCTTTACAATTATTATTTCTTTGAATCCCCTCAACAACCTTGTTAAGTAGGTTATTATCCATATTTTACAGTTGAGGAAACTGTGGCATACAAGGTTAAATGACCTGTCTAGGATCTTACAGCTAGGAAATTTAAGGGCATATTTGATCTCCATCCTTCCTGTCTTTAAGCCCAGTACTGTAATAAGATCCAGTAACTGATTGATTAGTGGGATGAGGGAATATGAAGAGTAAAACTTCAAAATCTGAGTAACTGACTTCCTTTGCAGAAATGAGACAGTCAGCAGGCAGCATCTGCCTATAACATGCTAATGGTCTTTTTCAAGGACTTTTTATATTTCAAGAGTATAAATGGGTTATTTGATTGCCTATCAGCTTATGCCACATGACAAAACTACCTTCTTTGCATATCATACATTTCTTTAATATATATGCCTTATCACATTTGTTTAGTGTAGGTCATCAATGGAAGATTAAGTAAACTTTGCATCTATGATGTGCAGTTTCTTTTTTCTTCTTTTTCTAAATGAGTGTTTTTATTTATTTTTTGCAAGGCAATTGAGGTTAAGTGACTTGCCCAGGGTCACACAGCTAGTAAATGTTAATGTCTGAGGCTGAATTTGAACTCAGGTCCTCCTGACTTCAGGATTGATACTCTGTCCACTGCACCATCTAGCTGCCCCTCTTCTTTACTTTTTTCAATAATAGATTTTTATTTTTCAAAATACATGCAAAGATAGTTTTCACAATCTACCCTTGCAAAACCTAGTGTTCCAAAATGTTCCCCCCTCTTCCTTTTTTCTCCCTTCCTCTAGATAGCAAGCAATCCAATAAAGGTCACACATGTGAATTCTTCTAAACATGTTTCCACATATGTCATGCTGAACAAGAAAAATCAGATCAAAAAGGGAAAAAATAAGAAAGAAAAAAATCAAGTAAAAAAAGAACAACAACAAAGATGAAAATACTATGTTGTAATTTACATTCAGTCTACATATTCCTCTCTCTGGATGCAGATGGTTCTTTCTGTCATATATTTATTGAAATTGTCTTGAATCACCTTATTATTGAAAAAAGTCAAGTTCCTCACATTTGATCACCGCATAATATGATGTGCATTTTCAATCCTTGTGGAGATTATAGTATTTGAAGATCCACAAGTGTAGAGTATTTCAAGGTGAAAAGATGTCTCACACTGGGGAGCAACTTCAAAGCAAGCTAATGGGGCAAATGAAATGGAGCAAATCATTTAGTTAAATATAAATTCATATGTTCTTCAAAATATCCCATTCCTATCACTCACTACCAAGTATTATCTTTTTCTTCTATCAGATCTTGCTACCTATGTTACAGTGTTGTTACTGAAGAAAGGATCTTGTTAATTGTGAAATTCTCTAAGGCTTCCATATCTAGGAGGAATAGGCTCTGATTTCCTTTTAACTCAAAAATATTTAGATTTATTCTTACTCTCCTCTGTCTTGAATCTTCTGAGCAAACATTTGCCTTCTGAGCAACAGAGTTCATAAACTCTGGACTACTCATTTTTATAGAAATTAAGTGGATGCCATTGGCATCCTTTTACTTGGACTCATCCCTCAGTTTTTAGAATCATAACCAGGAAAATGAAACCCACCAAAAAAAGCATTGAATTCTTTCTTCTCCAAGGAAAACAGCACTGCCTCCTGGAGAAATACATTTTACATTTGGAAGCTGAATTAATTTTCTTATAATGGGAATATAAGAATTATAATCATCTGCTCCCATAGAGAATTTTACATAAAACCTGCATAACTTTTACAAATTACTTCTGGAAATGAAGGCCACATTGAAATATAGGAATGTCTTATATTAAATAATTGAGTCATCATCCTAAAAAAGCATTTCATAATTTGAAATATAAAAAATTCCTCAGAGTAGGAAAACAAATCTCTTAATTTTCCTGACTTGTCTCCTCAAGAGAGCAGGAAGTGGGTAGCTGGATAGAGAGTGAAGTGACACTTTCTATAATAATATGAGCAAAAAAGGGCTGATGAATAGGAAGTAAATATACATGTCAGAATTAACAACTAAACTTGGGCCTGTGTTTGTGTATATACAAAGACACACTTTGGCACACCAATCTTATTGTTTGAAGATGGTTCTGTAACATCACCAGTGCCATCCTAGAAATTGGATTTATTTTTTAAAAACAAATCAACATTATTTCAACTTCTGATCATGTGTATCAGACACAAAAATTGATGGGAAAAGGCAGATATCTTAAAGAATACTGGATTTGGAGTCAGAAAACCTGAGATTAAATTCTGTTTTTTTTTTCAGTTATTTCTTGTTTACTGAATTTGTGGATAACAGTTTCTCTGGGCTTCAATTTCTTTATCATTAAAATGGGGTTGGGAATGGTGAGGTACTTTGCACCTTCAGTAACCTTCCAGCTCTAAATGTCACGTTCCTATCTACTATGAAAAACTTCTACAAAACATGCTTTTCTTTTTAACATTCTTACAATTGTACTTTTTTCTAATTTGCTCCAAAAAACCTTTTAAGAGTTTTCCACAAGGCAAAACATTAAGATTTATCTAGCTAAACTCTAATTATTGCTCTTCTCCTCCCTCTCCAATTTTCTTAATGTGTAACTAACTGCTAGGATGATTTTTTACTCATTGCTTTTACTTGTTTCTATTGAGAATTCAGTACTCTGTGCTCAAGTGTATGTAGTTTTGTAGGAACTTTCAACAGAGTTTGATGTTAGTAGGGGAAAAGAAAAAGGAGATAGTAGAAAACAGCCAGAAAAGACCAATTAAATTATAAGAGCACTAGAGTTGGAATGGACTTTAGAAATGGATGTAGTGGATAGATAAATTATTTCTAAAGATTAAAAAAAGTTAATTCTCTCTACAACCACTATATAATTTATATTATAGCATTTGTGGAGAAATAAAAGTTGGTATTGGGTAGAAATAAAATTTGAGTTCTTAGCAGTATCAGAGCTCTAAGTCCCCATTTGCTTTATAAGAACTGTAGGCATGTTGATTTAGCTCTTTCACTTTCTTATCTATAAAATAAGTATATTGTACTATATGATTCTATTAAGTTTTAAAGATTTTTCATGAGAAAATTCTAAATTCCTTTAGAAACTTAATAAAAACTTTAATAGAAGTAAAATATCATCATTACTTTATTTTCTTTAAGGAATGCAACCATGGGCTATTGAAAGGCAAAAAAACTCCATTTTGATTAAAAATACACACGTACTTTGCATTGGTACTCAGACCTGTTTTGTGGATTTGGGACTAAATTTTAGGACTAAATCAGTATTTTGTCATTGCAATTTTCTGACACAAATGGGGAAGCTGAAGAATATAAGAATCTCTACTGAAATCTTTGGACAATTACAAAGATCCAAGAAAAACTCTACAAAGTAGGTCAGTCATTGAAAAATGATGTGGAAGATTTAATCCATTGAAGAAATGGTTCATTATTCTTCTTTTCCTTTGCTGCTAAGCCTTTACTCTGAACAATTTTGGGTCAATGTAATCAGACTGAGATATTGTTGTTCTGCTAACTTTAGTCATCACCTATAAAATAGGGTGCTGTGATGACTGGTCAAAGTGCTATACTGAGTTGGATAGGCCTGAGCTTGACACCCATTTCTGACACTTAGAGTTATGTGACCTAGGAGAATAACTTAACCTCTGTGAGCCTCAGTGTTCACATCTGTTATGTGGAGTAAACAAGAGTAGAGATACTACATAAATATCTTTTCAAATTTTATTGTTATGATTCAAATAACAATGAACTTTATGGTAAAATAAAGATAAGCTCCAACTTCCTAAAATATGTAACAAATCATTAGTAACTTTTAAAAATAATTGCTTAATGTAAACCTATTGATTTATTAATGTAAATATTTCTGGCACGGGATATCTCCACCATTTCTATCCCAGAGCTTGGTGCTCAATTAAAACTTACAGAATAAATAAATTTTCCAAATCCTAGAGAAGTATTTTGATATTAAACTTTAATTCATGAACATTTAAATAGTAATAACACATTACATTTATATATTTAATTACTCAACTCAAATGGATCTTTAGCAGATCCACACAGAGACAGAGACAGTTTACATCTAATTACAGATCCTCCAATGAAAAGAGTTTACAATGTATATAGGAAAAACTAAGTGGATGGAGAATCTGTAAGTATGTGTATTACATGTTATGTATAAACAAATGAGTATATATATATATATATATATGTATATATATATATGTGTGTGTGTGTGCGTGTGTATATGTATATATATACACATACATATATATGTATATATTGCTATATATATGATTAAAGGATATGTTCTATATTATATATCACATTATATCATTATAATCATATTATATGATATAATATAACATATAATGGGAATATTTAAGATAAAGAATAAACATAATATATATGTAATGGGATTACTTTATAATCCTATAGTTACATATATGCCCACATTTTATGTATGTGGATCTTTGTCATTGTCCAAGATTTCAGTAGAGATTCTTATATTCTCCATGCCTTTGAATATGGCTTAATAATTCAGAATCACAGGGAAAGGGCTTTAGAAGCTATCTAATCAAATCCATAGCCAAACAAAAGTCCCTTTGACATCTTTTACAAGTAGTTTTCAAATCTTGGCTTGAGGATCTCCAGTGAAAGGAAGTGTTTCATCTTCTGCTGCAGGAAATCCCGCTTTTAGGCACCTATAGATGTCAGGATATGAGTCTTTACATCAAAAGCTAAATTTACTTCTCTAACTTCTAAACACTGCTTCTGATTCTTTAAAGCTTCATTTGTCTTTATACATACATTACATACACACACATACACCACAATCCATTGTTCCATCATTTCAGTGATGTCTAACTCTTTATGACCTCATTTTGTGATTCCTTGGCAAAAATATTGCAATAGTTTGCCATTTCCCTTTAAGGGCCAGATCATTTTGGAAATGAGGAATTGAGCAAAGAAGATTAAATAACTTGCTTGGGGTTTGAGGCTGGATTTGAATCAGAAAGGTGTTTTACTGATTTTAATACGTACATACATACATACAGCACAGTAAATTTTTGTTTGTCCTTCATTCTTCATCCAAGAGGACCATGACATCAGGAAGATGATGTTATGACATGCAAGTGAATTGAATTGAAGTGAGGGAGGACTGTGCAAGGTCACCTGCCTCACTTTTCCCTCCAGAGCCATCTGGGTCCAGGGATAAGATATAGATCAAGATAACTAGAGATGGACCTGGATGAAATGGGAGGCCTTGGTCTTTTTAAGCTAAGGTCTTCAATAGGTCTCAGTTTGATTGAGACCAATACATACATGTATTTGGGCATATGTTTACCTATGTATAGTTATATATGTAGATACATATATGTACACATAGATATTAATATATAATATCATAGATATATAACACATAGGATATAAATACACACTATAAATATACATGATTTAATATGTGTGTATATATAAATATATGTACATATATATATATATATATATATATCTTTTTGTGCTAGACTTTTTCTTACAATGTAAAGAACAGTTATATAGTTCAAGGGGACACTCAGCATTTAAAACCAATTTGAAATGAACTTCAGTTATTTCTTAGTAAAAATGGAAGGACGGCTGAGTCAGAGATAGCTCTTAGCTTGGAAGCCAGAGGGTATTTATCTTTCTGCAAGATATTAATGTGCAGATCCAAATTTTCTCTGTTCAGAAAAACATTTTTTGTTGTTCTGATTTGTTAGCTGGTAAATAAATGATACTCTGATCATCTAAATCTTCTGTCTAAAAATGCATTGAATATATACACATGTGGATATGTGTATGTCTGTTGACATCCTTTTCTTTGAGTACAAAAGACTCTGCTTTTTGAAAAAAGGGCTTCTAGGATGTTGCCAAAAGTATGCCTGCCGAGAACATTAGAATGGAATCGTGTTAGGACTTTCAAGGCAGGGAAGTTAAGGTCAATTTTTCCTTAGCCTACTTTCCCAGATGGAAATTAAGTGTTACCAGTCATTAAATTTCAAGATCTGACATCGGATGACCAGAGAAATACTCCCTCCCTTTTTCTCTCCTCCTTAACCCTGTATTACAAATATTTCCTCTAATAATTTCACTTTCTCTGGCTGCTTTTATGTGGTCTAATCTTTTTTTTTGTTGTTTCGTTTTTGTTTGTTTTTTTTTTTTTTGTTTGTTTGTTTGTTTTAAAATTAGAGGCAGGAGAAACACAACATTGGGTCTTGATTACTTTCTGTCATACTCTTCTAGGCAATATAGCAGAGAGAATCCTGGGCTTGGAGTTAGGAAGAGCCAAATTCAAATCCTTCCTCAGACTCACTAGTTGTGTGATCCAGGAAAGTATCTCAGTTTTTTCAACTTTAAAATGAGGATAATTATGTTACCTAGTTTCTAGAAAAGTGAGAATCAAATGAGATAGTAGATATAAAACACTCTGGAAACTTTAAAGTGCTATGAAAATTAACTTTTATTATTTTATTAGAAACTTTGAAGATGACTTTTTAAAAGTAAATACCCTCACTTCTTTGAACTTCCTTGCATAAGTACTATTAAAAACAGATTTCTAGCTGTGTTCTTTTCAGTTACTTTTCTTACTTTCCTACAAGCTCACCAGATTCCTATGAAGATTAAAATTTTAAAAATTTGGATTCTTTGCTTCCTTGTTAAGCAAATTTCTTAGCTCCTGTTATTTGAAGAAATTCAGTTTGCAATATGGAAGCCCAGAGCTTAGCATATGAGACCCAAAGATGGACCCCATTTTAAAAGAAATGAGAGTCCAGAGGAATGTATGGCTTGCTTTGTACTATACATGTTGTTATGTATCTCCCTGTTTTCATAATCATTTTGCATATCTCCCATATCATAGGTATATTCAAAGGCTCCTTACTTGGGTTGGGGAAGCCAAAAATTTGTTTGAGCTATTTTGATAAATAAATAAATACAAATAAACCAACTAAAAATTAGTTTTAAATAAGTATGTATATATACACATACATGAATATGTACACATATACATATATGCACAAACATATACACACTTGCATACACATATGTATGCATGTATACTATATAATGTATTTATGCATTTAAAAACAAAGGGTGGTAGGTTTCACTTGAACTGACAAAGATGTCCATAGCATAAAAGAAAAAGATGGGAAAAAAAAACCTGGTGGAGAAGTGATTTAATGGAACCTGCCATTTCATGTGAAATTCAGGAGGCTGTAAAGCTTATGTTAGAGTGCTTGATTATTCCTTCTTCCTTAGCTGCTTCTCCTGGCTACTCTTTATCCACATTCCAAAGCCTGCCTTATATCTCTGCATTCTCTTTCCTTGTCATTTCCTCTAGCTTGCTCTTCAGTCCCATTCTATCCAGCAATCTTTCAGCTGCATCAGAAATTCTCTTGAAGTCTATTGACTTCCCATTTGTACTAAGATTCCCCTTCCTCCCTCCTCCTCTTTCTCTTTTTCCAGAACAGTCCATAGGGCATTCCTCTGGCTTCTACCTCCCATTACTTTCCAACTTGGCCCATAATCTGTCCTCACAGCTGACTTCAACATCTGTTTTGTGTACAGTGGGGAATCATCTCTTCTACAGATAATACAAACTTTATGTTTTGGGTTGTTGCTATGTCATGGTAGATGCTCCACTTCTTCAGAAATCCCACGCTTCCTTTGTCATTCTTGACTTCCTTTCTCCTTCTAACAAAGTAATTTTTGCTGAGAAAGTTGGAAATGTTTAATCTAGAAGACAGATTTGAGACAGGTACAGGATACCACAGGTTCAAATATTTGAACTGTTGTTCTATGGGGAAAGGATTTGAATTAGAGACAATAATTGGAACCAATGAGTGGAACAGAATTCAAAGAGTTGTTGTCTTCTGGTGTGCCAGGAGCTGTTCCAGGTATTTGTAGATATTAGACAAAAAATGAAATATTACCTGTCCTCAGGGTTAACAAGCTCCTGGAGCAAAGTCACATGTGTTGGCTCAATATGAGAAGGAACTTCCTAGTAACTAGAACTGGCTCCAAATGCAAAGGTATACTCAATAGGTAATGAACTTCCCATAGCAGGAAGGGTAGAAGCAGAGGCTGAATAACCCTTGCCAGGATGCATCAAGCCAAGGACTGGACCTCCAAGATCCCTTCCAAGTCCAAGAATATTTGACTCCATGAAAAAAAAAATGCACAAGTTATTTTCACAACGTATCTAAGCACATGACATAAATTCATATAGAAACCACCTTCAACTCTCTAGCATGATTTACACTGTTGCAAGAGGAGGTTCTGCATGTCAACTTATCATCAAGCATAACTGTTGCATTTATGTTAAAAGTTAGCTATATAACAATTATAGGGTAGGTTAAGAATATGTTGTAACACTGATATTCTACTGCTGTTTTCAGATGGGGGTGAAAGGAGAAAGCTGTTATGTTTCCCAGTAGCTTTTCACATTGGATCCTAATTCCAATTATCATACTTTCTCTACGTTATTTAAATGCCACAGTATATACATCATGGCTGTAATCTTACTATGAAATTGAGGGTTTTTGTGTAAAGTGTAACCATGAAATAATATTCCCCCAGCTGGCGGCTTGTTTTAGTTACAGTCATTTAAGCATTCTGTAGATAAATCAGCCTCAAAATATTCCTTCAGTGATTTCATCCATTCTCACAACTTGAACTATTCCTTCTAAATTTCTAATACTAACATCGCTCTGAGCTCCAGTCTCCTGCTCACAATCATCTCCCGGACATTTCCATGAAAATATTCTGTGACCTCAAAGTCAACATGTCTAAAATGAAATTGATTATCATTTCCTTCCCTCTTCACTTCTTCTAAATTTCCCTATTATTGTTTAGGGTCACCATTATCCTTCCTGTTATCCAAGTTCATGACCTTGATGTCATCCTCAGTTCCTTGATTTGTGCTCATTTATATTTCTAATTAGATGCCTTATTGTCTTATTCATTATTATGCCTTATTCATTTCTTTCTCCATTATCTCTCTTGAATAAATCTTTTCTTCATTCATACACTACTCTGATTCACCTCTTGCTTGAATTACTATAATAATCTCTTGATCTTTCTGCTTCAAATCTCTCCCTTCTCCGCTCCATTCATCACAAAACTGTATAAATGAATTGCCTAAAACCCAGTTCTGATGAACATACTGGCCCTCTGGTCAATTAATGTCAGCTCCCTCTTGTTTCAAGGATCAAAATATATATTTTATGTTTGGATCTATATGTCATGGCCTCTTCCTATCTTTTTAGTTTTCTTACACATGATTTCCTTTTCTAACTCTGTGGCCCAAGCATACTAATCTACTATTTTCTGCTCTCCTGCATTTGTGTCTTTGCACTGGCTGTCTCCAATGTCTGCAATGACAGCCCTCCCCCCTCCTTATTTCTGCCTTTTCAAGAATCAATGCAAACATCACCTTCTTCAAGAGACTATTCCCAGTCCCCATAGTTAACCTGTGCTTTCTCCTCTAAGGTTACCTTCCATCTAATTCTGTACTAACCTTGCATATCTCTTTTTACATACCAGGAATGCACATGTAGTCACTGGCCAGTAGATTGCAAGTTCCTTCTGTTTTTCTTTGTAATCTCAGAATTTAGGGCAGTATTAGGCACAAAGAAAGTATTTAATAAAAACTTGTTGATTGGTAAGCTATTGCCACAAGTCAGAGGAAAATTAATGGGGATGATGATTAGAGAAAAGTCTTTCATTTGTCCAGTCACTCATGGGGTTGAAGAAGAGCAGACTGGCATAAGGGTAAGTTTTTTATCTGATTTATTGTAGGTATGCATAAGTGAGAAAATCACTGAATTTTTCAGTGCTCTGGGCAATTTTCTAAAATCACATATTATGACAAGTTGCAAATCTCCAGAGGAGAGAGAGTTTACACATCAAGATTTCCCCACAATAAAGAAATCACAATCCCCATCCCTCAGTACTGCAAAGAGTAATTTTATTAATCATGCTCAGAAAAGCCAGTATGAAGGGGGCTATGAAGTTAATCAGTGGTAAAGAAGTAGAGACAGTGAGTATGGACTTCTTTTTCTAGAACTTTAGCAATAAAGTATTGTAGAATGGCATGACAAAATAGTAGGGTTAAGAGAAGGATTTTTTAAGGGTAGGAGAGACATAATCATTTTCAGCAATCATGAGTAACACCTAAGGCTCTGACTTAGGTATTCTATTTTCATTCTACAGTATCTCACTTGATCTCATTAGTTTACATGCATTTAATCATCATCTATATACATTTTATTCACAATTCTGTGATGATAATGGTTAGCATTTATATAGCATTTTGCAGAAATGTTCTTTCATTTGAGCCTCACCACTACCCTATGAGGTAAATGCTATTATCCCCATTTTACAGATGAGGAAACTGAAGCTGACAGAAATTAAATGATTTTCTTAGGGTCATGCAGCTAGTAAGTTAAATCAGGATTTGAACTCAAATCTTCCAAAACTGAACCCTCTATCACCATTCCAGTTAACTGATTCTATATCTATAGCCATATCTCTACATCTATCAGTCAATAAACCAATCTATCCAACTCTAGGCTATTTTGAGCTACAGTCACACACCCTCTAAAACAAAATATTCTCTAGGCATTTTAGACTAAAGTTGTTCAAAATAGAATTATTTCTATCCTCCTCACCTCCTAACAATGCCCCCTGAACTTCTCTGTTTCTCTCAAGGGCACTACCATCTTCCTAAACATCCAGTCTGTTTTTCTTGGTGTCATCCTCAATTCCTCACCCTCAATTACCTCCCCATCTTCAAATCATTGCCAAAATCTTGTCATTTCTCATCTATCACCTCTTCTCCCTACCAAACCTTAAATCCTCATATTTCTCCCCAGGACTATTACAACAATTTTCTAGTTGGTCACCCTGACTCAAGTCTCTCTCTCTTTAATCCATTCTCTATTTAACTGGCAAAGTGATTTTTCTAAAATATAGATCTGCCCATTTCAATCCCCTGCATCATGTAACTTCAGTGGCTCTCTGTTTCCTTGAGAATTAAATATATATATATATATATCAGACATTTGAAGACTTTTATAACCTGACTTCTCCCTTACTTTCTAGTCTTATGCTGCACTCCCTTGCAATTACCCTACAATTCAGTTATTCATAGTTCTTCAAAGGTACCTTTCTATCTCCTATTTCCATATTTTAGCATTGATAATCTCCTATACTTGGAATGCTCTGTTCATTCACTTTTATCTTAGATTCTCTGGTTTTCTTTAAAACTAAGCTCAAATACCACTTTGTATAGGCCTTTGCTGATCCCCCTGCACCACATTTTCCCCTTTCAGATTGCCTTCCACACATATCCAGTTAAGTAACTATGTAAATAAGTAAATAAGTATGTAGTAAATATGTAGGTCTAGAATGCAACCTCTCTGAAAGTAAGAAATGTTTTTGCCTTTCTTTTTGTTACTAGAGTTTAATCAATACTGTTCTTGGTACGTTTTAAGCATTTGATAAATGACTGTAGAGAAACTGACTGCAGAGAATCAACCCATAGAAATAAAATTTTGAGGAGGGCCATGCAATCTACTACCATTAAGACAAAAAGAAAGATAAACTGAATATGAAAAGAATAGGAGCAAGGGGAATATGATTGATAGAGAAATATCCAAAGAAGTGTATTAGTCAATTGAAATACTATGCTACTTGAGAAAAATAAAGGAATACTGGATTTTAATATTTACTTATAGAACTGTAAATATACATATGGGCAGAGTAGAATTCCTTGTCTACAAAACTTTCAATTCTTGGCATGAAATCACATTTTTCCTCCATGTCTAAATGACACTCCCTTTTCAAGGTAGCCTCTCTAACAATGAAAGAAGAGGTCATGCCTGCTGAAAGACTCTTACCGTCATTGTTCAGCCATTTAAAGTGAACATGTGCTTAGTTTTATACTATCCTGAATTTGTCAGCTGAGTTGCATTATGTAACACTTGTTCTTAACCAGCCCTTCAATCCAGGCATCTGTTTTCACTTATGACTGAAAATTAAGACAACAAGCATTTAGTGTGGTGTTTTCCAAAGTCGTCATATCCCACTGCTCAAATGTCAACTCCATGGTTTTGTGGTCTCCCAGAAATATCTATTTCCAGCATTCCTTTTAATGGCTTGAGCCTGGCAAGCCACAGAGTAGCCACAACTTTAAGAGCTAAATAAATTTCCTGTAGGTTATGTTATCAATAATTAACATGCATTAAAGGATAAACACTACCATGAAAAAGCTGGCTCTGATAAACAGATTTCTTGGGAGAACTTTTCTTGACTTACAATAGCATCTATTATTTATTTTAAGTAAATGCAATAGGAACACTTGTCTGGAATTATCTGAATCTCAGTAACTGTCCCCTCCTCCTCCCTGTCCATTTTTTAGTTCTTATATCCAGAGAATTCAGATACTGATGGAAATTCTATTAGTATTTTTGAGAATATTAATCATCTTAAGTTCTCTGATTCAAATGAAACTCATCTGAATGAAAAAGACTAGGATAAGGGTCCAGTTAATCTAGCTAAATAATATGAAAAATGAAGAAGTCTGTTAGACTTGCTGCATTGGCTGCTGTGCTCATTATAAAGTATTGTTTTATTAGAGATTAGACTCTTGGTGTGGGCTACAATAGTGTAGTAGAAAAAGATTCAGATTTGGAATAAGAAGACCGTGCTTTTAAATCCTTCAGTTTCCTTAGCTATGAAATGGATTTATGATCTTTAAGGATATTTACAGCTCTAAATTCATATACTTATTCAATTTGATGATATATTTCAGGTGTTTGGTCTGAATAAAGACACACTTTTTTTTTTTTTTTTTTTAACAATCTCACTTTCCTAGAACATTGTCTATAATGAAATGGGTAGTTATTATGTGAAGTACTGGATAGACTAAGGCATCCAAGTATTGCAGTGGATAGACCTCCAGACCTAAAGTCAGGAAGACCTGAGTTCAAATGTGACTGTAGAAACTTAATAGCTGTGTGACTCTGATTAAGTGGCTTGAACCTCTTTGCTTCAGTTTCTTCATCTGCAAGATGAGCTAGAGAAGGAAATGGAAAACTTCACCAGTATCTTTGCCAAGAAAAACCCAAATAGGGTCATGAAGCAACTGATATAACTGAAATAACTGAAGAAGCAGATAGAATTCTGAACCTGAAATCAGAAAGCACTGAGTTCAAATCCAAACTCAGGCACTTAACTGTGTGATTCTGGGCAAGTCATTTAAGTTCTACTTATCTCAGTTTTCTCAACTATATATAAGAAGGGGATCATGAGGATCAAGTGAAGTAATATTTGGAAAGCACTTAGCATAGTACTTGGCACATAGTAGGCATTTAATAAATACTTGATCCCCTGTCCTATGGGTAAAGTCAGACCTAGGAAAGGAACCTAGAATGTGTTACTGCCTCAGAAATTTCCTTTTCTAGCTCAGAGATCAATTCAAATGATTAAATAGGGAATGGGGGGGGGGGGGAAACAAACTGTTTTCCTATATAGCCAAGAAATTGGCTTCAAATATCCATGCAAATATATATATATATATAAATTGGAATAATAATTCAGAAAGGAAGCCAGTTTAACATCAAATAGCTTTACTAACTTTTATCATTATTGTTCACTTATTACAATTGTGTTCAACTCTTCATGATTCCATTTGGGTTTTCTTGGCAGATACTAGAATGGTTTGCCATTTCCTTTTCCAGTTCCTTTAACAGATGAGAAAACTGAGTCAAGCAGGGTTAAGTGACTTGACCAGGGTCACACAACTAGTAAGTATCTGAGGCCACATATGAATTCAATAGGATGAATCTTCCTGACTCTAGATCTGGAACTCTCCCTTGAGCTCCTTAGCTATGCCTTCACTAACTTTTAATCAATATTATGATAAATTATAAATGAATAAAAGTACTTTCTCTGAAAACACTGAACAGTTTGGGCATGCAATTACCACAATATAAAGCAAAGTGATTTTTTTTTCACTTTATTAAAGAACTTTTCTTTTTACAGAAGTTGTTGGGGAGGGGAAATAGTCTCTTCAGATATCCATCTAGGTGCTTCAATTTTGATTGCTGAATATGTCAGTGAAATTCTCAGTTAGACTCCACTTCCTGAATTTGTTATAGGGCATGGCCAGGATCACAAGTATAATCTTTGCTCAGAAATAGCATGACAGTGATGTAGACTGTGACTAAAGCACAGACCTGATGCATTTTTTAAAAAAAGAATTTTCTGCCTTTAACATGTGGATGTGAGATTTAGATGAGAATTCAGGTGGTTAATTGACTTGTAGATAAATGTAAAGTCATTTTGCTGGTTTTCTTAGTGAATGTCTCTATTGTAATCCCATATTTGGAGGAAAAATATTTCTTAATGTAGAAATAAAGACCATAGATCTGAGAAGTAGCACAATGTCTCACAAAAGACACTGTATTGGGATTTTGAGAAATCTAGCTTATGATCCCAACCATGGGTCTTTCCCATTCTAGACCTCTTATCCCTCATATATAAACTGTTGGATTAAGTTGGCCTTCATTTCTCTTCCTCTGATCCTAAATAAGGAATGTTTCTTTTAAAAGTTTCGTGCAGGTTTTTTAAAATTTGAGGTTGATTTTATATGAAGGAAAAAACATAAGAATATTTTTCTTTAAATCTAAAAAAAAAAAAAAAATCATAGCAGCAGTCTACTGAGATTATTAGGGATTTCCTCTGACTCTTGGCAAATGACCCAGAGAAATGTGTTAACACCCTCAAATGTGGGTTCTTCCTACTCCACCCTGACTCCATTCCAGTAAAGTCCATTCTTCCTCTTTAAAAAAGCCCATAGCAAGCACTTTTCCTCTGAATAAAGTGGAGCTTACTTCCTTCATATCTCTTGTTCTAAACTAAATGAAGAGATAGAAAAAAATCAAAGCATTCCTTTGCCGTTTGTCCAATGGCAGATTGCTTTATTTCCCACAACATTTACTTTTATAAGATTTTGAGTTCCAAATTTTTCTTCCTCCCTTCCCACCTCCCCAAGATAATAAATCTGATAAAGGTTATATACATACAATTATGTTAAACATATTCCACATTAATCATGCTGTGAAAGGAGAATGAGAACAACAACAACAAAAAGAAAAGCCATGAGAAAGGAAAAAAGCCCCCAAATAAAAATAATATACTTTGATCTGCAGTCAGGCTCTATTAGTTCTTTCTCTGAATATGGATAACATTTTCCATCATGAGTCTTTTGAAACCGTCTTGGGCCATTGTATTGCTGAGAAGAGCTAAGTCTATCACAGTTGCTGTTAACTGTTCTCCTAGTTCTGCTCCCTTCACTTAGCATCATTCATGTAACCTTCCTGCTTTTTTTGAAATCTACATTTTCATAGTTTCTTATAGTGCAATAGTATTTATTCCATTATATTCTTGGGCATTCTATTAGATTTATATATCACAATTTGTTCAGCCATTCCCCAACTGATGGGCACCCCTTCAATTTGTAATTCTTTGCCACCACAAAAAGAAGTGCTATAAATATTTTTGTACATATAGGTTGGTTCTTTTCCTTTTTTATGATCTCTTTGGGATACAGACCTAGCAATGGTATTGATGAAGGGACCCCGAAATTTTCTGAAAACTTCAAGAAGAAATTCTCCTTGAATCCTGCCTCTATGAGAACCACCCCCAAGGAACCAAGATAAAGTGGTTTATCTTGGTGGGACTAGTTGAAATATTCAGTTCCAAGATTTTCTACCCCTATTGTTGGCTTGAAACCACTCCCAGTAAGTGGTCTCATCTAGGCCTGGGGGCAGTGACAGCATTGAGGGAATCTCATTCAATTGAAACTTCTGTCTCAGATTTCCTTATAAAAAAGGACAAGTTGGGGCTCAATCCTTGCAGAGGACCTAGCATGCCATGCTATGCCATGCCACTGGAATGATATTCTCTTTTAGCATTACCCTCTCTTTATCCTCACCTATTTCCTTAATGAGACTATAGCTTTCTGTTGGTATCTCTCTACTAGAAACTTTACTTTTCTGCCAGCACCTTGCTGCTAAGGAATTTTTAAAGTTTTTCTATTTATGCATAGCAAAGGCTGACTTCCCAATGCCAATAATAAACTTCTTTTTATCAGTCTAGCTTTTTGGGTTCGTAAATTCCTTTACAAAGGACCTCTGTGCTGCCAGAAGAGGGTTCCTACAATTCCCTACTTGTGCCAAATCCTAAGGGGGTTTAGGGGAGCCAAACCTCTCCATTTGGTTCCCTGAACCACTTAACTCCCTGACCACCAGGAATCCTAATCTCATCATTTTGGTTTCCTGAATCTAATCTCATCAGTATTGCTAGATCAAAGGACATGCTCACTTTGGGTGCAATTGTTAGTCTACAATGACTTAATTAGCAATTCATTCTTAGGCCATATTACCATTCTACAATATGTCAATTTTTAACTTAAGGGGACATTTTTCATCTTTGTGGAAGGACTCAGATTTTTTTTTTAAAGAAAAAATAGTATTGCTAATTGTATCAAACTTGTTTCTTGGCCCTTCTGAATTTTTCTCAACAATAAGATAGCAATGTAGTGTTCAGAGTTTTGAGTAGGAGACTAGTAGTCCAATTCCAACTGTCATTGGCTAGATATATGACCGTAGGCAAGCTATTTAACTTCCCTACTAGATTCTCCTACATATAAAAAGAGAGGATGGTACTTGATGATCTCGAAAGTCCCTTTTAGATCTTAACACTCAAAAGGTCATCAAACAATTTTCTAGGACTATTCTGTGTCAGATATTGCACTAAGGGCTGGGGATAAAAAGAAAAATAAGAGACAGTCCTCGCTCAAGGAACCAACAATGTAATGGGAAAGATGATATGCAAAAATGCATATTTTTTTTAACTTTACATGTCTATACAAACAGGTAGAAATTATTTTTAAATGTGTTTATTTCATTATATATTTCTTAATTACATGAAAAAAATTAACATTCATTTTTTAAAATTTTGAGTTCTAAATTCTCTCCTTCCCAACTGCTTCTCTCTCCTCCTTAAGAAGATAATTGATAACAATTATACAAGTGATGCCATGCAAGATATTTTTACATATTAGCTGTGTTGCAAAATAAAAAAAAAAAAAAACAGAGCAAAACTCCAACTAAAGAAAGTGAAACAAATATATTTCAATCTATATTCAGAGTTCATCAATTCTCTCTGTGAGATGGGTAATATTTTTCATCATGGGTCTTTTGGAAGTGTCTTGGATCATTGTCTTGATCAGGAGAACTAAGCAGTTAATCATCTTTACAATATGGCTGTTCTTCTGTAAATTCTCTTCTGGTTCTATTTTCACCTTATATGAAGTCATAAGTCTTTCCTAGTTTTTCTGAAACTAATCTGTTCATTATTTTTTTACAGAAAAATAATATTCTATCCCAATCATGTATCAGAACTTGTTTAGCCATTCCCTAATTGATTGGCAACTCTCAATGTTCAATTTTTTACTAACAGAAAAAGAACTGCTATAATTTTTTTTAAATAGGCCATTTTCACTAAAAACAAAATGTTTTTGGAGACAGACCTAGTAGTGGTATTGTTGGGGCAAAGGCTACATATGGTTTTATAGCCGTTAGGGAATAGCTTCAAATTGTTTTCCAGGTTAGTTCACAACTCTAGGAATAATGCATTAATGTCCTAATTTTTTTCACACATTCTCCAGCATTTGTTATTTTCCTTTTCTGTCATGTTAACCATTCCGTTAGGTGTGAGGTGGCACTTAGAGTTGTCATAATTTGTATTTGTATAATCGTTAGTTATTTACAGCATTTTTCATTTGACTATTGATAGATTTTATTCATTCTTCTGAAAGCTTTCACCATTTATTTATTGGGAAATAGCTCTCATTCTTATAGGCTTAATTCCCTATGTTTTTTGAGAAATGAGGCCTTTATCAAAGAAACTTGCTGTAAAATCCCTCCTCCCAATTTCCTGTTTTTCCTTCTTATATTAATTGAATTAATTTTGTTTGTACAAAATCTTTTTAATTTCATGTAATCAAAATCATCCAGGTCTTCCTGATTTCAGGGCCAGTGCTCAGTCTCCTGCACCATCATAAAGCCATTAAGTTATATTTGCTCAATTCTAATTTTTAAGGAATTGTTTCTTCGATGAATTAAGGTAGGACTCTGTTTTTTTTCCCATACTCTGATTTGGGTCAATCCCAGGTGAGGGGAGGAGCTCTAGTACCAGAGCTGGCAGCTACATTGTAAGCAGAGAACCTCCTTACAATTCCAGGGCACAGGCCAGGAGAGTAATAAATATACCTCTTTGTAGATCACATCATCTTGTAAGAACTGAAAACTTACAGATCCCTAGAAGTATCTTTGAAGACAACTGCCCAAAGCCCCTGAAGCTTTTCTTTCCCATTTGTCCAATTCTACTTGTAAAGGAGTTGTTTTTTTCAGTGGATTTTCCCCCATTTGTTGAATTTTGCTTTATAAGACATTCTTTTCCTTGTTGTCTTTTTGTACTTCTTTGGCCTAATCTGTTTTAAGGTGATTTTTTTCTTCATTATTTCTTCATGTCTCTTTTACCAAGGTGTGACTTGTTTTTTCATCATTTTCTTGCATCACTCTCATTTCTCTTCCCAATTTTTCTTTTACTTCTCTTACTTTATTTTCAAAATTCTTTTTGAGCTCTTCCATGGCCTGAAACCAATTCATATTTTTCTTGAAGGCTTCAGATGTAGAAGCTTTGACTTTGTTATCTTCTGAGTATGTGTTTTGCTCTTCCTTGTCATCATAGTAATTTTCTATGATCAGAATTTTTTTCTGTAATTTGCCCATTTTCCCAGTCTATTATTTTACTTTTAATCCTTTATTAAAGTAGACCTCTGCTTCTAAGGTAGAGGGTGCACTGTCCCAAGCTTCAAAGGTTTTGGACAGTTGTTTTTAGAGATACTTCTAGGGATCTATAACTTTTCAGTTCTTCCAAGGTAGAATGATCTAAAAAGATGTATGTCTACTATTCTCCTGGCCTATGCCCTGAGACTGTGAGAAAGGTCCCTGTTCTTCTCTGGCTGGAAGCTCTGGTATGCCAGTGCTTCTTTCCTCCCTCTGAGATTGACAAATTAGAGTATGGGAAAAGCAACAGAGTCTTGCCTCAGTGCTAGTAGAGACCTCTGCAATCTCCTTCTGACCACTTGTTTGGCTCCCTTACTATCTATGGGCTGAGTATTCTGGAAGCTGCCACTGTAGCTGTTGGTTCGGTGTCTCCAAAGGCTTGTTCCTGGTTTTCTGGTTTGTCCTGTGTGGCCTATGCTGGACTGTCTTTACTTTCACCCAGGTGTGACAAGCCTTTCCTGCTGACTTTCTATGCTGTTTTGGGTGTCTGTATTCTGAGTGGTCTGGAAACTGCTACTGCTGCCACTGATTCAGTTGCCCTGACACCTGTTACTGGTCTGTGGGAGGGAGGCTGGGGCTGTGTTGGCTTGGCCTGTTCTAGACTGAGCTATATTCTCACCTCATGTAACAGACCTTCCATGTTGGCCTTTCAAATTATCCTGGGCTGGAAAATTGTTTTACTTCCTCTTTTTTGTAGGTTCTGCTGCTCTAGAATTTATTTTAGAGTCATTATTTAAAGGTATTTGGAGAGGTTCAGGGAAGAACTTGGGAAAGTTCCTGCATTTACTCTACCATCTTGATTCCACCCCTTTATTGTATTTTATTATATTTTTTCATAAAACTGTTTTGTTAGTTCAATGTTTTCTTCACTTCCAAGTATATGAATCTTTCCTTTGAGTTTCAAGGTTTCCATTTTGGTTTTTTAATTGTGGATTTAAATTTTTTTCTAGTCTTTTTTTTTTTTTAATTGCATGCCCAATTACTTCATCTGCTTGTTCCCTCTTTTTTTGAAATACACATTTAGAGATATACATTTTCTTCTAAGTGCTACTTTGACAACATCTCACAAATTTTATAATGTTCTCTCATTTTTGTCATTATCTTTAATGAAATTATTGTTTCTGTGATTTATTCTTTGCTCCATTTATTTTAGGCATAAATTATATAGTTTGTGTTTTATTATTCATCTGTGCTTCTTTTGTCCTTTACTGAAAGTAATTTTTATTGCATTATGATCTATAAATGTAAGTTTAATATTTTTGCTTTTCTGCATTTGATTGTAAAGTTTGTAAGCTCTAATATGGTCAGTTTTGGGATAGGTGCCATGTACAGCCAAGAAAAAGACATACTCTTTTCTATTCCCGTTCCATTTTCTCCAATGTTGTATCATTTCTAACTGTTCTAAATTTCTATTCACCTCCATAACTTGTTATTTATTTTATGGTGAGATTTATCTAGCTCTCAGAGGGGAAATTTGAGGTCCCCCACTACTACAGTTTTACTATCATTTCTTCTGTGCTTCATTTAACTTTTCCTTTAGGAATTTGGATGTTATATTATTTGGCTGATATTATGATGCTTTTTAGCAGAATATAATTTCCCTGCTTATCCCTTTTAATTAGGTCTGCTTTTGCTTTTGCTTTGTCTAAGTTCATGATTGCTAACCCTGCCTTTTTTTTTTAAACTTCAGCTGAAACATAACAAATTCTCCTCTAGCCTCTTATTTTAACTGTGTGTGTCTCTGTGTTTCAAGTGTATTTCTTATAAACAACATATTGTTATATTCTGGTTTTTAATCCATTCTACCATCTGCTTCCATTTTATATGACTGAGCTTATCTTATTCATATCCACAATTATGATTGCTTACTGTGCATTTCTCTACATCCTATTTTCTTCTGTTTATAAAAATTTATTTTCATCAATGAACTTTTGTAGTAATTCTTCCATTTGATCAATTCTGTTTTTTATGAAGTTCTTTGGTTAGCAACTTTTTGTCTCTCTTTTACAAAATGGTAAATTGTCTTTTCATTATTTTCTTCTTTTACTCTTATTTCTTTGTATATTTTTCCTCTACTACTCTTATTTAATTTTGAAAATAATTTTAATTCTCCTAAAAATTCTTGTTGAGCTTGTGTTCAATTCAATTTTTGAGGCTTTGCTTCTAAGATGTTTTGATTTTATTGTTTTCTTCAGAGTTTGTATCTTGATTATTTCTGTCACCAGAGTAGCTTTTTTGTGGTCAGGTACTTTTTGTTGATGTTGTTATTTACTCATTTTTCCACTTTATTTCTTGATTTTGATTTATATGTCAAAATTGAGCTCTGTTCCTAACATGGGGTGGAGGAGGGTCATTATCTTAAGGTTCAGGCTTTTCCCACAATGCCGTTTTCGGAGCTAGTTTTGCAGGTTTGGAAGTTTTCAGTGCCTCCAAGGTGCTATGTCTGAGGAGAAGTGTAGTCATTTTTGTCTTGTACTCTAGTTCTTACTCAGTTCAGGCTCCTGATCCCTTGGAATCGGAAGTGATACTGTTTCTTAGGATTTAGGTTCCTTTGGGAATGGAAGCAAAACTGTTCCCTAGGATCTCTGAACCCAAGTGAAACAATAGAGATATTACTCCTCAAGGATCCTACTCCCTCTTGACCAAAAATGCTCTTGTTCATCCTTGAAATATGACCCAAAGTGGATGTAGAAAATGTATTCAGCAAACAACATCTGGTCCAGCATTTAATATAAGCATGGAGGTCCTCTGTAAACTACTTTCTAATCTAATCTAATCTTCTCCTTACTATTTTTAGCTTGAGAGCTCCTGAAGCTGCTGCTGCTTCTGTTGCCACCACCTAGTCTCACCACTGGTGTTTCATCCAAGTGGCCTGTAGGCCAAGCTCAATTCCTGTGTCACAAATCTTTTGTTTTTAACTTACTAAATTGTCTTAGAATGGGAGAATATCTTCATTTGACCTTTTCTTGGCTTTGCCATTATAGAATTTGATTTGAAGTGTTATTTAAAAATTATATAGAGGAGAATAATTAGAGATCTCAGTTGAGTAGAAGAACTACTTCTTCTACTCCACCATCTTCAAGTCATTCCTTTCTGTATTCATGTAGAGATTCTGTAAACTATGACTTGTTATGGATCTGACTTATGTGATTTTGTCATTTTTATTTCTTATAATAGCTTTTTTATTTTTTAAAACACAAAGAAGTGTACTTTTCAACATTCATACTTGCAAAGCCTTGTGTTCCAAATTTTTCTCCCTCCCTGCCCACCACCCTTCTCCCATAGGCAGCAAGTAATCTAATATAGGTTAAACATGTGCAATTCTTCTAAAGATATTTCCACATTTATCATGTTGTACAAGAAAAATCAGATAAGACAGGGAAAATGAGAAAGAAAAACCAAATAAATAACAACAACAACAAAAGGTAAAAATACTATGTTGTGATCCACATTCAATCCTCATAGTCCTCTCTTTAGATGTAGATGGTCCTCTCCATCAAAGCCTACTAGAATTGCCCTGGTTTACCTCATTGTTGAAAAGAGACAAGTCCCTCACAATTGATAAAGTAATTTTATCTTTAAACTTAATAGCCAGGGCAATTCTGATAAGCAAAATTGCCTTCATCTCTTCTTTTGACAACTCCTTCACCATAATAATATTTTAATGGAGCTTTGTAAAGAGCTTTATATAATACTTTAATATAATACTTTAGTTGATTCTCACAAAAACCCTATGTAATAGGTACCACTATAAATTATCCACGTTATACAGATGAAGAAACTTAGGAAAAGGGATTTAAGTCATTTGTCCAGAGTAACATAGCTAGGAAGTATCTTAGACAGGACGTCAATTCTGGTCTCCCAGAATCCAGCTTCACTAGCCATTATGGCATGTGGGTGCCTCAACCTGCTCTATAGTATTCTCCTTGAGAGGAAGGACTATTTCATTCATATTTAGGTATATTCCCTCTATTAACTGCACAGAAAAGGTTTAGTAAAGCTTTCTTGATTGATTGATTCAGTCTCACTTCCCCTCCCACAAAAAAAAAAAACCAAACATCCTGTGCTCTATTGCTATTCTTTGAATAAACACTATCTTCCACTGAAGTGTACTGTCCAAACCTATCTCTTCCTATTTCTCAATCTTTCTCAATCTCATTTTAAAGTATTCAAATGAGCCAAATAATAATTTCTCACATTTATGCATCAGTTTATGGTTACAAAACACATTATAGACATTTCCTCATTATACTCCTCTATGGTAGGTTGTATTCCCATTTTCAGGAGAGGGAATCTGAGACTGACCTGCTTGAAGTTACCCACCTGGTAAATGGTAGAATGCTTAAATTTGGATCCTCTTTGTTGCTTCAATTTCCACTCTATCATTCAACTTTATAGATAAAGCTTTTCTTCCTTCAAATGGGTGAATTAATGTGTGTTTTTGGAGAAGACTGAGCTGAAATGAAAGCCAGAAAGTTATTGTGGCTTAAAAATCTTTTTGTGATTGATGTTCAGTTGAATGACTCTTTCTGGCCCCGTTTTGGATTTTCTTGACAAAGATACTTGAAAGTTTATTATTTCCTTTTCCAGCTCATTTTACAGATAAGGAAACTGAGGTAAATAGAGTTAAGTGATTTACTCAGGGTTACCTAGCTAAAAAAGTCTATGCAGCTGGATTTGAACTCTGTAAGATGAGTCTTTCTGACTTTAGACCTGGCACTCTATCTCCATGGCATATAGCTGCCCTTAAAAATGTCCAATTTTCCTAATATTTCATACTTTTAAAATGTCAGTCTTTATAATGAAATGGGAGGTGGCATGGTATAGTGGTTTAAGAGCCAGAATTGGATTTAGAGGACCCAGCATCATCTAGGGTAGAACTAGAAGGATTCTTAGAGGCTTTTAAGCCAAACCTCATATTTTACCAATAGGTAGAGGCACACAAATATTAAGTGGCTTGCCCAAGTAACACAGCCAATAAGTATCTGAGATATTATTTGAACCTAAGTCCAGCACCCAGTCAGCTACCTCAATTCAATACCTGCCTTTATACATGCTAGCTTGGTGCTTTGACGAAGGGCAAATCACTTTACCTCATTCTAATAAATACAACTTTTAAAATCCTTTACAATATTCCCTAATACTATTACTATGGTATCTAACACTAAAAAGTAAGATTCAGGGAAGAATTGTTGATCAAATTTGTAGAGGAAATTCCTATTGCAAGTGATTGCACATGGAATAGAACAAGAAAATACAAAAATAACTACAATTATAAAAAAGAAAAGGGGAAAATAATATTTTGTTCTAAAACTTATTTTTAAAAAAAGAATATGAAATAATAGTTGCTAAAACCACATACTGGGTAGTTCTTTTTGCAGCATCAAAACCTAGATGTGACAGTAACTATTTCCTAGTTTAATTTAGGCAGCATTTTGATGTGACTAACAAGATTCCAGTGCAACTAAATTTGAATTTTTCCATGAAATTCATGATGATGGAGCAAATTTAACTCTCAGTAAGGTAAAAAAAAAAAACAAAAAAAAAAACTCACATTATTCTATGTTCTAGAGATAGGCAATCTTCAACACAAAGGCAACATTGAATTTCTTATTACTCATAAATAATTTACCTTGACTTTCAAGGTGATTCAGACATGCCTGAAGAACAATATTCTTATATTAATCACTTGAATTAAGGCTATTCAATATTCTAGCATTAATTGATTGGGGAAATTGACATTAGATAGTTATGGCCATAAAATTACAACATACAGTATATGATAATCTTTTGGTCGACTGTAAGTACTAATGACTAAAATCTGTGGTTTCAAAATAGCCTTACTTATAGTTTTGCAATGAGGGCTTGTAGTTAGCCTCATGGTCTCAATAAAGAGTCAACTTTTCAATTTTAGAACACTAAAAGATTTGTTAAGATTACTATCTTCCTTTGCCTCATCAGGGAGGAGTAGTTAGCTTGTCTGATTAACTAATTTTTAAGCTGAACAAGTTATTGATGTCAGATCAGTGTTTGAACTCATAAGCATAGTTTTCTCATAAACTCATGGGACTTCATTTGCAATGTTACAGCTATATATCATGGAAGCAATTTGAGTTGCAAACAGAGGAATACAAGCACAAAGCATATCATGTTAAAGCTCAGATGCATTCTTAGAACTTTTTAATTGATCCTACTTTTGTATTATTGTCCTGCAAAGGATTATATTTGGAGAGAAATAAAATAATTAAGTCAATTGTAGCACTACATTGGTTTGTAAAATTCCCCTGGAACAACTTTGGCTCTTTTTTATGTTTTATCTTAGACCAGTGGTATGATAGATATGAAAATGATTGACTTCCATGTTGAAAATGACCATATACATAAGTTCTTTCTTATGTAAGACAGTATAATTAAAAGTCTGATACTCAGAGCTGTTAACTAGAAATTTCTATAGCCAACACAAAAGGAATAAAACATAATATCAATTCAGTTTGGGGAGGATGAGGAGGGAAGAAATTATTAGGGACCTTGGGACACTGGGAACTTTCCATGGCATAATGATACACTATTTGACAGTTTCCTTTTAAAACTATCATCTTTGCTAACTAAATGTTGAACTTTGTTGTTTCTTATGAAGCCAAGCACTGCAAGAGCTGTCAGCACCCTATAAGTTTTGGTATCTTGAATCAAACCCCAGTTGTCTCTATCCTAGTTATAATTCTACAGATATGTCTAGATTTCATGTCAGTTGGTCATACAAACATATTTTAATCATCTTCATATTTCACCCAGATTATAACTTTGTAAAAGTTCTATGAATGAATGAATAATACATATCTATTAACATTTCCATGTTTCAGAAGCCCATCCTTTCATTTTGTAATGTGCTCTCCCTGGCAGTTACTGTTACTAGTCTGTCCTAGACCCACCAGAGTACCTTTGACCACTGAGCTTAGCAGTGTGAACTCTACCCGGCTCTCCTCCTCTGATGCCTTCAAAGGTCTCTGGTCACAATCTCTTGAATCTATAGCTTAATAACCGGTAGTGCATTCAAGAACAACCACGTGTAATCTCAAAAGCCTTTATTATACGTACTCCCGAGTGAACACCTGGTCAGAAGACCCACATGTCCACTACCAAAATCCTTACCTCCTTTTGGCTACCCATCTTCAACCAAAGACAAGACGTGTCACTCTGTCTTTTCATTACATTCATCAAAGTATCAAAGTATAGTGCTTTTTAAATTTCAGATTTTTACTGAAGTAATTTTATCAAGAAAACTATGGGAAACTGGAAAACAATCCCACAACTTAGGAGGTAAATCTCAGCTCTGCTACATATATGAACAAGCAGTCTCTCTGAAGAAAAGATGTGTTGAGTAGAGATAGGTCCTTTAGCTTTTATAGTGAATTTATTTGTAAAATGAAAAGTTGAATTAGATAAACTCCAAGGACAAAGTAAGAGAATATATGGCAAAGGATGTACAATGTCAAAAAGTATATAAAGATCAAGGAATAAAGAGTTGAGACAGCACAAACATATTCTAATGACTCCATTTTTCTTTTACTTTTTGAGTTTTCTTGGTGTTATATAAATGCAATCTAGATATACACCAATATCTTTTTTGTTTAGTCTAATTCTGACATTATCAGACAATTACATATGTCATCTCTTAATCTGTATGTTATGTGACTTCATTTGTGTTGTTTCTAAATATCCTCATTTGATATTTGGCAGAAATGAAAAGGTCATGTACATATTCATATATAATAATTGAATTAATAAAATAACATTTATTAAGTGCAGACTAATGATAGCTAATATAGAAACAGAGATATAAAGCTTGCAAAACACAGAAAATATCACATTTGCACAATTCTTGGATGTAGGTGCTATTATTATCCTTATTTTATAGGAGATGAAACTGAACTGAGAGAATTTAAGCAACCTACTTGCCCATGGTCACACAATTAATAAGTGGAATTTTTATTGAGGGCTTCCTGACTCCAAGTCTAGGGCTCTCTGTTCACTGCTTATTTACAAATAATATATTCCTCAATGTGTAAGACCACCCTTTAATTGGGGAAAAATAATACATTAACAATAATTCAGCTGCATGATGGATAGAATGTCTAAGGATATAAAAGACAGAGAATAATGACAGCTCAGGGGTGACTTACCAAGTCAGATGACAACATCTGGGGGGTTGAAAGATGTAGAGATAGGGCAAATGGTAAGACTGTGAAGGTTTTAGGATGCTGTGATAAGGTTGATGATAAGGCTCAGTAGCCCTCTATCTTATTGGAAGGATTACAATTACAATTATAATAACTCCCAAATTATCCAAGGGTTAGTTATAACATACAGCATACTAAATATTCTATTATCTTGGATGATATTTTAGGAAATAAAGAACATCTGGAAAATATCTCATTTATTAAATGAAGTCTTTTTTAGTTGTCATAGTCCACATTCTGTTGTAGTATATAGCTGACTTTGTGACCATAAGAATTAATTGGTGCGCTTTGCCATTATCAAAGGCAATCTAACCCAATGGATTAGAAGTCAGGAAGTCCTAACTCTCCCTCCCACTAGCTTGCTGTGTGACTTTACAATGAGTCACTCAGCTTCACTTTCCTCCTTTTTCAAACTATAAACATTTTTTCTGATCAAAGCATAACTGTTTTCATACGAATCTTTTCTCCTGAATAATTTCATCTGAGAATGATTTCTCAAGATAGTCTGGGGAGCAGACAAGGCACTCAATTTAACAATATTTTACCAAGTTAAAACACAATAAAAATGCAAGATTTTACATTAATACAATTCCCACAAGAATACTAATTCTTATTTACATTTCAAACAGAGATTAATTGGAAAAGATTTGAAAAATGTAAATAAAGATAGGCATGTTAACAAGAAATAGGGAGTTAGGAGAGGAAGTTTAGTCTTTGATAATAAGGCAACTGATGAGGAAATCTTAAAGAAAGTATAAGGAATCTGCCATTAGATAGGTAGAAAAAAGCACAACTTTAGGTATTGTGATGTAGCAGAAGAGAATATTGCTATATGCAAGGAAAAACTTCCCAAAATCATGAAGAAAAAAATAAATTGTACAGAACATGGGATTAGGGTTGTGGTAGCAACACAAATACACTAATAGGCTTAACCTTTTAAAAGAATTGTATCCAACTCTACTCCTCCCATCCTCACCCCACTCCACCCCAGTGAAAACAGGTCTACAGGGCCCTTAGAGAATGGTTTCAGGTCCAGGAGTCTGATACTAACACTCATTTTATACATTTACTGGGTGATGTGATGCTTGAATCTATGACAGAGGCTGGTATGTAGCTTTTTCCTTGGGTTATTTGTTGTTTTTTTTGTGGCAAATTCAGAAAGGAAAAGGATGAAAATTGTTCCTGCTGGAATCATACAAATAGGGTTTGCAACATCAGAACTTTAGTCCTGGACTGATGACATGGGTGTTGACTGCTCCTCCTGTGGTCGAGATCCTCTTTTGCTGATTTTATGAAGGGAAATAGTTCCCAGCTTCCCTACCCCATCCCTAGCCAAAAGAGCCTTATGAATCTGCAACAAGTGAAAAGATGCCAAAAACAGTCTTGCTTTTGTCCCATTGTTATAGAAACATTCATTTCCCTTCAAAGTAATGAAGATTTGGGAAGTGACATTGTAATTTCAGGTCTACAATACTGTCAGATGAGGAAAGTTCTTCTACTGATACAGATTGGCTCCTTCTCTGGAATTTAAAGTCTTAAAAGAGTTGCCTAGAACAGAAGTGTCATACATGTGATTTCTGACTTCAATAGTCCCAAGTGTGCTCATCAGAACCATATTAAAATGTTATTGGGGAGATATTTAACAATATAAATAAAAATACAACAAAACATCAGTAATATTACATCTAATATTATATTATACCTCATATAACATATAAGCTATTTTCTTATTTTATTCTAAAACTAAGAAATAAAATAAGAATTTTCAAAACAGTAGAATAGAAAAAAATTTGCTATTCCTTTTAAACACATAACAAAGTTATCATGTAATTTTCCATTTTTTTCCTTTTTCCCCCTCCTCTTCTCACCCTAAAGATGGCTAACATTAGACACAAATATGTACATATATATGTATAAGTACACACACATATAGATATATATGTACAGAAGTTTGTATAGAATGGTTTTATACACGTGTATATATACATAAATGTATATATACTTGTTTGTGTGTGTGCACAAATATATGCATGCATATGTGTATATACATATATATATATATGCTTGTGGGTGTACATGGGTATAGGTATGAATGTGTAAAACATAAAACCATTCTATACATACTTCTTTTTATTAGTTCTTTTTCTAGATACAGATAGCATCTTCCTTCATATGTTCTTTGTAATTAATTTGGGCATTTATGAAAGTCAAAATTACTTAGTCGCTCTAAGTTGTTCTTAAAATAATATTGTTACAGATAAAATGCTCTCTTGTTCTTCATTATTTCATGCAAGTCTGTCCATGCTTTTTCTAAGATCATCAAGCTCATCATTTCTTATAGCACAGTAGTATTCCATAACTATCATATACCACAATTTGTTCAGTCCACTGAACAATTTTTAGTTCTTTGCTATCACAAAGAGAGTTTCAATAAATATTTTAAAATATATAGGTTACTTTCCTTTTCTTTAATCATCTTGGGAAACAGACCTAGTTATGGTATTTTTTTGGCTGAGGCAATTGGGGTTAAGTGACTTGTCCAGAGTCACACAACCAGGAAATGTTATGTGTCCAAGGCCAGACTTGGTCTCATGACTTCAGAGCTGCTGCTCTATCCATCCTACTTATGGTATTTCTAGGTCAAAAGATATAGATGGCTTAATAATTCTTTACTCTTCAAAATGGTTGGATTATTTCATATCTTTTTAACTTCCCTAAATGTATTAACAATAATTAAGTTGCATGATGGAAAGGGCCTAAGGATACAAATGATAGGACAAATGACAAGACACAGGGCTGAATTAATGTGTGGCCCACCAGTATCCTCATGTATGGATTGATATAGAGAGACAGCTCCCATTTCTATTGAGTTTAATCTCACAGGCCTGAAATATTGAAATTTTAAGTGATTCAGAGGTCACATTTGAATCCAGGTCCTCCTTTCTTTCTTTTTTTTTTTTTAATTATAGATTTTTATTTACAAGATATGTGTGCATGGGCAATTTTTCAGCATTGACAATTGCAAAACCTTTTGTTCCAACTTTTCCCCTCCTTCTTCCCATTCTTTCCCCCAAATGGCAGGTTGACCAATACGTTAAATATGTTAAAGTATAAGTTAAAGACATATATGTATACTTGTCCATACAGTTATTTTGCTGTACAAAAAGAATCAGACATTAAAATAGTGTACAATTAGCCTGTGAAGGAAATAAAAAATGCAGGTGGACAAAAATAGGGGTATTAGGAATTCTATGTAGTGGTTCATAGTCATCTCCCAGAGTTCTTTCACTAGGTGTAGCTGGTTCAATTCATTACTGCTCTATTGGAACTGATTTGGTTCATCCCATTGTTGAAGAGGGCCACGTCCATGAGAATTGATCATCATATAGTATTGTTATTGAAGTATATAATGATCTCCTGGTCCTGCTCCTTTCACTCAGCATCAATTCATGTAAGTCTCTCCAGGCCTTTCTGAAATCATCCTGTTGGTCATTTCTTATGGAACAATAATATTCCATAGTATTCATATACCAGAATTTATTCAGCCATTCTCCAATTGATGGGCATTCACTCCATTTCCAGTTTCTGCCACAAACATTCTTGTACATACAGGTCCCTTTCCCTTCTTTAAAATTTCTTTGGTATATAAGCCCAGTAGTAACACTGCTGGGTCAAAGGATATGCACAGTTTGATAACTTTTTGAGCATAGTTCCAAATCGTTCTTCAGAATGGCTGGATGTATTCACAATTCCATCAACAATGTATCAGTGTCCCAGTTTTCCCACATCTCCTCCAACATTCTGCCTTATCTTTCCCTGTCATTCTAGCCAACTTGACAGGTGTGTAGTGGTATCTCAGATTTGTCTTAATTTGCATTTCTCTGATCACTAATGATTTGGAACACTCTTTCATATGAGTGGATATAGTTTCAATTTCTTCATCTGAGAATTGTCTGTCCATATCATTTGACCATTTATCAATTGGAGAATGGCTTAATTTCTTATAAATTAGAGTTAATTCTCTATATATTTTGGAAATGAGGCCTTTATCAGAACCTTTGACTGTAAAAATGTTTTCCCAGTTTATTGCTTCCCTTCTAATCTTGTCTGAATTAGTTTTGTTTGTACAAAACCTTTTCAATTTGATATAATCAAAATTTTCTATTTTGTGATCAATAATGATCTCTAGTTCTTCTTTGGTCATAAATTCCTTCCTCTTCCACAGGTCTGAGAGGTAAACTATCCAGATCCTCCTTTCTCTGAGGTTAGCCTTCTATCCACCATGATATGATTAGTGTGCCTATTTGTTAGCTCTATACTTTGGTCATAATGCTTTGGTTTCAGATGATCTAACATTTTTCAAAATAGACCTGGTATGCACAGTTTATTAGAGGGATGAAAACAAGTCACTTCCATGTGAGACAGGGGTGCCTCCTTCATATAACATATAGTGATCTTTTCCATGAAGCAAAGAAACTGTTGAGCAAGAAATTCAATTCCACAAACATTTTTTGAGTATCTTCCTCAGACATGGCCAGAGGTAGTGATTCAGACTTTAGGGGGAGGATGATCTGTGTTGAAGTGCTCCTGATACCTTCTAGTTTTTTTTTTTTACCACAAGCAAATTACTTAACATCTCAGAACTCCAAGTAACTTTTTAAGATTATTTGTTATGGACAAATTTGCAAGCTGCATTAGGAGTGGAATTCCAGTGCCCTTTAAACCACCAGAACTTTTTCCTTCCCAGCTCTCAAAGCCATCACTGAGTGAAGAAATCATTGTGGAGAAGGAACCCACCTTCCCATCATTACTAGCAAGAACTGCTGACCAACTTACATCAACAGACAAGATAGGGTGCAGGAGTCCTGGGAGCAGTAGCATCACCCCTTGCCTTTCTTGTTTATAGTACATCATATTATATCATAAATTATCAACCAAGGAAATAACTCCTGGAGAGAAGGGGTATCCTTATGAACCAATTATCACACACAACTAAGTCAGCTTTGCTGAAAGCATGGGGAAAGAGAGAGAGAGAGAAAGAAAGAGGGAGGAAGGGAGGGAGGGAGGAAGAGGGAGACACACACAGAGACAAAAACAGAGACAGAAAGAGATAGAGAGAGAAAAAGAGAGAGAGAGAGAGAGAGAGAGAGAGAGAGAAAGAGAGAGAGAGAGAGAGAGAGAGAGAGAGAGAGAGAGAGAGAGAGAGAGAGAGAGAGAGAGAGAGAGAGAGAGCAGCAGCAGCAGCACGTGCCAAATGAATCAAACCACCTCTACCACCTTGACTACCATCTCAATCCTGAGGGAAATAGTCTTGCACTTGAATCCAAGAACCTTGGGAAAAGCATTGCTTTCAGCCTTCAGTCACTATACTGGGAATCATCTACTGTGGAGATGTAATCTGAAAACTTTTCTTTTGGTTTTACAATCACAGATGCTGAAAAACCAGAAAGGAAAGTCCTTAATAATGAAGTTTTTGGCATTGTCAAATTTCAACAACAATAACAACAAAACTAATTTGATTTTATCGGTGGCAGGGGCATCAAAGTATTTATATCAACTTTGCTACTATACCCTAAGGCCCAGAGGATCTTTGCATCTAACTGGTAGCTGAAACATTTCATGCGTCATCCCCACCATTGGATGTGAACTTTTAGAGAATAGGGGTTGTCTTGCTTTTCATTTGTATCCATAGCTCAGTACTTTTCATACAGGAAATACTTCATTCAGTTTAACAAAGAGAGCTGATGGGATCATCACCAAGTGAGAACGTATTAAGAGAGGAGTGGGGGAGAAGGAAGGGAAAGAAAGGGGGGAGGGCCCCACAGACACAGAAAGAGAGACATAAACAGACACAGGCAGAGATAGAAAGAGACCGAGAAAGACAAAAAGACAGAGAGAGAGAGAGAGAGAGAGAGAGAGAGAGAGAGAGAGAGAGAGAGAGAGAGAGAGAGAGAGAGAGAGAGAGAGAGAGAAAGAGAGAGAGATAAATAGATAGTCAGAGAAATAGAGACAGAGACAGACAGACACAAAGAGAAACAGACATACAGACAGAGAGACAGAGACAGAGAGACACATAGAGAGAGACAGAGAGACACACACAGAGAGAGAGAGAGACAGACAGAAAGAGAGAGAGAAAGAGAGAGAGAGAAAGAGAGAGACAGAGAGAGAGACAGAGAGAGAGACAGAGAGAGACAGAGAGAGAGAGACAGAGAGAGAGAGAGAGAGATAAAGAGATAGAGAAACAGAGACAGAGACAGACAGACACAAAGAGAAACAGACATACAGAGAGACACACAGAGAGAGACAGAGAGACACACAGAGAGAGGGAGAGAGAGACAGACAGACAGAAAAAAAGAGAGAGAGAGAAAGAGAGAGAGAGAGAGAGAGAGAGAGAGAGAGAGAGAGAGAGAGAGAGAGAGAGAGAGAGAGAGAGAGAGACTGCCTCTTTCTAGAGACAGATTGATTTTTAGCTAGGAAAGATAAGGGAGGGCTTCATGAAAGAAGATACACATAAGCTGACCTTTTTAGGAAGGGAAGAATCTTAAAAGTCAGAGATGTGAAAGAAATATATTCCAGGCATGGAAGAATAGGAATCTTGGAAGTGGAAGATTGCAGGATGTAATTAGGGAAACATACAGTCTTTAAAAAAGGGAGTTGGATGAAATAAATCAAGAGAGATAGGTTGCAATCAGATTGTGGCTAGAATTGAATACCAGGAGTTTATATTTTTATTCTATAGGCCAAGAGAAAGGGGTTAGCAAGGAATTAAGCATATTAAGATCTTAGATTATTTTGGCAGCTCAGTGAAATATCCTTGGTGTTTGGAGGGAGAGAGGAAGGAGTTAGTGAAATCAATTAGAAGACTATTCTAGTAGCACAGATGAGTGGTAATGGGGGCTTGAACCCTCTTATTTTATAGAAATTATTGCATTATTGAGCATATTGTATTATCAAACATGCAAATACTCCCTAATTTTTTATACTATGAAGAATCTAGGAAGATTCTAAGACTTCTTTTTAAAGTTTTAGTTAATGTACTCCTAAAGTGAGACAGTTAGGTGACAAAGTGAATAAAGTCTTAGGCCTAGAGTCAAAGAAGACTTATATACCTGAGATCAAATCTGGCCTCAGATACTTACTCGCTTTGTGACTTTACACAAGTCACTTAACCCTGCTTGCCTCAGTTTCCTCATCTGTGAAATGAGCAGGAGAAGGTAATGACAACCCTCTCCAATATCTTTGCCAAGAAAACCCCAAATGGGATCATGAAGAATTGAACATGAATTAAATGACTCAACAACAAAACCACTAAAGTATAGGATGTTATTCTCATTCATGATTTTTAAATTTAATTATTTAAATGTTATTGATTTTAATACCTCATAAATTTCTCAATATGCTCATCATCACTAACCTCACTTGACTCTGGCCACTTAATTTTCCACTTGAAACAAAGAAAAATATTTAAAGAAATATGATTAACCAGATCTGGCAAGGTATCTGTATTTAACACTCCTAGTCCTCTACCTTTCTGAGATAGAAAATAAGTGTATTTTATTATCTCTTCTCAGGGAACACGCTTGATCATTCACATATTTATTTAAAAGTTTGAAACATCTACACGAAAATATCTACAGTTCCTCATTGTATTTTATGTCTCTTGTCTAGACCTTCAGAAAGCAATAGATCATTTGGGGGATAAAAAGGAAGAAAGAAATGTTCTGGGATGAGGAGCTTGTCAGAGAAGATCTGTATCCTAAAAATAAGTATAAATGAAAAGATTCAGAAGAGAGAATTCATGTTGAAATAATTCTCAAACATAAATTGATTAAAAGTGTCTCCATGACTAACAGTTGGCCAGTAAAACTATATTCAAAGGGAAATTCCAAGATTTCATGACTCTTGGTCCCCCTGCTCCCTTATTTTTTGGCAAAGATAGAACTTTTGCTTTTGTGCCTGAAATGAAAACTTCCTGTTTGTACTCTTGCTTTCAAAAATTGGTTTTATTAGGCCACTTTAGAAAATATCAGTAAAGACTGCAGATGGTTACTAAACTATTTTTAAAAGTATAATATGGACATGCATTCCTGAATGCCAGGTTTGGGAGAAAAGGAAGATGATAAAAACCAGAAATACTGTGATTGCTCACATAGGACTGAGCTTTAAAAGTTTTCTAGTCACCAAATATAATCCAACTCCTATCTGACTTGCCTTTCCAATCTTATCTCCCACTAGTCTCCTAATTGAACTCTCCATTCAAGTTTGGCAAGACTAATGACCATTATGCCACATCCAACCTAAACAAGTTCTTTTCATTTTTGTCTTAGTTATTTACTAGGTTTGTAATGCCTTTTCAATCTGCCCCCCCTCTACCTGTCTTTCAAGGTCAAGTTCTATCCATAAAGATACAGTGGTGTTTGAAGTCAGAGAACCTGGGTTCAAATCCTGACTGTCACTCACTGGGTAATCTTGGGAAAATTGTTTTACCTCTATTGGACTTTACTTCATCTATAAAATCAAAGGTTTAATTTACATGAATTCTAAGATACTATCCAATTTAAAGGCTGTAATATTACTATTGTGAACTATTTATTTAGATGGAGGAATAAAAGTTATATATATATATATATATATAAATTTGTATGTGTATCTATCTCTGTATATGCATGTATATATATATATATGTATGTATTGCACAATTTCAGTCATCGAGTCATGTATGACTCTATGTGACCTATGAATTATCTGTGGGGGTTGTTTTTTGGTAAATATAAAGTATGGTTTGCTATTTCCTTCTTTAATATATTCCCATTATACAGATAAGGACCCAGGGAAACTGAGGTTAAATGACTTGTCCAGGATCACATAGCTAACAACTCAGATCTTCCTGACTCCAGGTCTAGTGCTCTATAAACTGCATCACCTAGCTATATTATATGCATGTATGCATATATATATATGTATACAATAAACACACATATACATATATACATGTATACAATGTATATATTACTTATACCACATATATTACATATATATAGTACTTATATATATTACATATATAATTTCAGAACTATACTCCCTGCTTCTAATTATTCATTTGTAAAGTTCCTATTACTGAAACACCTAGTGTAGCATCTCTGCATTAAAGCTGATGCAAGCCTTATCTTTATATTTTAATCTATCTTTTTTATAGCACTTTAACATTTGTAAGGTGTTTTATTTATATACACTCTCACTTAACTCTCACAAGAAGCCTGTGTCGTAGATGCTTTTATTAGACTTATTATATGATGGGAAAACTGAAACTGATAGAATTGTTACTTGCTTAGAGTCACAGCAGAGACCACAGCAGAGGTTTGAGGTAGGATTTGAATTCAGATCTTCCTAACTCCAGTTTTAGCATTCTTTCTGCAATGTTATCAGGCTGCCTAAGTCTAAGATTATTTCACTAAAACTGTTAGTTTTACCTCAAGTATCACAGCTTAGCGTGGACTTTGAGGGCAGAAAAACAATAGCCAAGAATGTGATTTAAATCAAAATCCATGGGTATCTTCCCAAGTATGTTGATATATTATTCTTATTGAGTACATCTTTTCTAGTTACTTGACATAACCTTATTTCCCTGAAGATAGAGCAGGAAAACCAAGAGATGTGAAGCATCTTTGTCTACTGAGTGCAAGTCAAATAAAGTGACACCAAGAATTATAAAGGTTTTTCTGACATTTAAACATTCACTTTTGAATGACTTACAACCTAACCTGATAGGATCTTGGATTCAGATCTTACACTTTTCATTCTGTTCTGACATTGAAAGTTCTAGAGACTTTAGAATCTATGAAAACTACTCCCTTGAAGTATTATTTGGTGAGTACAATAAGAAGTTTAAATATAATTTTCTATACAATCAGTAGTAAAGGTTTCTAGAAACTGAGACATGCTGATCCAACTCAACAAGTAATTATTAAGCACTTAGTTGTTAAGTAAGAAGCAATGATGATCCATTATATCAGTCAAAGTTGGGCACTGATCATGAAATCATAGATTTAGAATCAGATAGGACCTAAGAGACCATTTAATCCAAATTCTCCATTTCACAGATGAGGCTACTGAGGCTTGTGAGATTAAATGACTTCTCAGTCAAATGGGTAGCAAATGGTGGGAGGTACTATTCTAAAGACTGAGGATACAAAACCAAAGTTTGGCTTTTTTTTTTTTAAACAGTCCCTGCCCTCAAGAAATTTGCATTCTTCTGGGGAGATACAAATATCCTCATGCTCAGGAGAAGTTTAAATATGTGTTTCTTAAAATATTTCATTAGTTTTTTTATTAGAAAAGAAGAGTCTTATGGCTAATCAGAGATTTTGAGAGTTTGAAGTTAAATAGATTATAACACCATTTGCATCCACACAGAGGCACCAAAAATTTTTTAAAAGTACAAATATTAAAAATAGCCAAAGACATGATATGGTCACTGGAAAGAGTAGTACCTTTTGGAGAAAATGAAAAGAAACATGGAGAATATAGACATCTCTATATCTGCAAACAAATTGTCTGCAGTAGAACAAATCATGGTCAACTGATGTATAATTCTGTTTCTTGCCCTAATCTTTGTGAAGACTTTCTCCCATGTCTTGGATGCATTTACTTTTCATCTCTGACTTAGAATCTCTAGTTTCTTTCAAGACTCACCTCTGTGTCCTCTCCTACTAGAAACCTTTCCTGATACTTTTAATTTTTAGGATACTCTAGCCTTCTCAATATCTCTGATCTATCTTTATCTATTTATATATTGTTTTTCTGCCCCTAAGAATGTAAGTTCCTTGAGGGCAATGAGTTTCTCTATGGTTTTGTTTCCAGTGCTTAGAAGATAGTAGTTAATTATATATTGGATTAGATGGATTAAAGCCATATATATGTGACAAGTACTAAATTGGGGAGTTAGGTGGCAAAGTACATAAAATGCAAGACCTGAAGTCAGGAAAACTATTTTTCCCAAAATCAAATCTGTTTCAAATCTAACTGTGTGGCAAGTCACCTAATCCTGTTTGCCTCAGTTGCTCATCTATAAAATGAGCTGGAGAAATAAATGATAAACTACTCCAGTATCTTTGCCAAGAAAATCCCCAAAGAGGTCACAAAGAGTCATGATGGGAAATCACTGAACAACAACAGCAATAGAATACTAACATTGCATGCTTTGGGCATAATCAGGAAAAGAGTGACTTTCAAAAAATCAGATAGTGGAATAAGAAAGTGAACTATGGTACAACTACATTACAGTAAATTAAAACAGAATTATTCTTAGGCAATTTTTGAGCCAAAATATCAGATTAAAACCAATTGGCTTACTTTTCCCTTTGGCTAAGGAACAGAGTTAAAGTCCATAATAAATTTTAGTCATACATCATGAGGTTTTCAAGAAAGGGTGATTATTGACTCTCATCAAATTCTATTTTTAAAAGCTGAATGCTAATCTAAAATCCCCTTTCTGTTTTTCATCTAAAATGGTGCTGTGTATTTCCTATCTTATTTCCCAGGTATTGCCCACTAAACTTCATTTAAACTAGTTCTATGCAATTGGGGTGAAATGAAAACTATGCATTTTAATATCATATTTGCATGTAGTGGATGCTTTGTAAATGTTGAGAGAACCTAATATATTTTTCTCATCATTTCACTTTTTCTTCAGTCACTCATTATTTCTAGAAAATCTAACCTCTCCTGAACTTTTTTTTTCAATCTAATAAGTAAATGATGTACTACATATGTAGTACATCTCAGGATACATTTGGAACCATGGGGAAAAAGAAATGTTTTTGTCACTTGAAAAGGCTTTGAAAGTCTTTATTTGGGCAATTCAAAAGTGGCCAAATGATTTGAAATTGGTCTAAAACAGTAAAGCAATTGGTTCGTATAGTGGAAAGACAACTGGAATTCGAGTTAGAAGACTTGAATTTGAACATTAACTTTATTACTTAGTATCTATGTGATATTATCCATACTCTTTAACTCAGAAAAGTCACTACTAAACCAAGAAAATAAAGTATAGAAACAGACATCCAATAAAATCCAAAGTACTCAGGACAGCACTTTGTGATAGCAAAGAACCAGAAACAAATTGGGTACTGACTGACTTGGGAATAGCTGAAAAAAAATGTGTTTATAAACATAATGAAATTGTACAGTAAAAAATAATTAATATGAAAGATCTAGAGAATCATGGAAAAATTTGAATTGATGTGGAAAGAATTAAGCAGATCCAGAGAACAATATAAACAACTACAACAATGTAAATAAAAAGGTATTTAAAAGAAAGTTGAACTCTAAACAATGGAAAAATTAATGAAGATACTGCAGAATGGAAAAAGAAACATATATTTCCCTCTTGACAGAAAAGTGGATTACTGGGGGGAATTGCTAGGATAGGATATTTTAGAAACTATCAGGCATAATCTTTGTAAAGCAAGCTTTATCTTAATTGTTCTTTGTTCCAGAAGGGAAATAGGAAAAGACATAATATATATGCATATATATGTATATACACAAAATTTAAAATAAAACCTATGATCAACTATTACAAATGGATATGATAATTTAATCTACCATTTTTACTATCAGTGTTATTGTAAGGATCAGATTAAATAATATAAATGAAAGTATACACATGTAAAGTATTATTACTCTTATGTAATATAACTAATTAAGTTTCCTTGTATTCAAAAGTTAAAATAAGTAATGGAACTTTAGGTAGGCAAAATCCAAGGGAAATTCAGTTGACTATGAGGAAATCATAATCAGGATAATTGAATTTGAACTTTCTTACTTCTAAAACATTTTAAACTATAAAATTGAAAGAATGTTGCCAACAGTCACTGTTACCAATTCTCAATACCAAAACCCATCAAGTTACCAATCATCTTAAATTGCTGTACATATTTATTTTCACTGAATAGCTTAGCATTGCCATCAAAATTTAGGATCAAACTTCCTTTTAAATTCTTGTTAATTACAGTAAATTTTCTCTCAAGAAAACTGAGAAAAAGCATATTCTGATGAACTGAATATGATGATGAATTCAAAATTATAGTTCATTCAACACACATTTGTACTCTGAATACAATTTTTCAAAGAATTTAATGTAATCAGATTATTCTGAACATGATTTGATCTTTAATAATTCAGAACCAAGTCCAATATGCTTAGGGTATTAAGATCAGTGAGAATAAGAACAAAGATAAATTAAGCACCTCCTTTGAAGAACACAACTATAGCTCCTGGGGGAAATAGGAAGTTGAAACAGGTTATAATTCTTGCTTTGAGGATCTTATAATCTAGTAGGCAGCAGATAGACATAGCTATAAAGAATAGCACTTTGACCCTTAATTTTAATCAGTCAGTCAACAAAAATTTAGTAAAAGCTTACTTATGTGTCAGATACTGTGCTTTTCTTTAAATTGAATGTTTGTATAAATAAAGTATAGAAATACTTTATTTCTTGGGATATAGACTTAGTAGTGATTTTTCTGGAGCAAAGAGTATGGATAAATATCACATAACTACTAAATAACAGTTAATGTTCAAGTCTTCTAACTCCAATTCCAGTTGTCTTTCCACTATACCACTATAAAAAGAGGTAAGCAAAAACCAACTGAACAAACATAAGCAATCCCTGCTCTCAAGAATTTCACTATCTTTTGAGGGATACAACAAGCAAACAAGAAATAATGATATACATACAGGACAAATAGAAAATAGTTAACAAAAGGAAGGTATTACAATTGAGGTATTGGGGAAGGCTTCCTATAGAAAGTAGAGACTTGATATAAGGAACTTCCAGGAGAGGAAAATCCTTCTACCATTGCAGGTTAGCACTTTCTCTGTTCTTAGAAAGTTGAGGGGGGCAGGGGAACTTAAAGGTTAAATAAATTTTCCAGAATCAGATAACCAACCTATGTCAAAGGAAACAACTTGAACCAAGAAAGCCTGAATGAGGAATCATCTGAAAAGCTTTCTTTCCACTACACAATGCCGACTCTTACATAACTATGTAATATAATATTCTATTCTATGTACCTACTTGTCATATGCTATATATATATGCCAAACAAAAGGTTATGTAAGATCCAAGGAGAAGATTGCTAGCAACAATGAGAATTACAAATATCAATTATTGTAAAAGCCTATAAAAATCAGTAATAACCTCATTCTAGTTCTTTGATTTTCCAAAAATTTGGATACCCACATTAGTGGGAGTTCATTGTACAGGACCTGTGTAGTGTGGGTGATTTTGTTTGTTTTCTTTTTTAAACAAACTCATCCATAATTACATGGAAGAATTTAATTGTTATTCCCTGTTTACAAAGAATGTAGCCAACTTCCATTGTTTAGCCAACTTCTATTATTTAAATGACTACTTCTCATTTCATAACTTTTTGTAAGTTTGAAAACAGATGTAGAGAAGGCACTAACAACAGCTACCCTGTTCTTTTGGTAGATGGCAATAATTAAAAGTGTCTGAGAACAAATCTTCATGCATGAGAAATTTGAACATGATCATGCAATGGTGTTAATACATGGATTATTTCCCTATGACTATGAAAGTGTTTGTTCAGCTCTTTTTATTTAGTCAAAGGTTAAGTTTAGAAAACAAGGAGAAGCAAGATTCACTTGGAGATTTTTATGCAGCATTTCCATGACAGGCTACCATTATTATTTTTATTAAGTAAATAAATAAAACAAAATGAAGATAAATACTAACAAACTAGATACAATCCAATGAAATACAGAGCATTGGTTACTAAATGTGAAACTAAACTACAATAAAACCCTCAAACTTAAACTATTTATATTTTGATTAAGTAGAGAAATCATAACATACATTTAGACAAAACAAACAAAACACATTTGCTCCACAGTCCCTTCTATATCTATTTATTGAAAAAACAAACAAAATATGAGCGTTCTTAGTTGGCTGATCTTGCTTTGCATAATCTCACATAGTTCTTTATGTATTTCCTTGTGATATTCATATTTGTTGTGTTTATGAAACCATAATTTTATTAAAACAGCTTCATGAGAGTCAAAGTGATATAATGATTAGTTAGCCTCTTAGTCAAAGTCTTCAGTTTGAGCCATACTTTTGACACATGTTGGCTGTATGAACTTGGAAAAGTCATTTAACATCAGTGGTTCAGGCAACTTACTAAGATTCTAAGTTATTGATCTACCTTGATAGGGTTAGTGTCCTCATGAGTGAGCTTCTTCCACAAATGAAATTATTGACCTGTAAAAATTAGATATAAATATAGAGGTAATATATTTCTTGACAGATAGACATGTACACACATATATGTATAAAATTTATCTATTCATCTATCATCAATATAGTACATATAATTTAATATATTTCTTTACTTATCCATTAAATTTATTTTGTTGTTTCCTAATACAAGGATTTTTTATGTCATGGACTCTTTTGGCAATTTGGTAAAGTCTCTTAAGCTCATCTTAGAAAAAAATTTTAATGCCTAAAATAAAATAAAAAGGATTACACAGGAAATCAATTATATTGAAATATCAAAACATCAAAAAAGCTAAAAAAAAAAAAAAAAAAAAAACCCAGGTTAAGAGCTCTTGCTCTCACTCGTGGAAATATAATAGATTGTTTCCAGTTCTTCATTATCATAACGCATTTTTGTGTCAATAGTTTATTTTCATAATATGTTTAATACAATGGAAATAAGGAATAAAAGCTAGAATCCTAAAACATAGACTAGTATAAGAATTGAAAGAACCTTTAGAAATCATTAAATCTACAATATTACAGACAAAGCAAATGAATTCCAGGAAAATGGAAAAAAAAACTTACTCAAAGTCACACTGAATCTGGTTGTTCTAATCCCTACTGCAGTACTATTTCCAATTTAATGAACCAGAATGGGAGCTCTAGTTTAGGTGACAGAGATGTTGAAAATTTATTAATTAATGAAAAAAATATATGAGCCTACCTCTAGATTCCCTAGAACTCAAACTAATATAATTAAATATGAAAATGAGTAAAGTAACACATTGAAGGCTGAACTAGAAATAACGTTGCAAAATCCCATAAATCTTATGCTTTCCTAGCAAAATAAATGGCAAGTGGGGAGTATAAATATTTGGGGGTCCCAGGATCCTGCCCTGTCTACCATCAAATATATTATGTACTCCAACTATGTATAGGTCCAGTCCAAATAGTTCTGTCCTTTTTATTTATGCTCTTTTGCAAATCTCGTGGGAGGCTTTTGATACTATGATTTTTTAAACCAAAAAGCTGTGTAATGTCAAGACTGTATACTTTGACTTAAAAAATAGTATAAATCAAATGTTTACAAATTTGTAAATAGTGATAGAAGTTGCAGCTGGCTGTCTCCAGTGGTATTTTTCCTAAGAATTTGTTTGTGTGACTTTGCAAAGTGATTAACAGATTGTAATTTTAAAAGTTTAGCAATTATATGATGGCTTCTTTGGCAAGATGGCAAATCCTCCATTGTTATTAAGTATTTCAAAGTTGACCAGAGTAGTTTCCCCCTAAAACAATATTTTCACAATAGTGATACTTCACCTTGCTATGCTGAATTCCCTTGGTATCCAATTGAAGGTCTGATTTCCCAGGAGGGTCTCCTGGAAATAAACTCATTGTTCATAGTTCAAAGGATTTAGAACTTCAAAGAGCCTAGTAGTTTGGAAAAGAGTATTTCTGATCAATCAGCATTTACTGAATACACACAATTTGTTGCAGTACACTCCCAGAGAGGAGTATGAAAGAAATGAAAGGTAATGATGTCATGTTGTAGAATTCAAACTCAATGATAGGAGGAGTTCATTGAACATTGTTTTATTCAGTGTTGGGATCTCTTTCTGTGTCAAGAGACTCTTTGATCACTGAATCAGACACATAGAACGTAGAAGATTGGTTGACTAATCCATTTCACATATCTAATAAGGAAGCACTGGGGACATGTGTTTGTCTAAAATGGTATGTAAAAAGACTTCCACAAGCCTTGCCTTGGAACACCCATATTAGGGGTCCATATGTATCATGTCATACATTTCTTTTCCTCAGGAATTTGAATGAAGCATTCAGAACTGTGTAAGGACAAAAGTTGCTAATCAGTGCCTGCTATATCCAATGTCAACAAAGTGTCTTTCTGATCTGGTCTGTCTTCTTCTGTATCATCACTGGACTGAGAGTTTCCAAAGATACAATTACTACTGCAGTTGTTACAATTACTTCCAAGTCCCACTGCTAGTGCTGTGCATTGTGCTCCATACCAGCCTTCTAGTCTGGTGCCATAAACCTCTCCTTTCAACCACCTAAGTTTTCTTAGATTAGATAAATACCTTTGATCTTTTGCTAGTTTTTCTTTCATAAAATTTGATTTAAAATATAATTTTTCCTTAAAGAAGATTTTATTTTATTTTTCCATGATAGTCATGTTATAAAATAAAACATAGACCAAAAAAATCCTCAATAAGAATAAAGTTTTTTAAAAGTATGCTGTAATTTGTATTCAGACACAATCAGTTCTTTCTTTCTTTGTCCCTTAAAGTTGTATTATGTTGCTGAGAATAGTTATGTCATTCAAGCAGAGCAACTTTAAATATTGCTGTTACTGTGAATATAGTACATTTCACTTTGCATCCGTTTAGTGAAAACTTTCCAGATTTTTCTGAGAGAATTCTGCTAACCATTTCTTATAACCCAATAGTATTCCATCATAATATATATGAGGATTATTTTAAAGTTGTTTGAAGGGAAATGTTGAAGGAATTAAAGGAGTTAACCTTTTATCCATATCATCATCATTATTCTTTTCAGTATTCTGTACCTGACTCATATCCAATATTTTAAGAGTTGGCTTTTATGAATCCACAAAAAGAGGAAATTAGTGAGCATCTGCAGTACATAGGGACTCATATGCTGCCTTCAGGTAATGATCAGTCAAGTGGTTCCCTTTGGCAGTTTCAGAAATTTAGAGGGCATGGCTTCACATAGTAATAGCAATAGAAAGAAGGAATAGAATATAAAAGAGAAACACTATACAAACCACTGCTGATGGAGAGATCAGAAGATGTAACAGAGCTTTCCTGGAAGTTTTATAATGATATAAAAAAGACTTCATATTGATTCAGTACAATTAAGCTTACAGAGGTCAAGTTCCAAAAATTTGACAGAAAAACTAGGCTTAAAAAAAATACTTAACATTAAGTGGCTCTTTGGGAAAAATAACTGCTGGAAAATAAAATGCAGCAAAAGAAAATAAAAGATTACCATTGACTCAATAATTTCCTGCATTAAGGGAACAAAAGACAATTTGTCTTTTTATGGTCTCCCTACCAAAACATGGTCAACAAATAGGAAAACTTTCACTTCACTGATAGCAGATAATGGAGGTCAGGTTGGGGTTAAATCTATTAGCACTGACTTCCTTGTACCTTAATGCTTGTTCTTCCTGGAAATATTGATGGAATTGTTTTATCTATAGTCAAAGGGGACAATTTGGATCTTAAGATTATAAATCTAGTTTTAGAAAAGACTGCCCAGTCACTAAAAAGATGAAGAAACTAAGGGATAAGGTGATTCAGTTATTTGCTCAGAGTTATACAGAGAGTAAATATCAGAGGGAGCACTTGAAACCAAGCCATTTGACTCTGATAGCAGCACTTTTCTTACTGTACTATTCCAATGCAATTAGGTGCAATTAGGAAAAAAATTCAGTCCTTCTGGTCCTTTGTTTCTCATTCATTTTGCTCTAGTCCTCCCATGGTCTCTTTTCCCTAGATTTTAGAGTTATTATATTTGTAGAGACATAAGTATGGAAGCATTACTCCTTTGAAGTTTTTGCTTGGCACTATACACAAAGAATGGTGACCTCAACTAATTTATCTATAGTTTCAGCTTAACAATTCATATAGAATTTTTAAAAGGTGAAACTTCTGGTCTTAGATTTACATATATTACCTACGATCACTCCCTTTGGAATTTTCTTTGAATTTATGAGTATTGTCTGAAAATGTCTAAAAGGTGCTATATATAAGCTCTAGGGTTTTGTTTTGTTTGTTTTTTTTGGTTGTCCTATCTACATGCAGGATCCTTGCTCCATTTTTTTCCTCAAAAAAAGAAAGAAAGAAAAAGGTTTCTGTAACCTCTTGATTGAGGCTATTGTGTGATTCCTTCATTTCATGATCATAGTTTGGGTTGTTGATGTCAAAATTTGGCTTATTGATAGACAAGGCAGTATTGAGGAATATTTTTTGAAATTGGCATAAAAGTCTGAGTAGCTGGATAGTACTTCTTTAGCTAAACTAGTAAGCCTGTATCACTAAGGTGATGTCCCCCTTGAACTTTTCTAAATCCTTATTAATTATAAGGAAATCTTTCTCAATTTGTGTTAGCTCTGCTCTCTGCCATGGGATATTTACCTAAATAGGTCAATCATTCTTTCCTAGATTATCCCATGGGTCTATCATAAACACACTGCTTCCATTTTTCTATTTCAGAGACCTTTGAAATCTGCTCTCTGTCTAAATTTCTTGGTCATTTTGGGACCCTATTGAGAATAGTCTTATAATAACCATGAGGGAGTGTACTTGTGAATATCAACAAATTTATGGCCATGATCAATAATGTGCCCTTTTTGTTCTGCCAAATTCTTTCATTCTCTTATACCACTTACTTATATGGTGGCAATATGGTTTTGAGCAAGGATGGCTGTGAACTCATAAACTGGTGGAAGAACAGAGGGGCCAGAGTAGAAACCTTAGGTAGTCTGCCTCTAAACATTTATTCTTTCAGTTTTGACTTGAGTGCTGCTGAGATACTGAAATTTTTTTAAAAGTTTGGTGCTTTTTGATACCAATGGTACCCCATTGCTCTGGTTTAGTTCTACCACTTCTATTTCTTAGGATACCAAAAAGGCAGAAAATCTTTTTTAGACTCAAAATTCTAACCTGTGGGAATTCTTGCAATCTATGAACATAGAATCTTTGCTGTCAACACTTGGATCACTGATAGGACCTAGTATATTATTGCGTTGTTCAGTCAGGTCCAACTCTGTAACCTCATGGACTATTGCACTTCCCTGTATCCTCCTTCTATCCTTCTCAAAGTCTATTCAAACTCACAAGGAAAAAGCTCCATTTATCTAAGAATTTTTAAATTTTGTGACCAAATGGTTTTACAAGAAAATGTTGGTGTGTAGTACAGGAGGTAAAGACATTTTATGGGAGTCTCCTACTCCCATATTTAAGCAGACAGAACAATTACATCACCAGTGTTTTGGTATACAGTAAATTTATGGGTTTAGTTTTTCCTGTCAAATTCAAGCGTTTCCTGAGTGGAGGGAAACAGGTTTTGGTACTGAACCATAATTACGTATGTCAGCACAGGCTGTTGAGTCCCAGCCCTGGTATCCATTCTTATTTTCCAGAGACAAAGAGTTCCTAATTACCAGGACACAGGATTTTCTCATTGTCCTTGACATCTACATCTCAGATCAGATTGGTCACAAAGAATATTGTAGTTATCTAGAAGTGAAATCTGATCAGGAAAGTGATCACAACTAAAGAATATAGCAGGAACACCTGACAGAAAAAAACAAAAATAAGTCACATTAAAAGCATCTTTTATTTAGAAACAGATATTATGGACAATACAAAAGTTCCCGTTCTTTAGGGAGCAACAGAAGTCAAGTCAACAAGTAATTTACTTATATATGCTTATGCTATGTCTAGTATTGTGCTAAGCACTGGGAAAGCAAATACAAGCAGAGAGAAAATACATTCCCTCCTCTCAAAAAGCTCATGTTTTAATAGGGTAAAACAACATGTAAAAGAAAAGAGTCAGGGAATTGAGTAGATAGGGAAGAAAGTCTGGAGAGTTAAGGAACTTAAGGGAGTTGAGATGTGCCTGGCTTGGAAACTTGCTTTAAAATAGAGGTTCTGAGAAAAAACAGTCGATCAAAGGAAGGAGATACCAAGAGTCAGTGAAATTGCATAGGGGGAGAAAGCCAGAAGCAAAATGAATCTTCAGGGTGAGAGGTTTCTGTAGTGTGGTAGAGAAAGGACATAGACTTAGGAGTGGAATGAAGGCCAGAAAAATCTAAAAACTGAGAATGAACAGAACCAAAAAAACTAAAAGACACCTAGATGAGGTCTAGAAAACCTGAGTTCAAATCCAGTCATTGATGCATATTAGCTGTGTATTCCTGGGCATGTCTCTTAACCACTTTCTGCCTCAGTTTCACCATCTATAAAATGGAGATAATAGCACCTATTCCTATATAAAGACAGAAAGAGTTAATATCTGTAAAGTGTTTTGTAAATGTCCAAGGAGTGTTATAAATGTTATCCATAGAGGCTTAGTACTAACTACTGGTTCTCTCTTGCTACTTGCTTTGTTGACTCTACAGTTTGTATTATATCTTTTTTTTAATTTTAATTTTAATTTTTTATTAATTTTTATAATTATAATATTTTTGACAGTACATATGCATAGGTAATTTTTTTTTACAACATTATCCCTTGTACTCCCTTCTGCTCCGAATTTTCCCCTCCTACCCTCCACCCCCTCCCCTAGATGGCAGGCATTCCCATACATATTAAATATCTTATAGTATATGCTTGGTACAATATATATGTGCAGAACCGAATTTTGTTGTTGCTGTTGTTGTTGTTGTTGCAAAGGAAGAATTGTATTCAGAAGTTTGTATTATATCTAAAAAAATAAAATAGTATCATCCCCAAGGTGCCATAGAAAGAGGCCTACTAAGGTAGACACTAGATAACATAGTAGAAACTCTAGTTGTCAAAATCAGGTCCTCAGTTTTATTCAGTGAATCTAGGACTTTTTTCTGTTTAGAAATACTCACAGATTGTTGAACCAGATACATACTTAGAAAACTATGGGACATGAAACTGTGTGTGATTGCCTGATTCTTTTCATATTATCTGTATATTTCCACATGTCTAATTCTTTCATATCGTTTATAAATAGTCACAAGGGATGTGTCAGCCAGCTTCTCCCTTTAATGGGCAGCTAGGTTGCTTGGTGGATAGAGCACTGGTCCTAGAAGATCTAAATTCAAATCTGGCCTCAGACACTAATCGTGTGATCCGGGGAATGTCACTTAACTCTACCTCAGTTTCTTCATCTGTAAATTTGGATAAGCCAATGGTAAACCATTGGAGGATCTTAGCCAAGAAAACCCTAAATGGCTCACTAAGAGTTACAACTAAAATAACTGAACAGGAAGCATTTACATATCCAGAATGTCATCTACCTAAAATGACATATGCTTTCTATGATGAGTAATATTCATTACAATATTAATTGACTCTATCATCAGTTTGTTTTTTTTTTCATCTTCAGCACTATGGAGAGTAGTAAGATGAGCTTTTTCTTTCAGGAAACATGGTAAAAAGAAGTTTCATTTTTAATGGCAAATGGCTTTGGGAAGGGAAAAAAAAACTTCCTATTACCAAGCAAAGTTCATTATGCTCCAAGACAGATTTTCTGTTAACTGAAAAAAGAATAACTTTGAGTTTTAGGGAGTGAGAAGAGCCTTTAATTTTAACTTTTCTGCTGTGGAGAAATCATTCTGTGGTTTTGTTTTGGTTGAACACAAGTTATCTTCTTTCAATAATTTGTGTTAAATAGTAAAATAATGAATTAATATTGTCTTGTGGCTAGCCAGCTGTTCTTGTATTTAATAAGAGGTAAGTTCAAATTATAACTTTTATATATGTAGCTGTGTAATTCTGAGTTGAAACTCTATGCATCTCTTAAGAGCTGTCCATGTCAATGAAATCATAGACTTGTTTTTTTAAGAACTATATCATGGTAATTTTGGTAAATAAATAATAAATTTAGGAACAATTTGTGATTTCCTCAACATTTTTGAGAAGAAAAATAAGAAAAAATTCTTATTTTTTAATGAAATTTGATCAGAGGGCAGTTCAGCACTAGGAAGAGGTGATAGGGAAACTATGCCAGTCAATTAGCATGCTTTTATTAAGTACTTATGGTATGCTAGGCACTGTGGTAATCTCTAAGAATAAAAAGAAAGGCAAAAATAGCCTATTTCTTAAAGGAGCTCTTATTCTAATGGGGAGACAATATTTAAATAACTAGACATACATAAGAGATATACAAAGCTGATGGAAGGTAATCTCAGAGGGGAAGGCACTAGCATCCTTGGTGGAGAGGGACTGGAAAAGATTTCTTGCAGACAGTGGAGTTTGAACTGAGTATTGAAGGACATCAGGAAATCTGAGGTGAATAGCGAGAGCATTGTAGGCAGAGGACATAATGAAAAGGGCAAAGTTTACAAAGGCTAGAGATGGAGTGCTATGATAGGGAATACAAATGGTGACCAATATGACTGGATATAATAGAGAAGGATAATAAATCATAAAAGCCTAGAGCAAGAGGTTTTGTTGTGAAATATATGGAGCAAATGTAGCTTAAATTCATCCCAAAGGGTTTGAAGTTATGTTTGTTTAGAAAGTAATCTGTGTCAGATTTAATTGACCTCTAACCTGTGGATGGAGCCAAATAGAGAAGGCCAGAGACAGGAGACTTGGGAATCAAACAAAAGTTTAATTTCAAAGTGAGGGAAATGACTTGTAAGCAAGGACATGTGCCAGAGCCCCACACCTAGTAGGAGGACCTGCTTTAGTGTGTCTTAACCTTGACTTATATTTGTAGCTAGACAAAGAGTAAGTGTAGTGTGTCGATAATGAGCCTTAACAGCAACAAGGAGGCAAGGTTGTCTAGTGACAAAAAGTTCATTCATAGCAAAGCTTCACTTCTGGGTCTTTTGGTGCTTGCCTGAGAAGCCCCAAGGCCATCAGCTTCAGAATGTGAGCGCAAGGGATTATTGTTATATCAAGTTCAGGGCATGGCTTTCTTGCTGGGCCTTAGCTCTGGAAAACAGGATGTCTCCTAACATTATCTTGACATCTGTGAAAAAATATTTTCCCACTTGTCACTTGGGACTGTTACAGGGAGTAGGTAATGAAGCAAATGCTCCATTACTAAAACTAACAACCCTGCCAACTGCTGCTGAAATGCCAACATTGGCAAGCCCGGTTTGTCTCATTCCATCATTCAAAGCAACCAGACAGTGAGGGGTTGGAAGACGGCGTTGAGACATTGGCAATTCTGAGCAAGTGGATGGAATAGGGATGATTTCAGACAAAATGGAACTCACTTGTAAAAACAGAGGTGGGCAAACAGGTCCAGTTTAGGAAAGGAGGATTTTTTCTCCAGAATTTTTTTTACTTTAATAAATTCAACAAAAATATGCCCTCTCTGAATAGTACTCAAAATCATTGGGAAAAGTTAATTAGTTGACTCTGGCTCAATGGTATCCAGAGGATTTTTGGTTTGGCTTAGTAAAAGCAATTCTAGGTGAGCTGGGCCTTTGCATGAGAACATCTGTTGTGATCCAAGAGAACATTTTTTGTGAATGCTAGCCAGCTGGCAAATATACATCTAGGAGTAGGAACGTGCTGTGCCACTCACTATGAAGCAGGACAAGGTGAAATTGCAGTTTCAGGCCTTTTAACACAAATATAGGATCATTCACAGGCTCAAGTTTTGACTCTATTAAAATAAAGGAATCTATAAAGTCTCTGGCAATTTGGTCTAGTTGTTCTTAAGAAGGTAGGGAGAAAGTAATGAGGCAGTCACCAAATTTTTCACCCCCTAAATAAACATTCTATGGAGGTACATCTCATCCAATTCCATATATTATGTCATGTATTTTAGAATATGGGAATTTTCACTCCAATTGTTTGGGTCTTGATTGACTCAGATGGCCAGAAACCCTGAGGGTCTTCCCCTCCCATATGAATTAATTAATCAATCCATTCATTCATTTAGGTTTTTTGAAGTAGGCAAAAGAAGATATTCTTTGCCTCAGTTGCTATCTAGTCTTACTTACTGAATGGCTAGGGGTCTCAGTCAAACAGACCTGTTGAAGACCTTAGATTAAAAAGGCCAAGGTCTCCCATTTCATCCAAAGTCATCTCCAATCGTCCTGATCTGTATCTTGCCACTAGGCCCATGGGATGCTTACTATCTGTGTGAGCTTGGAGAAATCAAGGAGGGGTAAGTGAGGTAGGTGACCTTGCCCAGCCCTCCCTCACTTAAATTCAGTTCACTTGCATGTCATGGCATCCTCACTTTGAGGTCATGGTCCTTTTCAAAAATGAAGGACAACTAACAACAACAAATGATTTAGTTAACAACTGTTATTTGATTTTCAAAAAGCTGATTTTTTAAAAAGTTGATTGAACTATGTCTGCTCTAAAGCTTGAGGTTGATATAGGAGGGATGAGCGACATTGTTGTGACATTATCCTCACTGCTAATATTGAAAAGTTTATGGGGCCCAACAATTAATATTAAGGAATGAGGCCACCTTTTAAAAAAAAGTACAGCACAGTGTTGATTTATGCAGCAAGAATTTTATGTCGTTGAGAATTTTCTTAGGTGACTGTTCATTGTCTCCATTCCATTTTTGAATTTTTGTATAATTGGAATTTAGCATAGCTACCCTTGGGAAAAATGCAGATGTTTATTGAGTCTACTCAAGTGTCATCCAGGGCCTTTATTGCAATGTTGTCTGCATGCAGTATTTTAGCTCGTGCTTCAGTCAATTTTCTGCGTATCAAACTAATATAGACTGGACAATTAAATGAGTTGTTAGTGTGCCATTTGATTTATCCACTTTATGTACTAATCTCCTGAGAGTAGAAGTTTTCTTTCTGAAAATCTTTACTTCCTTCCACTATAGGACAAGTAGAACTCTATAGAACTCATTCAGTTTCATTTAGTACATTGATAAAAATGTTTAGCAGGAATTATAATCCAAATTCTGCTATGGGAAATTCCTGAGTGCAAAGTATCTTCAACATTCCTTAAAGTCATCCTGCACACCAATACAAAGAGATACATAACCCTTTCCTTCAAAGAGTTAGTGATCTAATCCTAGGTAATTATTGACAGTAGCATTAATAATTATAATATCTAGTGTTTATATGCAACTAGGTGATATGATAAATAGGGTATTAAGTCTGGAGTTAGGAAGTGTCATCTTCCTGAGTTCAATCTATTCTCAGATACTATCTGTGTGATCCCAGGCAAGTCACTTCACCCTATTTGCCTCAATTTGCCTCTGTAAAATGAGCTGGAGAAGGACAATCCAGTATCTTTGACATAAAAGTTCCAAATGGGATCCCAAAAAGTTGGGCACAGCTGAAAAAAGAACTGAGCAACAACAAAAAGCATATATTCAGTTTTTAAAAGTTTACTAAGCATTTCATATATGCAATCATACTTGATCTTCACAGCAACTCTATGAGATGAGTGCTATTAACACATTCATTTTGTAGATGAAGAAAATAAGCGTGAGAGGTTGAGTGGTTTGCCCAGAATCACATAGCTAGTATCTGATATTGGTTTTGAACTCAGGTCTTCCTAATTCCAAGTGCAACACTCAATCAACAATTCTGTATGCATTGAGCTTTCCCAAAGAATGGTATTACATTGTGTAAGAGTTTGAAGATAAATACAATATAAAAACATATCATATATGGAAGAAGTGCCCATACTGATCAAATCAGTTCTATCCAATAATTACATATATAATTACTTCTAATTTGAAAAGGATTTTTCAAGTGTGTTTGATAGCAGCTTTGTCTCAATATCTCAAAATATCTATCATTTCATCATCATGGGCATTCCCACCTATCATTACAGATTTTATCCTTTATAAGAAATTTCTTAAACCAAAAAGTTCATTTCTGATGACCCTCTCTGAACCTAACAGGCAGATCTATGGAGTGTTGCTGGTCTCATATAATAAAATTTTCTAGCCATTTATGGAACTAAAAGAGCTTAAACCCCATTGGCATAGCCTTCAAGAATTTTGGGCTACTTCCATGGATCAAAAGCTTTGCCTTGAGAGTTCTTTCTTTGTTTAATACTTGCTCAAGATAATGTGTGGCACCGTGGCTAATGACTAGATGAGAGATGAGAAATGACTAGCATAATGAGTTTAACTTCACTGAATCATATTGACTTCTTGTTAAATAAAGAATCTCTTTAGAATGAAGGAAATGGCAAACCATTCCAGTGTCCAGTGTCCATAGTGAAATGTAAGCTTCTTGAGGAGAGCAGGGAAGGGGATATTGAATTTATATCTTTGTTCCAGTATCTAGTGTAATGTATTGAACATTAGTTGTTGTCCAATTGTTGTTCAGTCTTGTTCAACTCTTCATGATCCTATTTGGGTTTTCTTTGCAAAGATACTGAAGTGCTTTGCCATTTCCTTCTCCAGCTTATTTTACAGATGAGGAAACTGAGGCAAACAGGATTGAGTGACTTGTCCAGGATCACGCAGTAAGTGTCTGAAACCAAATTTGAACTCAGGAAGATGAGCCTTCTGACTCCAGGCCCATCACTCTGTATACTATGGTGACACCCAGGTGCTCTTCATAATAGAATGTTAATATTTGTTGAACTGAACTGAATTTAGAACAAAAATATTGAGTAATGTGCACATAAAATCAAGTAATCTGGGTTCAAGTCTTGCTTTTGACACTTACCTATGTGACTTTGGACAAGTCATTGAACTTTTTCTAGGTTTCAGTTTTCTCAACCATAAAACGGTATTGTAGGATTAGACATCTTTCTGTATTCCCTTCTATCTCTAGTTCTATGATCCTGTGAATAAGTACTTGTTGATTAATCATTAGCTAATGGGCAAAAAAAGAGCAAGGATGAACACATTTTCTTTCCTTCATTTTCCTTATCTAACAAGTGGAAACAATTCTGGTCCTTTAAAATATTTTATGTGCTGCACAAAAGTAAATCTGTTTACTAGGGATATATACATATCTCTGTTAATTCTTTAAAATAAAGTCAAAAGATTGGTTGTAAGCTTTACTTTGATAATAATAATTAACCTGTATATCTCTCTTTAAAGGACACAAATGGTTATATATCCATTTTCTCACTTGGTCTTCACAAAGCTTTTAAAAGTAGGTATTATTGTCATTATTTGCCCTATTTTACATGTGAGGAAACTAAAGCCCAAGGAGTCAATGGCCACACAATCAAGAAACATAGAATCTGTATTCAAACTCGGGTCTTCTTGATGTCAGATCTAGAACTCTATCCATTTCATTGAATTCTACTTTGCTGTACCCATTATCTCATTAAGGGTATATCAAATCATACATTAGAAGGGACCATAGAAGCCATCTAGTCCAAGGTTCTCATTTTACATGGGAAACTGAGGCCCAGGAATACAAAATGATTTATCCAAGCTCACACAGATAGTAAGCATCCCATCTGAGATTTCAATCCAAGTTCTCTTGGATTGCTTTCAGAGTCAGTATTCTTGCCACTGTTCCAATCTGTCCATCACTACCAGCTACTCCTTGGCAGCTTATGTGATTTCCACACAAATAGTTCTATAAATCATCTATAAAAGAGCTACTTATTGTGCCAGAAGTCATCTTCTGGTTCTTTTACTAATTTGTCAATTCTAGAAACTAGTGCAGTGTTAGGTACAAAGTAGGCAGTTAATAAATGATTATTGATTGATACTATCTATTGGCTTATACTTTAAGCTATTTGTTAACCTTTATTTAGCTAAATGTTTAATTCACCTCCTTTTCTGATCATACATATACTTTGATTATGCTTTTTATACTACATCTCACATATGTCATTGATAACAAGATGTTGCCAATTTTACAAATAAATGCATCCTGTTGGTTTCATTGCCCTATGAGTCACATGTGATTGAGTCTACTGATATTTGTAATTTGTAGCAATATAGCATTACTGTTGATCATTAGGCAAGGGGAATGTACAATGGTATTTGAAAAATGACTCTTTTGAGAAAAAGAAAAGCATGAGTTCACCAAAACACTATGCAACTTCTCAAATATAACTCAGCATAATCTTTTATTCAATTTTGGTTTCAGTTCACTGCTCATCTGTAACTTTCTAACATCTATGTACTAAAGGGTCAAAAGTCTCTCCATTGAAGAAGAAAAAGATTGACTCCATTTTGGAGTAACTTTGACAATTAGGCTCAATAGAGCAAGCACATTCTTGTGAAGTCACAAAGATGCTTTTGAAACAAAATATCTTAGAAAGCTACATAGAGACATCACAGTTTGAGAGTCTAAACATAGAAATAACAAAATATTATAAAGTTGTTGACATTTTACTTCTATAGCTTAATCCATTCTCCTACTAAACCTATAAAATTACAAAACTGTGTTATATCAAATTGGAGTAGTGTCCAATGAGTACTATTTCCCCTTGATTTGAACAAGTGAAATATTTTGGATTTATGCAAATCATCCAGATTCTTTTTTTCCATACAATTTATCTGCATAACTTGACATAAGTATTATTTACATTGTTGGTTTTTCCTACGTGAGTTAGTTGTGTGATTGACTTCTTGAGTGACTGGATCTCAATGAAGAAATTTTGAATTGTTACATACTTTAAGGGAACATCAGCTGCAGACAGGAGTGCCTCAAGAATCACATACTAATAGCAGAGAATCTTTCTTCTATTTTGATTTTTCACAAGTTATCTCCTGTGATTTTAGCAAACCAATGTCCTCATTTTATACCTTAGTTGATTCTGAAAGACCTTCACTATATTTTATTTTTAATTTATGGAATAAAACAAGCATTTCCATAACATGACAATAAAATAGTGAAGATCTTGATTGGAAAATGATATTTAAAGTGCATAGTAATATTTATGAGTAAGTTCATAGTGGAGTTCTAGAAACAAGTTTAGTAATACTGGGTTTTATCAGTTTAAGACCAGAAGCTATCAAACAAAATGAGGAATCTCTCCCTAGACTCCCAGATCACTCAGCTAGTAAGGGTTTAGCTAGGATTTGAAACCTGGTCTCCCTAAATCCAAAGCCAGCCCATTATTCACAAAGCTATATTGGCTCTGCATATACATGTTGATCTGTGGAATCTACCTATTTACACATCCCTTTGCTTTATGAAGTTTCACACCAGCACCATCAGATTTTTAATAGCTATGGGTTACTAATTCATGTTAAACTTATATTTACTGAACCACAATATTTCTTTTGCTAACTCATGGTAAACTTATGTTTACTAAACCATAAAATTTCTTTTGTTCAATTTTCCCTAGGAAGATTAATATGTAGAGGTATATAATTGTTAATAACTGGACATACTATAAAATAAATGTCATTATTCACCGATTAAATATCTAACTATTCTTTTCTACTTAAATTCATTTTCTTGAATTCTTATGACAAACTCACCTGAAGTTTATGGAGAAAGCCCAAACATAGTTAGCACTGAGATTAGTACATTGCTGTTCTTATTCAGGCCTCTAAATCTTGTGTTGTCTCATTTTATGTTTATTGGAAAAGGTCACTATTACTTTTAGGACCAACTATCTCCCGCCAAATAATTTATAGATGATCTTCTATGTTAAATCTATAGCAAACTTGAATATTTAGAATAGACATTTTTATTATCTATATTTGGCAGTTTTGAGATATGAGGGACAGTGTGGTATAATGGTTGGAGAGCTGGATTTGGACCAAAAAAGACTTGGGTTTGAGTCATGCCTTAGATACATACTGGCTTTTTAACCTAGGACAAGCTCTTTGATTTTCCAGTATCCAGTAGCTCTGGGGGATATGAATTGGAGAGAAGAGGCTGATCTGATAGGCAGAGAAGTTTTCTCCCCTGGGAACTCCCTAGACTAGTGAAATCACAAATCCAGTACTGATCCTCTAATAATATACACAGTATCATTTAGAGAGCAGGTGTTAAATATATAAAGTGAAAATTTTCACACTTAAAAATGGGTTCCAAATGTCCCAATCTCTTGTTTGTGTTTCCAGAAGGAAAGCAGCCAGAAAGGGAATTAAGTTAGGCCTCCTCCTTTAGAACAGGCTTTTTGCTAGGGCAAAAAGAACATGTTATCACAAATCAGTCTGGCCAGAATAGCTCACTGAAACTGCCCCAGGGATACATAAAAAGACTCTTCTATTATAGTAGTTAAATGGGATACTCTTTATAGCAGTAGCTGGATTCCAAATGACACCTGGACTGTTCTGCCTTCAGGCACACACCAGGGATTTAACAGAAAGGGAAGACTGATGTCAATAGCACAGCTATGCCCCCACCTGCTTTGCCTTTCCATAATTTTTGCAGTTAGATTCTCAGAATTTTCTCTAATATATTAAACTTGTTAGCTGGGTGATAGAGGAAAGGCAAAAGACATGGAAAAACTACTGTATCCAAAGCTAATAATTCTTCATAGTAAAATTGCTGTACAATTAAGGTTTTCACCGATTTCCAAACTAAAATACGATCACTTTGGCTGTGCTTATGATGTGGATATTCAAGATGACATGCTTATCCTCTCTTGGTTTAGTATCAGATACTCAGCTTACCACATCATCACCTTTTCGCAAAGCTGTCATTGATCCCTTAGGATCTGATAATCACACCTTTTACTCAGTGAGCTGTCCAGTCAGAATGAGATAGAAATTCATCCTATCTGTACCTTCCCAGCAAACTTCATGGTTGGGTCAAAATTCTGGGAATCACTGAGATTACCTGTCTACATCAGTGGTAAAATAGTTTGTTTCTACCCCACTTTCACAATAAATTTAGTCTTGATTCTTCCCTAGTTAACAAGCCTTCTCTTTTTTTTTTCTCTTTCCATTACCTGAACATATTTCCCCATTGAAGTACAATGTACAGATTGCTGGACTCAATCAAACGACCTAAGTTTGAATCTTTTTTTTCTGCCACTTAAAGCATATGTGACCTTATTTCAGTTATATTACTTCTTTGAATCTTAATTTACTTATCTAAAAATGAGAAATGGTAGACTAATGGAGTTCCAAGATTCTTTATAATTCCCGATCATTAATGGAGATAGGTTTTAAAGGATAGAAACCAATACAAACTTGTTTGTAACCCAGGACTTAGCACAGGGCTGTGTACAGCGTTTAATAAATTGTTGATGATTGATTAGTTTATAATCCTAAGGAAAGAAAGAAGAAAGGAAGAAGAAAAGGAAAAAGAAGGGAGGGGAAAAGTAAGGGATGGAGGGAGAAATGTGAAGAGAAAAAGATAGAACATCAGAATTAGTCTACTCTGAAAGAGCTTACATTAATAATAGTGTAGAGAACATATACAGGAAATTTCTTCTGCAAGCCAATGGAAAGGTCCTATGATCCAACAAAGCAGATGCCAATACATCTTCTTTAATGAAATTTTCAATGACCACAACCAAATGCATTTTTTTATATTTAACTACTTTAAAGTGTCAAGGACTTTGTTGATGAGAACTTTCTTGGCTGTGACTGCAGAGAAATAGCTCCTCATTGGTGGCAACTGGTTAGTAGTTGGAGATGCTTATCGAAGTATTAGTTATGGTTTAACTCTCTGGTCCCATATGAGATAGTTGATTGATGATTGGTAGGGATGGCTGATCCTTTCCCCAAGGTTGCTTCTCTGAATGATGGCTACAGAGGTTAAACTGGAAGAGAAGTAGATAAGAAATATATTGTGGAGATAGAAATGATAAGACTTAGTAAATGATTAGTGGGGAAGGAAGAGGAAGAGTGTTGAGTCAATAATAATAATAATTATAGACACAACATATATGTAAGTATGTATATATGCATATATGCATAAAGTATATATATTCAATGAGAGAATCAATGTAACCCCTTTGATCGACTCCATAGGAGTATCTATTGTAACTCTCTACATAACAGTGTTGATTTTGCCTTTCTTTGAAGAGAGAGGCAATATTCTATCAGCTGTTTGATTTTGTTTGTCTTCCACCTCACTACTTTCCAAAGCTGCATGACATGTTTATTTTAAAAATAAAAAATAAATTATAATTTTGTGTTGAAAATGTTTTGAGAACCTCATAACTGTCTTTAAAACTAATGAAGATACCCCAGGATGATGAAAAATGTGAGTTGGGGTTAAATGTAATAGATCAAGTAGTACCCAAAGTAGACTTTGACAGTTTCCAATCATTATTCATGACCATGATGATGGCTATTTTCCCAAAACTTTCACATTCTTCTTTTTGTTTCTCTTTCATTTCCATTAACATATGTTTCATTTAGCCCATATGGTGTGATGGAATGCTTTTGAATATTTCCATGTCTCTGTACTTGTAATATCACTTCTTAAACATGTCAACTATGATTTTATACTAAATGTATATGTCATGCAGCCCACTAACAGATTCTCACACAGTTAATGTAGAAAGATGGCTCAGCATTCAGTAAACACCCTTCCAAACCATTCAACACTTCTTTGATATGTTTTCAAGACATCACTTTCTCACAAAATTGAACATTTACTTCCAATAGTAATAGTAATTATAGAATGAAAGACAGTTCTTCTCCATCTCCCCTTCCTCCATTCTTGAACTATGTTCAATGGCCAATTTTTTCAGCTATTCCAGAAAGTTCCAAATGAATAAGGACTTGACTTGTAATTTTATTAGTATAGGTATCTCCCTATTGAAAAAGGAATTTTCACTGCCAACATAGGTCAATATCTTGTCTGAGGACTTACATAGTTGTTTAGAAGATTAAGAAATTAAGTGACTTCCTCATAGTCACATATCTAGTATAATTCAGAAGTAGGATTTGAATCCAGGTTATTCTGGCTCCCAAGCTCATTAAGAATAGCAACTTACCCATGTTAACATATTCAGTTTATGCCAGAGAAAGGACTTAAACCCAGTTTTAATGGAAACTGTTAATTGAGAGGAGAAAATTGTAATTAATTAAGAATATTCATGTTGTACATCAATGCTTATAAAGGATTTTGCTTATTAGAATTTTGTGTGCTAAGAGAAACAAATACTATTATCCAAAAATTACAGATAGGGAAACTGAAACTGGCAGAAATGAAGGGAATTGCTCATGTTCATAACTGTTTTCAGAGCTGCTATTTAAGCTCAATTCACCTGATTCCAAGTGTACTGTATTCATTTCACTACTCCAAATTGGGGTGGGCTTCTAAAAATAAATAGCTAGTATGACTAATGAATCCATAGAGGCATCTATCCATTGGGCACCACAAAAATAGTATCTATCCAGTCACTCTCTTTTGGCTAATTTCTAATTGGCATTTAAAAAGGTTTGCTTACCCTAAATTGATGTACTTGATATACTTTTATTTAGTCTCAAAGTAGTATATATATGCTCTGTTCTTGGTTTTGAAACCAATACATTAAAACTACATAAATTCTCTGAGTAAAAACTATATTTCTTTTTTGAATTCAGAATCCAACAAAAAATAAGAATGTAAAGCAATCATTAGACTTTATCACATTGATTATATAATAATAGATTATAATCAGTATCACAGGATAAGATATTAAGTGCTATAAGAAATAAAGATGAGGTTTTTTTGGTTCAAAGTACACTCAGATCTCGATCTTCAAGTTAGCCATGTGAACTCATTTAACTTCCATTGGCCTCAGTTGCTTCATCTGTGAAATGGAGATAATAATAGTATGTGCTTTTCAGGATTGTTGTGAGAATAAACCTTTTACTGAATCTTAGGACACAATATAAATGTTAATTATTACCAATACTATCGTTTTTATTATTCTTAACAAAGAGGATGCAATTAACCTCTTGAGGACGCAATTAACCTCTTGAAGCCCTCAACAACTTTTGCCTGGATTATTGCAAAAGCCCATTAATTAATTGGTTTCCCTCCCTCGTGCCTCCCTTCACCAATCCATCCTCTATACAACTGCCAAATTGATTTTCCTAAAGCACAGGTCTCATCATGTCATTCCCCTACTCAAGAAAAACCTCTGTTTTTGCTTTTAGGACACAAGCCCCTTTGTTTGACATTTAAAGCCCTTTATATCCTATCCCCAACCTATCTTTTCACCTTATTATTCAAAACTCCTTTTTAAGTATTCTAAGGTTCAGCCACAAATTGGTCTGTTTTCCATTTCTAACACATAGCATTCTATGATCCCTCCCTCCCCAGTGCTTCTCCAAGCCTGTGATAGCCTTCTACCTCACTTCTGCCTTAAGATCCCCTCTTTTTTATTTAAAACTCAGAACAAGCCCCATTTTAGAAATGAAGCTTTTCCTGATCTCCCAGCTATTAGTGTCCTCCTAGTTCAAACTACCTCACAGTTATTTTGAATCTACTTATATGTCTCACCCAATAGAATGTAAGTTTTCTTCAAGGACAGAAATGGTTTTGATTTTGCTTTCATATTGTCAATATCCAAGACAATACCTGGTAAATGATAAGTAAATGATAAACACTTCATGAATTTAGCTCATTTTCAGAATATAGGAGTTATATAAATGTGTTCTAGGAAAGCAGAATCATTAAATACCTAATAATAATATCAATGTGAATGAAGTAGTTGACACTTGTAAAGACTTAAGGATAGTTTCTGAATCAAACTAGTAGCTAGATAGCATAGTGGATAGAGTGCTGTATCTGTTGTCAGGAAGATTCAACTTTAAATGTGGCCTCTAATACTTAGTAGCTGTGGGACTCCAGGTAAGTCACTTAATCTTATCTGCTTCGGTTTCTTCATTTGTAAAATGAGCTGGAAATTACTCTAGTGTCTTTGCCAAGAAAATGCTAAATGGGGCTATGAAGAGTTAGATATGATTGAAAACTGACTGAACAACAAAACAATTGAATGAGACTGCATGTAAATAATTGTTATTGGTCAGCCAGTCAGCAACAATTCTAAGTTCTGGGGATATAAAGAAAGACACAATTCCTGCCCTCAAGAAACTTGTATTCTAATAGAGGAGACAACTGGTAAATAAATAGATATGTACAAAAGATAAATTTAGAGGAGAAGGGAGGCACCTGCAGTGGGGGAATTTGGTAAATTCTCCTAAAGAAGATAAGATTTGGGTTGAGTCTTCAAGGAGGCCAAGGAAAGCTGATAGCAGTTATAAGGATGGAGTGCATTCTAGGTATGGGGGATGCTAGTAAATGTGTTGGTGCCAGAGTGTCAAGTTCAAGGAATGACAAGTTGGTCATTGTAGCTGGATTAGTGTTTGGATAGGAATAAAATATAAGAAGACTGGAAAGTTAGGAAAAATCTGTGTAATGAAGAGCATTAAATTCTAGATAGGAATTTTATTTTCAGTCTTGTAGTTTATTCAGTTTTGGAGTTTACTGATGACAGGGTTAAACTTACACTTTAGAAAAATTGCCTTGGCAGCTGGGTATAGGATGACTTGGGATGAGAAAAGAGGAGAGGCAGGAAGTCAGATTAGAAAGAGATATCTTCTCATGTCCCTTTTTAGTCCTCATCCTTTATGGCCCCTCTACTATATTTGACACTATGGGCTACTTTGTCCTTAAAAGACACTCTTTCCTCTACAGATATTAGTGCCTCTTATACTCTGATTCTTCTCTTGTCAGACTTATCTTTTTTTCTTTCTTTCTTTTTGAGATTCAATGATAAGTTGAGGTCAAATGACTTGTCCCAGGTTACAAAGCTAGCAAGTGTTAAATATCTGAGGCAGGATTTGAACTTGGGTCCTTCTGTATCCAGGGATGGTCCTCTATCTACTACACCATCAATCTCCTTTGCTGGCTCATCATTCATTGGACACCCACCAATTATGCCCTATCCTCTTTTCTTTTTTGGTATCTTATCAGTTTCCATGATCTCTTTAAAGACCATTTCCAGATTTACATATCTAACCCTAGTTTCTTTCCTGAGTTCCAAGTACTTGTTAGTCATCTCTTAGATTAGATATCCTTTAGGCCTCTCAAACTCAGTAGATCCAAAACTCCTTTCTCACCCAATAGCTATCATATTTGTAATTTTCCCCATAACTACTCCCATATATGTCTCCTCTCACATGAACTGTTATTATAGTTTTCTAATTGTTTTACCTGCATCAAAACTCTACTCACCCCAATCTTTTTTTCCATTCAGCTGCCAATACTCAATAAATTCCAATGGCCCATATTGTCTATAGGCACTAAACTAAATATCTAATCCTTTATTTGACAAGTAAAAATCTTCACCTCTTAGACTGTTTCTTTATTTCTAAATTTCTTCTACTCTAGTCTTCTCCATGCATTACATGGTCTCGTGTCCACATCAAAAAAAAAAAAAAAAAAAAAAAAGTGCTATGCTCTATGAGTGAAGCAGAATTGAAGTAGTTAAAAAAAAAAAAAACCAAGATGCACAAATTTAGAGACAATTTTGCTCCAAATAGACTCTTTGTGCCCAGCCTATAGTAGAGACTCCAAAGTTCATATTAATCTGATTGACATGCTCTACTTTAACTCAAATACAATGGTATAATTTAGTCCTCTTCTAGAATGAAGAACACAACCAATCAGAAGATGGGTAAGGAAGACAGAGAGGTGTTCTTGGTGCTCCAACAAAGATAGAAAAGAAGAAAATAAAAATCTAGAAAAGAATTTCACAAGTCCTATGCATGACTTTCCTAGTGCTTTCTACCTAGTTAGCCTACCCCTTTCTTTGAATATCCTTTATATTGTGTTGAAGGTCCCTTCCAATTCTAATGTTTTTAAGATTTCAGCAAGAAAAATAACTGAGATATCAAAAGGAATACTGAGTGACTAAAAAAAATTGTCCAGTTCTCTTATTTATCTCTTCTCTGCACTACTCCAAAAAGGATAGGCAATGCTACTAGGAACAGAGCATTGGATATTGTCCTGGCTTGGACATTTACTACTTTAATTCCATCTCTCTAACATTATTCGCAATTTATCCATTACATCTCTTGTTTATGCATAGTCACGAGTATGTTATCTCTCCATTAGATTGTAAGCTTCTTGAGGGCAGGAACTTTCTTTTGCCTTTCTTTGTATCTCCAGATCTTAGCACAATGCCAGATACATAGTAGTTGTTTAATAAATGCTATTTGGTAACTAAGTGACTTTAGAGAAGTACTTTCTCTGGGATTCAAGTTCCTCATTGTATTGGATTAGAAGAGATAATGTTTAAAGTCTCTTCTAAGACTTACATGAACTGATACAAAGTAAAATGAGCAAAACCAGAAGAACGTTGTACACAGTAATATCACTATTGTACAATGAAGGATTGAAAATGATTTAGATATTCTCAGAAATAACAATGATCCAAGGTAATCACAAAGGATACATGATGAAAAATGTTATGACATTCAGAGGAAGAACTGATATTGTATGAGTACAGGAAGAAGGGAGGAAAGAAGAAAAAGGAAGGATAGAATTTGGAAGTCAAAACTTAAAAATAAACAATAAATCTTAATAATAGTTTTATATATTATTGGGGGGAAAGATAAATCTCTTTAAATCTCTTCTAGCTTTATTCTGTGACCTTAGAATTAACTGCATTTTAGCCACCTTCTTGTAAAGTGTTTTGGAAACAGTTTATGACTGGCTCTGGTAAATAGTGGCATCTGCTTAGTTTTCATAACCACAACTAATCTTTTGGTTCCCAGTTTTCACAGATGTTCAAAAAAAGGAATTAAAATAACATCTTTCCCATTCTCTCTTCTCACCTCCAGGTAAAAGGCCAAACCTGAAAGTCTATATCAATACCACAGGTGACTCCATTCTCATGAAGTTTCTTCGTCCAGATCCAAATATCAAATTAGAAGGTTTTCTCTTGGGATATGGCAGCAATTCACATTCCAACCAATATTTCCCATTGCCTGCAGAAGGAAAGTCATCTCAGGCTGAAGTCGGTAAGATAATTGGCATCTGAGAGTGAAGGCAAAAAGTAATAGAGGGGTAATGGTAATGATTTAATTTGAAAACAAGAAAGTCAAGTAATTTTTTAAAAAATCTGTATAGCAGAGAAATGATAATCAAATTCATAGAACATCTTCAAGACTATCATGGATGTCGTTATATCCATAGTCTCTCAATAAATGACAAAAATAAACAAATAAAATGTGAACAAATCAAGTGGAGAGAAGACTGGGTCACTTTTTAAAAATAGCTTTTTATTTTTCAAAATAGATAGTTTTCATCATTCATTCTTGCTAAACCTTGTGTTCCAACTTTTTCTCCCTCTCCAATTCCCATTCCCATAGATAGCAAGTAATTCAATATAGATTAAACTTAGATCACTTTGTTTTGATTCTTGACTCCAACACCCTTGGCTGTACATGACTGACTGTGGGGGAAAGTGCTTTAATTTCTTCAACTGAAAAAATGGGTATAATTACTTATGCTATGGCAATTAGGCAACACAGTGGATAAAGTACCAGAGCCTAAAGTCAGCAAAACTCATCTCAGTCTCAGACACTAACTAGCTGTGTGACCCTGAGCAAGGTATTTAATCCCATTTGCCTCAGTTTTCTCATCTGTAAAATGAGCTGGAGTAGAAAATGGCAAATCACACCAAGAAAACCTCAAATGCAGTCATGAATAATGAAACACAACTGAAAAAATGACTGAAAACTTATAGTATTATTGTTGGTCAAATGCCTTACAAACCTTGAAATTTTTAAAGGTATGAATCAATATCTACACCATTTTTATGTGAGTAGTTTTCTCCATGATTACTTTTTCTTCCTCCTTTCTATGTATAAGTTGGTAGTATGAAATTTATTAGTAAGTTCTTTTCATTAGAAATTACAATACTATCAGCATAAGAAGAAATGGTCTTTCAGGGTATATTTCCATGTAGGCTAAATTAGTTCTTTTCCTTATAAAGCATTGAAATCTAGAGATTTAAAGGAGAATAAAGCTTTGAGCAGTTGACATACATCAAAAGTCTTATTGTCTATAGTTAGGGAGTAAATATTAACATACCTGTCATGTGACTCCTAAAAAAAGTCACGACACAAGGAACTCCATCTTCTCACTTCACATATTTGGTAGACCATTCTACCAACACAACCAGAAAAATTGCTCAACTGAACATTCTTTTCCTGATCTGAATGTCTTTCCCTGTCAAGGCTAAGTAAACGGTTTTGTTATATGTTCTACAAGATCTCATTTAGTTCTGGTCTCACACCTGAGGTACTAGACCACTCTTAGTCAAACCTAAACTGTTAGATCATAGAACTGTTCATTTTCTTTTTTAAAAAAAATTCTTGTAGTCCATACAGAGAAAAGTGTTTTCCAGATAAAACTATTCAAAAACTAATTTTTATTTCACAAGAGGAATATTAATTGTGAGCACTTTCATTTGGTATTCAAACAATCTAAAATATAGATTTAGATTTGGCAACATTTTCCTTGATTTTCAGTAGTTTAAGAGAACATTAGCTGAAGCAGTAGAATAAAATTTATTTCCATGAAAGGTAAATCCAACTGTTTTAATGACAATTTTGGCTTGTTGACAATGACTATTAAAGATGTGTCCCTCTTGACTTTTGGCCCAGTTTTCCAAGTAGAGTACTTCCATTACACTTCAAAAACCAAACAAGTAAAAACTATATAATTAAAATAGGAGTCCAGGCTCACTTTTACATAAGAAGGTAGCTGTGAAACATCTGGAGTATAGCTGTTATAGAAATAAATGTTGTCTGAGATTTAGGTACCTTGAACAAATATAACCAATGTAAACTTGGCATAAGTATGCTATGCAGGATTTGAAAGTTTGCAAATGTTTCCTGTAGCAATCACACCTTATTCTGACTAGCAACAGGATACTTGTGCCTTATCCAAAACACACAAGGTAAAAACACAGGTCATATGACTTGTTCTTTCTTGAACATTATGAGTAATTTTTTGGTTTCTATTAATTTGTATTTGGCTAAATATTTCATATGCAGATAATACCAAACAATGCAACACAAAATAGATTACTAACATTTAAATGTTCACTTGAAAAACTATGATAATAAGTTGATATATTCATGTTTCATATAAGTCCTATTTGGGACCTACATTCAAATAAATACAGTATTATATTCGAGCAAATAAATAATAAGGTCTGTTATTTTCCTGGACAAAATGAAGATATCCTATATTACAATGTTAGTAATTTAAATGTACATGAAAATTTCATTTAAGAAAACAAAAATTTTTCTAAACAAAATATCCAACTTATAAAACTGTTAATGATTTGAATGATCAATGGATCTTATTGGCTTTTTCAAATAATATTCAAGAGGAAATTGTATTTATCCCAACCATTTTTATTAGCTAAACTGCATATTGACCCCTGAAAATATATAAAAAATGGAAATGTATCGGCACTAATGGGGGAAAAAGCATAGAGTTTGGAGTCAGGAGGGTTTGAAAACCACCTCAAATATTTATTAGTTGTGTGAACTTGGATAAAGTAGTTTTACTTCTTAGAGGACAGCTATGTGATGTAATGGATAGAGCGCTGGACTTGGAATCAGGAAGGCTCATCTTCATGAGTTCAAATTTAGCCTCAGACATTTATTAGTTGAGTGTAGCCCTGGGCAAGTTACTTAACACTGCCTGCTCATTTGTAAAATGAGCTAGAGAAGGAAATGGCAAATCATTTCAGTGTCTTTGCCAAGAAAAAACCACAAAAGGCTTATAAAGAGTCAGACACAAAACAAAAAGTATAGTAACTTTAGATCCTCAGTTTCTCCCAGCTAAAATGATGTTGATAATACTGGCACATAGTAGGCATTGAATTGAATTGAATACATAATCTATCTCCCAGGGAGATAGATCACCTAGATAGAAGAAGAGGGAAAGGAAAAGGGAGAAAAAGAAGGAGAAGGTAAAAGGGAGAGGGGGAAAAAGAGAGAGAGGGAGAGAGAGAAAGTGAGAAGAGAGAAGGAAAAAGAAGAGAAGGAGAGAGAGTGTGAGAGAGAAAGGGAGAGGGAGATGGAGAGGGGGAAATAGAGAGAAAGAGCACATTTATTAAGGATTTACCCTTAGCATTTATCCTTAGAATTTATCTTAGAATTTGATGCATATGATATAATTAGAAACAAAATAAATTCTGCCTTCAAGGAGCTTACATTCCAATGGGGGAAGGTAATAATACAAAAAAGGGAGTTGGGGGAAGATAAAACCCTAGTGGTATTGTTAGGAGTGGCAGCTTGAGCAGGAAGTTGAGGTAACTTTCTGGATTTTTAAAATTAATTAATTAATTTTTTGATTTTCTTAGAGCAGGCCCTTTTGTAAGTATTTTCAAATGTTTTCACATTAACTATATCACAATAGCATGCTGGCCCTGCTAATTTAGCAGTGGGATCTGAATTTAAAGTTGTTCCTTCCTAGATAATCACTTCATTTACACACCATACTGCCAACTTCTTTCTCCTTTCCTCCCTCTCCCCAACTAATGGCTATATTTTAGAGATAGCTGTCCACCATTTGGGATATTAACTAGAGCTGTGGATGAAACAAATCAAACTTAATTGGCCCACACAGTCCTAACCAACTGAACCAATTCAGACAACCAGCTGCACGCTAAGGTTTCAGATGGCCTTGGATTACCACCATACTTTCAGTAGTTATACATTTTAAAGCTTTCCTCAAAGAATTAACAATAGGAGTATGAAAATATAAAACAAAGCAAAAGTTTACTCTTTCTAGAGGCCAAATGCAGTAAGCTGTTTCCTTAGCTTCCAAAAGTCCTCCTTGTGATATCCAATACTCTGGTTTGTTTATTTGGGTTTTTTTTTTGGGGGGGGGGTGGTCCTTTTTTAATGATCTCCATTATTCAATATCATTGCTTTATTTGTGAATAGTCATAGTAGGATCAGTGAAGTAGCTACCCATTTTATGTAATATTTTAAGTATGCCACATGTTTTACTACTTTACTCCTTTTGAATCCCATAGCAACCATAAAAGGTAGGTGATATTATTAGGATCAGAAATCTCAAAGAATAATTCACCTTTAGTCTTTTTCTTTCCTATGTACTTATGACCAAATTTAAGGGCACCATTCCCATTTCCACAAGGAAAAAAAAAAAGAACTGATAAATCTTCTATTTGTGTATACATATATATATATATATATATATTATTGTATATATGTGTGTTATATTAATGTATAGAGTAATCTTACATATATGAATATACATATAGGGTGGGGAGCTGGGATGGGAAAAAAAAGAGAAATAATTTATATGGTAACTTTGCATATTTGGAGGGAATAACAAATTGTACATGGTAAATTTGCAGTCTCTGCAATCTTTTTTTTTTTTCTAAAACAAAAAATCCTGCTACAAATATTTTTGTGCATATAAGTCCTTCTCTCTAGATTAATTTATTTTCTAGAATGTCAGATTCTAAGATTTTTGAAAGCAAAATTTTTCTGGTATTGATCTCTTACATTTGACATACATGAAAGATACATTCAAGATGTTCCTAGCAAGTCTAGACATGAGAATAAAGGACCATTTCAGTAATTTGGCCATGGGACATGGAGGACTAATCTTAGACCAAACTTTCAAACCCTATGAGCACTTCAAATCTCTGTCTCTAGTTTTCCTAAAGTTGGATTTAGGGGTTTTTCCAAAACTTAATTTTAGTTCTACTTAGGTTTCTTCTTTTTCTCCAAATTGTGACTCAATCATGCTCTCAGTCTAAGTCCAACTTGTTGGAAGAAAAATGTGTATTTCTATATTTTAAATTTTGTATGCTAAATGAATTGAACCAAGAGAACATTATATGTAGCAACAGCAAGTGTTTGAAAATAATCAAGAATGACTAAATTATTCTGTGTATTATAAGTACCTAAATAGGACCTTTGAAGGTCCTATGAAGTAAGATGTTGTCTACTTCCAGAGAAAGAATTGATAATAAGAAATATGCATAGTGTAGTTTTACATATCTATATCTGTATACATACACACATATACATGCATGAGCATGTGAAGGTGAAATGATGCTCTTTTCTAATGGGAAAGGAGAAAAAGGAGATAGTTTAGAACTTATGACTTAACCAAAAAGATTAAATTTTTAAAAAGAAAAAATTTTGTTTTACTCACACTGATACTCATCTTCTTTAAATATTTTCTTCAAAGTATCATGATATTTAGCTGCCATGTTATCTGGCTTTTCTAGTCATTTTAATAATATACATTTGAACTATTTTTATTAAAGCTTTTTATTTTCAAAATATTTACCTGAATAATTTCTGATATTTATCCCTATAAAACTCTGTGCTCTAATTTTCCCCTCCTTTTTCCCATCCAATGAGCAAGTGATACAATATATGTTAAACGTGCAATTCCTCTATACATATTTCCACAAATATGCTGCACAAGAAAAATGATATGAACAGACAATTTTCAGATGATGAAATTAAAACTATTTCCACTCATATGAAAGAGTGTTCCAAATCACTATTGATCAGAGAAATGCAAATTAAGACAACTCTGAGGTATCATTACACACCTGTCAGATTGGCTAAGATGACAGGAACAAATAACGATGAATGTTGGAGGGGCTGTGGGAAAACTGGGACACTGATGCATTGTTGGTGGAGTTGTGAAAGAATCCAACCATTCTGGAGAGCAATCTGGAATTATGCCCAAAAAGTTATCAAAATGTGCATACCCTTTGACCCAGCCATACTACTACTGGGCTTATACCCCAAGGAACTACTAGAGAAGGGAAAGGGTCCTGTATGTGCCAAAATGTTTGTGGCAGCCCTTTTCATAGTGGCTAGAAGCTGGAAGATGAATGGATGTCCATCAATTGGAGAATGGTTGGGTAAACTATGGTATATGAATGTTATGGAATATTATTGTTCTATAAGAAATGACCAACAGGAGAAATATAGAGAGGCTTGGAGAGACTTACATCAACTGATGCTGAGTGAAACGAGCAGAACCAGAAGATCATTATACACTTCAACAATGATACTGTACGAGGATGTATGCTGATGGAAGTGGATTTCTTCAACATAGAGAAGAGCTAATCCAATTCCAATTGATTAATGATGCAAAGAACCAGCTACATCCAGAAAAGGAACAATGGGAAATGAATGTAAACTGTTATTTTTACCTTCTGAATCCAATTCTTCCTGTGCAACAAAAAATTCGGTTCTACACACATATATTGTATCTAAATTATACTGTAATATATTTAACATATATAAGACTGCTTGCCATCTGGGGGAGGGGTTTGGGGGAGGAAGGGAAAAAATCTGAATAGAAGTAAGTGCAAGGGATAATGTTATAAAAAAATTACCCATGCATATGTATTGTCAAAAAATGTTATAATTATAAAATAAAATAAAAATAAATTAAAAAAAAAAAAAAAAAAAAAAAAAAAAAAAAGAAAAATCAGACCAAAAAGGAAAAAATGAGAAAGAAAACAAAATGCAAGCAAACAACAATAAAAAGAGTGAAAATACTATGTTATACTCAGTTCCCACAGTCCTCTCTCTGGGTGCAGATGGATTTTTTTTCATCACAAGATTATTGGAACTGGTCTGAATTACCTCATTGTTGAAGAGATCCATGTCCATCAGAATTGATCATTATATAATCTTGCTGTTGCCATATATAATGATCTCCTGGTTCTGCTCATTTTACTTAGCATCAGTTCATGTAAGTCTCTCTAGGCCTCTCTGAAATTAGCCTGCTGATCGTTTCTTATAGAATAATAATATTCCGTAACGTTCATATACCATAACTTGTTCAACCATTCTCCAACTGATGGGCATCCACTCAGTTTCCAGTTTGTTGCTACTACAAAAAGGGTTGCCACAAACATTTGTGCACATGTGGGTCCCTTTCCTTCCTTTAAAATCTCTTTGGGATATAGGTCCAGGAGAAATACTGCCAGATCAAAGGGTATGCACAATTTGATAACTTTATGAGCATAGTTCCAAATTGCTCTCCAGAATGGCTGGATCTGTTCACAATTCCACCAAGGTATCCCAATTTTTTCACATCCCTTCCAACATTCATTATTATCTGTTCCTGTCATGTAAGCCAATCTGACAGGTGTGTAGTAGTATCTCAGACTTGTCTTAATTTGAATTTCTCTGATCAATAGTGATTTAAAGCATTTTTTATATGACTATAAATGGTCTTAATTTATTCATCTGAAAATTGCCTGTTCATATCCTCTGGCTATGTATCAATAGGAGAATGGCTTGAATTCTTATGAATTTGAGTCATTCTCTGTATATTTTAGAAATGAGGTTTTTATCAGAACCCTTGAATGTAAAAAAATTTTCTCAGTCTATTGCTTCCCTTTTAATTTTGTCTGCATTCATTTTGTTTGTACAAAAGCTTTTTAACTTAATATAATCAAAATATCTATTTTGCATTCAATAATGTACTCAAGTTCTTTGGCCACAAATTCTTTCCTTCTCCACAGATCTAAGAGGTAAACTATTCTTTGTTTTTCTAATTTGCTTATAATATCACTAATGTCTAATCATGAACCCATTTCCACCTTATCTTGGTATAGGGTGTTAAGTGTGGATCAATGCCTAGTTTCTGCCATACTAATTTCCAGTTTTCCCAGCATTTATTGTCAAATAGTGAGTTCTTATTCCAAAAGCTGGAGTCTTTAAATTTGTCAAACACTAGATACTATAGTCATTGATTATTTTGTCCTGTGAACCTAATCTATTCCACTGATCAAGTACTCTATTTTTAGCCAGTACCAAATGGTTTTGATAACTGCTGCTTTATAATACAAGTTTAGATCTGGTACAGCTAGGCCACCTTCCAATTATTTTTCATTGTACTGTACTATGGATATGCTTGTTTTGTTCCATGAATTAAAAATAAAATAGATTTTTCTAAAAAGTAAATGTTTCAGGATACTTTTCTGACAGCACAGCCCTCACTTTTTTCTTCCTGTTAAAAAATTAAGATTAAAGCAGGAGCTGTTTCATTTTTGCCTTTGTATTTTTAATAGCTAGCACAGTGCCTGGAACATAGTAAGGACTTAATCATTGATGATTGATTAATTTGAGAATTTCCATGTTTTTAGAAGACATGATCCCTTGTTCAAAAATAAAGGTTTAATTGTGCGCTTCAAGGAGAAATCCTAAATCTTTAGTAAATTTAGTTCTTTTCATCTAACCTTTCTGGCAGCATTCACATTCCTTGAGAATATCCATAAATTGAATTTCAGAAATACTACTTGAGCCAAAAGAAATTGTAAAGGGCTTGGGTTCCAACCAGTACTTTAGATTCATACTGTCCCCACTAAGTAAAATAAATAGCAGAAAGCAGAAAGTAAAGTAATGAAGGAAAGAAATATTTGGCTGTATTAACTTTTTCCTCAGTTACTATCTCAAACCATGTTCCAAACATGCAATTAATCTATTGTTAGAATTGTCATCATTGGTTTAGGTAGAAAATTATGGAACCTTCAAATAGCAGAATAGATGATGATAGAAGTAAAGTGATGTTGACATGCTGGCTCCATGAGGCTGTTCTTGTAATTGTAGTGGCAAGATATTCTATAGAGAATTGGCAATGTTCCTCATGTATTCCTCAAGCCATGCCTAATAAGAACTGTGGGAAACATGAATATTTAAAGTGCAATTTCTCCAAAGGGCTTTCCCAGTCAAAAACACCCATTGTCCAGCTTGCAGTACAATCTCTAAGATCCCCTTTGTTTTCAATTTGTCCAATAATTGTTGGCCAATAAATAATATTGACTTTGACTTGTGTCTCAGTTACAAAGAAATAGACCATGGAATTAGTGGAAAGAGATTCTTCTTGAAATTTAGAAAACCTGAATTCGAATCCCACTGCTGATATTTTCAAGCTGTGTGATTCTGGGCAAGAGACCTAACCACTCTGGCTCTTGGTTTCCTAATCTTTAAAATCTACAAAAGAGTTCAGATGTTTTTTAGTTATATCCAACTCTTTGTGACCCCTTTGGGGTTTTCTTGGCAAAGATGCTGGAATGGTTTGCCATTTCATTCTCCATTTGATTTTATATATGAGGACCTGAGGCAAATAGGATTAAGTGACTTGCTCGGGGTCCTATAATTAGCAAGTATCTGAGGTTGGACTTGTATTCGTATAGATGAGTCTTTCTGGTTCTAAACCCAGTGCTCTATCCACTAGGCAATCTAGCTGCCTATAAAATGAGAAGATGGGACTAAATGATACTTAAGGTTCTATGATATAATTCCTTTCAATGGAACATTTAAGCACCTACAATGTATAAGATACCAACCACTTTCAGGACTAGACATAAAAAGAGAAATAAAAAAAATCTCTCTAAAAAAACTTAGTCTACCATTTTCCCACCTCTTTTTAATTTTTATATGTAAAATGTCTTTTTGGAAACAAAAACTGTTCCACACATTCACATATAAGCATATGTTTTCTTAATGGTGGAACACTTCTGGAAGGGAGCTTAATACATTGTTGAGTTTATAATATTCCCTTTTGAACTTTCCTCCCTTTTGTGATCCTTTCTTTTACTTTTTAAAAATCTATTCATCTTTATCTGGAGACAAAAACTCTTATAAAAATAAAGACAGAAAATAAACAGGGTTTAATAGGTTAGAAATCTTCCAAGATCTGTGATGCCTATTGGCCAGTCAGCAATAAGTCAGGGATGAGAGAGAAGAGATAGGAATCACTTAATCATGTCCCACAACTCAGTAAGTGGATACATAAGTAAGCAGTAAATTCTGTGCAAGCAAATCACTCTTTTTTTGGCAAGGCAATTGGATTAAGTGACTCGCCCAAGTAAGTGACAAAAGTCTCAGGTCAAATTTGAACTTGGGTCCTCCTGACTTTAAGAATGGTATCTCTCCATGGTGTCACTTAGGCTTGAATTGTTCATGCCTGTGTTCAGTATAGAGTAGTAGCTCTCTTCTTTGCCATCAGCTCACCACTGATCACATCTGTCCTGGGTGCCTCTCATCTTCATAGAAAACAAATGTTCTCGAGTTTTCCCTGTCCATTCCAGCTTCTGCCTCCTGTGATGTTTTAATCTCTCCTTCCACCCGTGGAAAAAGCTACCTTTCCCATCAGCTTTTTGCCATTAAAGTAAGCTTAAAAGGAATTGCCTTTAAAATTAGGAAAATAAGCCCAACATACTAATAGATAATTAAAATATTTAAAGATGCCTTTCACAATTTGCTGAGAGTATGACTAATGAATTTCAAAGCTAGCAAAAGAGCAAAGTGAAAAAGCAAGAATTATAACTCTGATGTGCAGGAGAGAAATTAGGCATATGTTTTAGGTGTAGAGTAGACTACAAGCTTAGAAAAAGTCAAGGGATCTTAATCTGGGTTCCTCTACATTTTTAGGGGTCTGGAAGCATTTATGGGGAAAACACACATACTCTCTCTGTCTCTCTCTCTGTCTCTCTGTCTCTCTCTCTCTTTTCTGTTTCTCTCTATTTTCACCAACCTGTAAGTGAAATTATATTATAAATTCATTCTAAAACATTATTCTGAAAAGGAACCGATAGATTTTGCCAAATTAGTGGAGTAGAGATGACATAAGAAAAGGTTAAGAACTCCCAACATAAAACAAGCATATACCAAACAGTCACAAAAACTAAACATTCTATTATACTTTCTATTACTTAAACCACATTGGTGATACTGTGATAAGTTTGGGGAGCAACATTTTAGAAATAATATCAACTACCTGGAAACCTCTACAGAGGAAACAGACCAGAACATTGACAAGAGTTTCAGAAACTGGGCCATAGGAAAATTGGTTGAAGGAATTAAGTGCCTATCAGGGAATCTGGACAATAGAAGGCTTTGAGGTGTCCTAACTGCTACTTTGAAATATCCGAAGGAAGGTCACTTGGAAGAAGTACTCTACTTATTGACTGGAGAGCAGAAATAGGATCAATGGGTAGAGATATTGCTCACACAAGTAGGCCTCATGATTATATCTTACTTCTGTTCCAAGTTTATGATCTGCATCCTAAATTACTCATTTATTTCCTTATTCTGTTCAAGTGATCTGTGATATACTCACCACAATATCATTTTTGTTTCCCTCCTCCATTGATCCTTTCTATCATGTTTTCTCTTCCAATTTGTGGATTTCCTCACAGAATGTAACTTTTTCATATGTATTTCTGCTTCCCCAGAGATTTTGCCTATTCATAAAATCTAGCTCATCAAATTTCAATGATAGACTAATATCCTTGTGTTAGTATCCCTTGTTCATTTTATTTAATTAATTATAGTTTGTGTATTTCTGCATTGACTTTTGAATCTGTGGCTTATGTTACTAACTTTCTTCATGGATATTATCTCATATCCTACTTTTCCTCTCCACCAAAAGTTTTTCTTCTTTTTCTTATATGTACTACTCCTTATAGCATCTAACTCAACAGAGCTTCATGGCCAGCTTTCTCTATCCTCCTCCATTATCAGTTTAAAGCTATTTCTGGATTATATTCAGTCAGCACATATCTCAATTCTGAATCCAGATTTACATCAGTGATAGTACCTATCAGATTTTAATGGTTCTCTGAATTCTGGTCCTACAGCTAGCAAAATGACTAAATGAATCAAGAAGATCACAATTTTTGGTTAATATGGAACACATTATGTTGCATCCCTCAGAAAAATGATGAAAAGCATTGAAATTAGCCAGCATGCAAAGTACACTTATTTTTTCTGTGGTAAGGCCAATATGGAGAGATGAACTATCTCAAGTTTCTGGCATTGTGGATTCTATATGAAAATAGAAGCTGCTAGTACATGGACCCACAATGTCATATCTACAGTAACAGTCAACTATACCATCAGAAGACTGAATGAATTGAAAGATCAGAAAAATATCTTTACCAAATACTTGTGGCCCATGATATGAAAATAAATGGATTAATTAATGGGAAAAATTCTATGAAAGTGAATGTACTTTTACCAGTGGATCTCAACTTTGCTCAAAATTTGACCTTTTAGCTGGAAATTTCAAGTAATTAGGTTCTATTGGCCTGCTCTTTTCTGAAGTATTTAATAGACTTATGCCTTGCCTCAAATGAATATTCATTTTTATGTTAAATATTGGTATTGATCTTGTAAAAATTCTCTAAGTTGATAAAAATCAGCTAATTAGGTAAAAACTTTTCTGCTAAAATATCAACTAGTCTATGACCTGGGTTTCATCAAGTTACATGATGGATGCTTAAGCTATACAGTATAGATGATTTTATATTTTTTTGTTTGTTTGTTTGCTGAGGCAGTTGGAGTTAAATGACTTTCCAGGGTCATCCAGCTAGGAAGTGTTAAGTGTCTGAGACCAGATTTGAACTCGGGTCCTCCTGACTTCAGGGCTGGTGCTCTATCCACTGCGCTACCTAGCTAACCCATGACTTTATATTCTTAAAGATCTTTAGAAATAGATATTTTGAACACTCTCTTAGTGCTTTATTCCAAATTACATTTGAAAGAATTTTACCCATCCTTTGGCATTCTAGTACATACAGATTTGCTGCTATTCTAATTTGAAAAAAAAAAAAAAAAGAAAGAAAAAGAAAAGAAAACTTTTCAGCTCCTCCCTTTCTTTTGAAGGACCTTTTCTACTTATCTCTCCTTCAAAATGAATATTTATTTCCAGTTAAACATTAGTATCACGCTGTGTGTACAGACCTTCTGGTTGCTATTATTATTTGTAATAATTTCTCTTAATATATTAAACATCTCTGGAGTTTATTATTAAGATTTGTTACTCAAGGAATCTACTTCTTTCTACCCACTGATTTACTACGTGACCTTTGGCAGTTCCTCCCTCATCTGTGAAGGAGTGATAATGTCTATTTTTTGCAGATGGGCTGTGGGTGGATTAATGGATTCATGATTACAAAATGATAAGTTGAAATCTCTTGGGTGAGAGATGTTCCATAAAAGCAAATCATTTTTATCTTATCATGAAAAATAAATTATCTACAATTCATTTATTTATCATTTTACTTTTTAACAAAATGATAGTATTTATTGATTCCAATATTTAATTGCAATTCACCCTTGTCTGACTATCCTGGGTCATACTTGTTTGAGTTCTTCCATAGTTTCTCAAAAGGAATCCATATGGCATGATGGAGTCTTTCTTCACTTTTTCTTATGTCAATAAGTATTTTTAAGTGTCTACTATGTCCCTGGCTTGAGGATAAGGGCTGACATTAACATAGTAAAGATGCAGTAGAAGTGAAGAGCTATCCATTGGTTCTTCTTCATTTTCATGATTAAACCAGTTCATCTTTTTGTTTAAGCACACATTTATTTGTTCAGTCAAATTTTAATTTGTGTCCACTTCTTCATGATCCTATTTGGGGTTTTCTTAGTAAAGATACTGAAGTGGTTTGCCATTTTCTTCTCCGACTCATTTTACAGGTGAGGAAACTGAGGCAAATTAGGTTAAGTGTCTTGTTCAAGGACACACAGCTAGAAAGTGTCTAAGGCCAGATTTGAATTCAAGAAGATGAGCCTTCCTGACTTTAGCCCTGACATTCTATACACCGTGACATCTTGTTGCCTTGAGCCCTGGGACACATGCTCCAATAGACTATATCTAACTTCTGAGGAATAGCCTCACCAAAGAGAAGTAGATAATGAATTCTCTATCCACAACAAGCAATAGACCAAAGAAAATTAAAGAATGGTCTACAATTCCATGGAGGGCCTTTCTACTTCTGTAGCTATGGTGGCAAGGTAGACAAAAACTGGGTGGAGAAGCCCAAAAATCATTTATCTTAAACTATAATTATGCTCAGTATAGTTACTTTGTTAAAACTGTTTTACTTGTTAGAAATTTTAAATATAAGGTCATTGTACAATGACAAATAAATAATAGACATGCATACTCCTGGAGTAAATAAACCATATCAATATTGTCATTCTTGCCATAATTTAAATCAAAAATAAGTTATAGATCAATGAAAAATATGGCAGAATTGATGCCATTGTCTGCTCAAATGTAGCAAGTTTATGAGATAATTGGTCATTTTGCTCTATTGAAAAAATAGAAGAATAGACAAAAAGATCACCATGAAAATAATTAGAATTTGTTCATGAAAAATCTATCGCAGAGGATGAAGAGATTTTAAAAAATACAAAAAAATACCTAGCACAATCTTCTAAACCAAACCATTATACACTATGATACTCAGTGACTTGGATTCAAGGGGTGGAAGAGAAATAATTCTCATGGCTACTACACTATCTACCAATGTTGAATGACAATACCACTGTGGCCTATAATTATGGCCACTATGGCCTGGAAATTACGGTAGCTAAAAAAAGTCATCAGACACAAGTCATTTTGGTGAGGAACCTCTGAAAATAATTATGGTTTTCATGTAAAGACATGTAATCTATAACAAATTTAAAGTCTTTACAATTTGCTGAATTTTGCTAAAGTTTCATTAGAGACATTATGCATGACTTTCAAGGACCCATGATCACCTCCATGTCATCATGAGACATCAAAGAAGGATTTTGGTTGAGAGAGGGCAATAGCAATAAAAAAAAAAAAAAAAAAAAAAAGAGAGAGAGAGAGAGAGAGAGAGAGAGAGAGAGAGAGAGAGAGAGAGAGAGAGAGAGAGAGAGAGAGAGAGAAATATGGTTCAGGATCAAGAACCAAAAGAAATCAAAGATTTAGTTTAGTTCAGAAGACGAATTCCTATGATTTTTTTTAAAAAGAAGTGAATCAGAAGGCAATAGACATGGGGTATAAAAAGCAACTTTACAGAAAAATCAAAAAAAACAGGAAATCAGTGGGATACTCTTATGTTAATGCTTTCTGAATCAATGGTTTGAATGTATTAAGAGCAATGATCAAAATCAATACTAAATCAAAAAATAAATATGAAAAGATGATACTATATAGAGTTGTTAAAAGTCATAGCTCAAATTCTCAAACAATTTTGGGGAAAAAGAGATGGAAGACGGATAACCAAAAAAAAAAAAAAAAAAATTCAACACAAGTGTGGACAAACACCATTTTTCTACAAAACTCTGATTCATGTAAAGCAATAATCACACGAAAGAGGCTAAAATAACCCCAAAATTGCCTTGGCCAACAGCATGATTTTTCTTGCCAAATGGGGATATGTGACAGCCAAGGATAACAATTCAAAAAATAAGCTTATTTTTAAAATATCATAGAGGCAGATGGTAAAAGATTACAAACAACATCAGAAAATAGAAAAGGGTGTAGATGATAATGCAAAAAAATATGGTTGGTGTAAGAACAAACTTAAATGTTTCCTTCAAGAACTTTAAAAGATAAAACTGGAAATAGTAACACCAACTGAAAATGAAACAGGTCTGTTATCATTTATAATAACCAATTATTATCATAATTGATTGTCATATAATCAATTGAATTGAACCACTATATTTGGATTCAACACCTCATTTATCAATGTTATAAGATAAAACAGAATGGTGCTGAAGAAGAAAACGATGGGGAAAGTGGCTGTACCAGGACAAGTTCTCAAAGAAGAAATCTTTGCTGGAGGCAAGATACTTTTGAATGGGTGGAGTTTGGAGTGAGAGAGGGCAGAGTAGCAAACACTAAGGGGTACATATAGAATATTGTATTTGAACTAGGTCCTCAAGGAAATAATGACTTCTGTGTTGAACTTATTAAATTTGAGATATTCCAGGACAATCAATTTGAAGTATTTAGTAGGCAGTTGGTGATATGGGACTGAAGCTCAGAAGAGAAAATGGGACTTGATATGTAGATTTTGTTCATTGTTTTCATGACACTATCTATTCATCCCATCCTCTCTTGTCCCCTTTTTGCTTTCATTCTTTCCAATAATCAGGGTCTTTGCTAATGAGTCCTATCTTTTTGTTATGTGGCCAAAGTATGTAAACTTCAGCTTCAATAATTGACCTTGCTGTGAATAATCTGAAATAACTTTTTGTATGTATTGGCTGTTTTGATTTCCTTGCTGTCCAAAGAACTTTCAAAAGTCTTTTCCAGCACTATAATTCAAAAGCATTGATTCTGCAGCTCTCAGTTTTCTTTATAATACAACTGTCACAGTCACATATTGCTAGGAAAAAACCATGGCTTATATGGACCTTTGTCAGCAAGTGATGTCTCTGTTTTTCAATATGCTGTCCAGTTTGTCATAGCTTTTCTTCTAGGGAGAAAGCATCTTTTAATTTCATGGCTGCAGTTGACATCTGCAATGATCTTTGAGACTAAATATATAATATGAAACTTCTTCCATTTCTTCTCCCTCCAAGATCTTAAGGTTTTTTATGTTAAGCTTCAAATCAGTTTTTATACTTTTCTCTTTTATCCTTATCAAGAGGCTTCTTAATTCTTCTTCATTTTCTGCTATAGAGATAACAATTGTGGGAAATGAGTGTAAACTGTGAGCATTGTTTTTTTGTTTTGTTTTGTTTTGTTTCTCTTCCCAGATTATTTTTAGCTTCCGAATACAACCTTCCTTTGCAACAACAACAACAAAATTCGGTTCTGCACATATATATTGTACTTAGGATATACTATAAGATATTTAATATGTATGGGAATGCCTGCCATCTAGGGGAGGGGGTGGAGGGAAGGAGGGGAAAAACTTGGAACAGAAGGGAGTACAAGGGATAATGTTGTAAAAAAAAAATTTACCTATGCATATGTACTGTCAAAGAAAATGTTATAATTATAAAAAATTAATTTAAAAAAAGAAAAAAAAAAGAGATAACAATTGAATCCACAGAGCTGATAGGATCATCAAATGAGAGTGTTAAAAAGAAGAAAAGGGAAGAAGAGGATAAGAAAGAGAGGGAAAAGGAAAGGAAGAGACCTCAAAGTCTTGCATGATGAAAAGGAAAAGAAAAGTGGGAAGTGGTCACATAGAAGGGAAATCTAGAAAGAAAAGATCATAAAAACCTAGAGAAATATTTAACGAGTAGAGGGTGTCAGCAGATCTGAAAACTGTGGAGAGGTCAAGGAAAATGAGGAAGAGAAAAGAGTGTTATATTTGGCAATTCAAAGATCACTGACTTTGGGGAGAACAATTTCAGTTGAATAATAAGGCTGGAAGCTAGATGGGTTGTAATTAAGAACAGAATGCCAGGAAAGGAAGTGTCAGGAGGCACTGGATATAAGAGTGTTTTAAGGGGTTTGGTTGGGAAATTAAGGAGAAACATAAGATGATAGCAGGGATAGTGGAATCTGCTGGATTTATTTATTTTTAAAGATACAAGTTATTTGGGCATGTTGGTAAGCAACAAGGAAGAAACTAGTAGATTGGAAGAGATTAAAAAGGGAGAGTAATAGAGGTAATAATCTGTCTGAGAAGATGGGAATGCATGTGATCAAAATTTTATAAAGAAATTGTTGAGGAGGAAGGGCTGTCTTATCTGAAAAAAAAAGGGAAATTCCAGAAGATAGAGACAGTGAGTTGTGAGATGAAGAGTAGTAAAAAAGAGTTTTGGGGAAATAGCCTCAAATGGGTGGGGGTGGGTGAGGTAAATTTTGATACAACAGCTTCAGTTAGGAAAATGAGGGCAGGTGGGGGCTACAGCTGGAGACTTGAGGAGAGAAGATATATCTTGGAATAACTTCTGTGAAAAGTGGGATTTTGATGAAATCAATTAGGGAGGATTGAGAGGATTGCCTTGCTTACAGCAAAAGCCAAATTGAGATTAGATAACATAACTTTGTAATGGAATAAATTAGCATGCTTTTAAGGCTTCTTCCAGCTTTGTTTAGCCACATATGAGTAAGAATGAAGGATTCAATGGATGGGAGTAATCCAGAGTTGGAGTTTGGCAAAACTTGAGCTCAATAGGACAAAGGAGCAAGGAAATTGAGAGTAGACAATGGAGCAAAGTTAAATTGGTTCAGTAAGGGGCTGAGGCTGAGAAGAGATTGATATAGGCAGATCTGGGGTGGTAGTCTGACAAAATATAGTTGAGTAAAGACATTGTATGTTGTAGTGAGGATGTAGAATAGATTTGAGAGAAGTAAGGCATATGGAGAGATGAAATAATAGGAGGTTGGGTTTGGATAAAAGAATTTCAGATGGAAATAGAACACTCTGAGTGATAGCAAATTTAAGAGTGTGGCTATCTTTGTGTGCAGTCGAGATAGAAGCAAGGGATAGGTCATGAGAGTTGAGTAAATTAAGGAATTGAGAGGTAAGGCTATTTGGGGGTTACATTAACATGCATGTTGAATTCTGTTAGTTGAAAGTCAGAAGGAGTAGAAGGGAAATACTTACGTGACACTCTGAAGTCATTGAGAAAAAGAAGAAAAATATCCTGGGTATTTGTATAGCCACTATTAGGTGATAAATCTGGATAAAATGAATCTCACAAAACTAGGGGTTGATGAGTTATAAGTGGCAATGGAAAGTCTGAAATTTGCAATTGAGGACAAAGAAAATTCCCATTTAATCTCTGTGACTAGTGATTTGAGAAGTGCAACCAAAATGGAAAAGGAAGGCTTAAGTTATAGAATCCTGGTTTTAGCAAGAATTGCAGATGGAATAATCATGAGAGGAAGAGGAGTAAAATGATAGAAAGTTTGTTCTTTATGGAGCAGGAATTCCAGAAAACACAGTAAAAAGGTTTTGTAAATAAATAAATTCAAAGGTTGATGGGGATGAGCAAGTACACAGCAGGGATTAGAGATGGGTTGTTCTTTGGTAGTCTGGAATTTAGTATGACAGTGATATGGGGGATAAGAACCAGCAAAAAGTTTTTAATCATTGAGTAAAGAACCCAAACAAAATATCAAAAGAAAGGAGGTCTGTTGATAAAGACAAGTTAGTGGAATATTATTTTTTCCTGTAATCATGACCCATTTGTGTGAGTGCAGCAAGGATGCATTCATAGTACCAAGAATTCTGCCTGAGATGGGTTTATGCTGTAGTTCAAGGGGAACACACATGCTCTCAAAGTCAACAGAATATACCAATAACTAATAACATACATGCCCACTTTCTTATCTCCATAAATTCTTCATAATAATTAGTTAACACATATATTAAAGGCAAATTTCTAAGAAGAAAATATCAGGACACAGTAGATTTTCACAAATGATTTACAGTGGAGCAGCTAGGTGTCACAATGGCTAGAGCACCAGCTTGAATTCAGGAGGACCCGAATTCAAATCTGGTCTCAGATACTTCCTAGCTGTGTGACCCTGGGCAAGTCACTTAACCCCAGCCTCAAAAAAAAAAAAAATGATTTACAGTAACACAACTCATTACAAATGTAGAGAGTGTCAGATACTGAAATCTTTATCTTTGCTGATTATACTATAAAAGCATCTTACTTATAAGAACAAACAAGAAAGGATATTGCCTATGCACATATTAAGATAACAGAAAATTCCTTGACATAAATCACAATAACAACTTATAAAGAAGTGAATTTTAAAATATATTAATCTAATCTGTAGAGATCATACTATCATAGATTTGAGATGAATGGACATTAGATTCCCACAAGGACACAACAAAAAGTCATATACTCTTTACAGCTTGCTGTTTCTTTCTCTTTTTTTTTTCACAACACATGTTTTAAATGTTCTCGCTTCTGATCTACTTCTGTAGCATGTTTCCTTTTTATCCAGCTGCTGACATTTTTCCAAAGATTCAATATAGAAAAAGAGAAAGAGAACATTTTGTGGATATTGTTGAATTTATTGTCAACTCATAGTATTTAAGGTCTTCTTAACATCTGAAACTATTTTAATCAATATCATCTGAAAAGGAAAGACTACATTCCATCCATTCTGTAGTGACAGTTTGGGGATATTTAAAAGAAAAATCAAATCATAGCTGGGAGCTCTGTGGCTACTGGCACTTATAGTTGGGTTTCCGCACTGCAGGGGATATTAGTTATAAAAGAAAAACATTACTACAGTATGTGTTTCATTAGACATTTTTGAAAACAAATAACATTTCTGGTCTTTATAAACAAATTCAGCCTAAAGCAACATTCTCTAATTTGGGGATTATCCCTCCCTTCCCACTTTCTTCCTCCAAGATTAAGGAAATAGAAGAAGAAAAGCAAAATTGTGAAATAGATTTCTTTTGTCTTTAGGATACTTTATCTTATGAATGATTTTTCCTCATTCTTTCAACTAGGCCCTGTAATCTCTGTGTAGTCATCTATGGATCTTTCTACCCCCTAATTTGTCAAAAATTGCCCTTTCTCTAACTTTTTGTAAAGGAACCGATAAACTCATTTCTGGTATGGTCTTTTTCTTTTTTTCACTCAATTTTTATTCACAGCTATAGAACTCACTGCCCTCTTTGTATTGTGCTAATAACCAAATATTCTAAGTTGTAAAATAGGGTTACTTCTAGCTCCAAAGCTGTTATTCCACAAATTATAACAAGGCACATGAAGATGATGTTAAATTGCCCTCTAAAATTAAAAAAAAATACAAAGGCTCAATTTTTAGCAGAATTTTTACTTTCTCTTCAACAGTATGAATATTTTTGTGAGTCCCAAAATGGGGTACTTCTGTTTCATTTTTTGTTCAAGAAATAGTGTTTTTATTTGAATTTGCAGGATGGTAGAAATTTGAGAGCTATTAATCTAAAGAATAATATTTAGAAAACTATTTATAGTCTATCACTAAATTCAGAGGATGCCATAGATTTTGTTAAATAAATACAATTTTAACAGAAAAGACCACCAGTCTTTTGTAGAAAATATAATTTCTCTGTGTAAGAATCCTAAGGGTTTTGTGGTCTAAAAAGGATTCAGAATAATCACTATGGGTTAGAATGCCATTGAAAATAACAAAGGCAGGGAAAAAAATACCACCCCTGTTAGCCCAAGGATAATAAAGCTGTAGAAAAAGATCTATTCAGCACTGAAAACAATGAGTTGAAAGTGGCTGCTTTCCATTTCTACCACTGTCTCACATCACTTCTCCAGGAATTGATTCATTCTTTTAGTTAGCAACCTTATGGAAATGTCTGTGGTTCTGACTAAGAAACTAAAGGCAAGGCAGCCACCCAGGCAGTAGAGTATGTAGCCCACCCTGCTGGCAGCCTGGTGTTCTAGTCCCTAGATTACACTTTTCCATCACTATTCTTTGCTTTGCTCTCTTTACAATTTTAGCCCTATAATCAGAAGCTTCAATAAGGCATTTTTATTCACCTTACCTTACCTTATTGATTCTACTACCATACATGCTGCCTTGTTAATCTTCAATTTGGGGTTACCCCTATCCATAGACCTGAGTACTTTACAAAGTCATGCTACCTAGCCTCAGGTGGCTTAACCCCTCTCAGCAGATAATTTCACCCCTTCTCTCCAAACAGCCCTTATTGATCCTGGGAAGTCTGCAACCATGTGTTGTAAATCCTCTCTCTCCTATTCTCCATGCCTTTAATATCTAATCCAATTTCTCTTTCAATTGCAAAGGATAAGATGATCCCACCTCTTTGCCATGTACCCCTGTATCTGATCCCCTTCTTTCTCCTCCAGGATCTTATCCACTGAACATTCCCTCTGTTATATTCATTCTGTCTTTTACTAAGTTTTTCCTCATTAATGGCAAAAATTCCCAGTTTTCTGCTATTCTAAAAATATATGCTATTATCTTGATCTTCCCTTCAAGCTCCTTGAAAATAAGAATCTCTCTACTTTTGTCCTCTTTTTTCCTCTGTATCATCAGAACTTACTTAGTGTAGTGCTTGGGACATATTAGTAATTAATAAATAGCCAGATAACTAGAAAAAAGTACATAATACATATAAATAAATGCTTATAACACTTATAAATTCACACATCAGAGCAGACCCAGGAATAGTGTCCAAATTTTTTGGTGAGGGAAGTGGAGGAAAAATGAGGATAATAGCTGGACCTCAGGATAAAGCCTTGTGAAATTGAGTTCCATCTACATACTGCTAACTCTAGTAAGAGTTGACCATACATACTCTATGTCTTTCCTCAGTGTCTACTCACTCCTAAAATGCCTGCAATATGATTCTAATCCCCACCACTCCATAGAAACATTACTCCAAATTATCATGTTTCTTTTATATTTCTGTGGCAATGTTAATCACCTCTCCTGAGTACACTCTTCCCTTGGTTTAAGTGACATTAGTCTCTTTTAGTTCTTCTTCCTTATCTGGTTCTTTTTCTCCCCTCCTCTCTTCCTTCTATTCTTCCATTTCTCCCTCAAATGAAGATTTGCCAAGATACCATCTTTATATGGCACTTATTCCCTTCCTTCTCTACTTTGGCAATCTCGCTCCCTATCATGGATTTAATTATGACCTTTGTGCAAATGGTGCGCGCTCTCGCGTCGTCTCTCTCTCTTCTCTCTCTCTCTCTCTCTCTCTCTCTCTCTCTCTCTCTCTCTCTCTCTCTCTCTCTCACACACACACACACACACACACACACACACACACACACACACACACACCACATACACACTCCCCTAATCTTCCATATAAATATCACATCCTATAGACTCCCAACTTCCTGGGGGGGAGAAGGAGAAATCTCCTCAAATTTGACACAGCTCAAACTGAAATTACCTACTATTTCCAACTTTCTTTTCTTTCCAACTTCAACTGTTGGGTTCCATGCCTTAATTATATTTGTCTCCTCCTTCAACTCATATCAAATAAGTTACCAAGTCTAGTGATTTTCTGTTACTCAGTAAGAAATAAAACATTTAGTAAGCACTTACATACTATCAACTATGCTGGGTACTGATGATACAAGACAAGTCTCCTATCAGAGAGCTTTCATACCCCCACAATGTCTCATCACTCTGAAATTATCCTAGTTCAGATCATTATTACTTGATTTTTGGGGGGGAGGGGAGATTCTTATCTAACAAAGTCTTAGGAAAAAGAGATAATGTGTATTTATTCTAGAATAAAATCTTACATTTATTCCTATTAAACCTCATTAAAGACAGAAAAGTCTTCATTAGAGGTGATATTGAAAACTCTAGTCTACTAATCTCTTTTTTTTATCCTGATTTCATCATTCAGCATGTTATCTATCTGTGGACTAAATAAGCTTGAAATCTATGTCTTTCTCCAAAATATATCTAGATCAGAGTCAAGGGGGAAAGTGAATTTATTAGATATGTAGGAATGGTGTCTCAAGTGTCAAGAAGAAATGGGACCCAGGGTACCATTTAGATAGAGTTGTTATCTTTAGAGAGGAGAAACACCTCTCTTAAGACTGGAGAGAAAAAATAGGTAAGAGGATCTAGATAGGGTTAAAGTGAAAAGACAGAAAGATGAGGGAACTTATTTCAAATGGAGTTCATTTTTGGTAATAAATAAAGAGATAATAAGACTATTAGTCAAAAATTATATATATCAGTAGCCTTCACACTTCCTTTCCAGATATTCTTCCTTTTCATCCATCCTACAGAGAACACTAAACCAGCTCCAATCAATTAGAGAATCTATCATTAAATTTTCAGTGTGAATTTTGCACCTAGGAATCAACAAAAGCTAGGAAAAGCTTTTATTGTTTTGTTGATTTTCTAAGTAAGTGATGGAGAAAATGTTAATAATTCAAATTAAATGTGAAAGTGTGTGTACATCTTTTGAGGAGGTAGGAGTTGTTTGTTTTCTAAAGAAATGCTTGTTAAATATTTACCATCAGATTCCTAGAGACATGTAGATATATCCCTTTACTTTGTATATAAATCTTATAATCCTTTGACCCATTCTTATTTGATTCTTTCTCTGGAACTAAATTTGCCACTTGGGAAATTGTTGGCCTTAAAATATAAAATGAATCCAAAATTTCATGAGACTATTTAGGGATCCCAGACTCATTTGATTTTTCTCCAAGTCAATGAAATTAGTAGAATTACAAAAGAGTCAGGACATTTAACAAATGAATAGAAATATATCAGTGACAATTGTATCATCACATAGCACATAAAACTTATTATGAATTTTTAAATCATAAAAGTTGCTTGCTACTAAACAAAAATATTTTGCAAAAGTGACAGTCATGGTTTAAAGACCTCAGTTCTAGTCTTCACTCTACAACTAGCTTGTGTGAACTTGGGCAAATTATTTCACGACTTGAAACTCAGTTTTTTTGTTTTGTTTGTTTTTTTGGTTCAGAAATTTACAATCATGTCCAACTCTTTATGACCCTATTTGAGGTGTTCTTGTTAAAAATACTGGTGTATTTTGCCATTTTTTTTCTCTAGCTTATTTTAAAGATGAAGAAACTGAGGCTAATAGGGTTGTGACTTCGTCAGAATCATAGAGCTAATAAGTGTCTGAGACTGTATTTGAACTCAAGAAGATGAGTCTTCCTAACTCCCAAACCAGTATTCTATTTACCATACCACATGACAAATGGGGCCTCAGTTTATTTATCTGCAAAACAAATGGGTTGAACTAGATCATTTCTAAAGTCCCTTACAAATTTAATAATCTATGAACATCTTTGATAATTTAAGAATTTGCGATTTCATCATTATGGATCCTCCTTCCATTGACACAAAACACAAATAAGTTTTGACTTGGATAGATGGTTTTCAAATGTTGTCATAGCCAAAGTCTTGGCAAACTTTTCTATAAGCAAAACTGGTCTTCAGATAAGAAGCAAATTGCCCTTCCCAAGGCTCATACTATGAGAAACATCTGCCCTAAAAGTCTATCTAGTTTTGAAATTTTATTATGAAGCTTTCTTTTCAGATTAGATGATCTCATCAAACAACAAATAAATTGTATCTAAGTAAATTTTGTCTTGGAAATGTAGTGAAAGGATATGAAGCAGGAACAAATGAGATAATATTTGTAGAGCGATTAGCATGGTGCCTAACATAGAATAGACATGCAAGAAAATACTTAATCCTTTCTTCCTCCTCAGGAAAATATGTAATACAAGAATTTCTGTGTATAATTCACAGTTGTGATTCAGAATTATAAGAAACCTGAGAAGCAATGAAAAGGTGGATGATAGATATAAGTAGGATGCAATGTATTATCAACATTTTTTCCAGTTTATGTGGGAGAAATGGCATAAATACATAAGTAAAGATACATATAACAATGAAAAAACTGTGGGTTGGCCATTTGTTGAGAATAAGTGATAATAGATAGGCCAAGCATTAAAATGGTTCCTTTCAGATATTAAAATTACATGTTGGGTAAACAGCCCTTTATGTAATGACATGGGCAAAAATCCATAGATGAGAAGTTATGGGTAAAGTATCATATGCTTCATAACAAGATATACATACACTACTGAAGTCAAATCCATCAAAATATAATTCAAAATTTTGTCAGAATCAGCAAGTTACTTTGAAAACTCCTCCTTGGACATTATTCAAGAATTCCCAAAAGGCAGTCCATGAGTACTTTGGTCCTAGAAGCCCAATTATTCTATGCTATATCCCAAATATACTATTATATGAGGCAAAAAGTAAATTATAAATGGTTGATGGTCAGAAGGAAGCTAAAAGCTATAAGACTCAAAGGAAGCTTAAAAAAATTAATAAAACCAGAAAGCTGCTCATGAACAGAGATAAATACATAAATCTCAGAAGTTTTTACCACCCATAGTAGACAGAGGGCAAGACTTGGACTCAGAAACATGTTGATTCAAAACCTGCCTTAAATACTTAGATTTTAAATGTCCTGGATAAGAACTTAACCTTTCACAAGTACTGCCCATCTCGTATAGTTATTTCTTATCAATAACAAAATAGAAATTACTTTGTAAACATTAGAAGACTGTATAAACTTAAATTGTTATTATTATGTTAAGTCTCATCTCTCCAACCAGAGTACAAGTCTTTTCCAGTCAGGAACAATGCCCTCAATTCTTTTATATCTCCTCAAGCAGAGGCATTAGTACCCCAAAGAAAAAGAAATTCATCCACTCTCCTTAGGAGAGCTAGGTAAAGCAATGGATAGAGTATCAAGCACAGTTTCAGGAAGATCAGAATTTATATATGGCCTTAGCCACCAGCTGTGTGACTCTGGATATTAATTGACCTCTATTTACTTAATTTCCTCATCTGTAAAATGGGGGCACACTTGAGAAAGACATGGCAAACCACTCTAGTATTTTTGCTAACAAAAAAACTGTGGAGACACCCATGAGATCCTACAGAATCAGACGTGATTAAAGGACTGAACAGCAACAGCAATGCTTACAAATCCTACAGGGTGACCTAAAGGGTACAATGAATAGAGAGTAAACTTTGAAGTTCATATCTTGCCTTTGACACATAGAAACTGTATGATCCCCAGCATCCCTTTATCCTCAATGCTGTAAACCAGAAGTATAACATAGCCACAATACTTCAGAGAGCTGCCAGAACCAGATTCATATAATTGGGATATATTTAATAAAATAAATAAAAATGTGATAAAACATAGTTGTTCAGTCATTCCAAATATATCCAAACACTTGTGAACCCATTTGGGGTTATCTTGGCAAAAATAGTGAAATAGTTTGCTGTTTCCTTCTCCAGTTTATTTTAAAGATATGGAACTGAGGCAAACTGGGTTAAGTGACTTGCTCAGGGTCACGCAGATGGTAAATGTCTGAGGCCAGATTTGAACTTAGGAAGAAGAGTCTTCCTGACTCCAGAGAGAACTGGCACTGGGCCACCTAACTTCCTGCAATACAATATAGATAATGTCAATATTTGGGTTTTTTTAAGTCATTGCACTGCTGCAGGGATCTTTATGTATGGTTTAGTGGCTCCTGTTTCTATTTCAGTTTAAAGCAATTTTCTAAAATTATAAATTGTAAAGAAGCTGAGCACCAGAACCAGTAGAAAAGAAGTGAACCAGCATTTACTAAGCACCTACTGTGTGCCAGGGACAGTGCTAAATATCTCCTTTGATAGATGGAAATTCTCCTCCCCTGAGACTTCCCTGTTTAAATGAATTATAGATCTAGTTCATATCCCAAAGGAAAAAGTTCAGGGTATTTAAAAAAATAATTAGAGCATCATTATCTTTAAATTAAAGAAATTATTTCCTCTTCAAATATTCCTGAGAGTGCTAACATTAGGTCAGCAGCATGGTACATAGTAGGGTTAAATTTTATGCCAGAGGCTCCAGGATTAAATCCTGTCTCTGTCACTTACTAGTTATATGATCCTGAGCAACTCACTTATTATTTCTGAGCCTTGGTTTCCTCATTTATACAATGATGGTATTGAAATAATATTGATAATAATATTAGCTAGCATTTATATATTATTTTAAGGTTTGCAAAGTGCTTTAAATGTTATCTCAGTTTTTGCTGACAACAGTCCTGTAAAGTAAATGCTGTTATCCTGCTCTTTTCACTAATAATGATAGCTAGAATGCAAAGACCTTTACAAATATCATTTGATTCTGACAACAAGCCTTCATGAGTTCAAATCCGGCCTCAGATATTTATTAATTGTATGATCCTGGAAAAGTCCATTGATCCTGTTTACCTCAGTTTCCTCATTTGGAAAATGAGCTGGAGAAGGAAATAACAAACCACTCCATTAACACCTGCAACAACCATTTCCTGACTTCAGGTCCATCCAATATGACAGATTAGGAAACTGAGACTCAAAGAAATTATGTGCAAGAACATAGTGATCAAATCCAGTATTGTGTTCCCTTTGATGCTATGAATATAACAATAAAGACCTAAGAGTACTTAAATCAAACTTTGTTTCCTAATTTGGCCTATGGTCACCTAATTATGGGCAAATAATAAACATTTACAAACCTTATTTTTTAGAACTAAAGGGATCATCACTGTTATCATCACTATAACAAAAGCTGACATTTATTAGTTTTTTGAGGCTTGTAAAGTATTTCACCCACATTCTCTCATTTGATCCTGTCAACAACTCCATTAAGTGAGTATTACAGGCATTATTATCACAGTGTTATAGGTGAGAATACCAAGGCTAAGTAGTTTAGGTGTCCTTGCCAAGATCACCCAACTAGTAGATGTGGTAAGGTAGAATGTGAAATAAAGATGAGGAAACCAGGTCCAGGGAGGTTAAAAGTGACTTGATTGAGGGAAGTTTCCTTCTAGCTCTGATGGTCTTTGCCAAAGGGGTAAAACTCATTACCTTGTAGACCCAAAGCAACCAGAAAAACTCTGAAATGTGGCTCAAACCAGATTCAAATGTAATTGTAAAATATTTGACAAAATAAAAATACAACATAACAACATAACATAAATAATGTTTATTTTTATTTTTCTCATTCGATATTCAGTGTCCCATTGCATTACAATTCTCTCTACAATATAAATGGGTGCCTGTTTCACCTTAGCTTTCAAAAATAAACAAAATCTTCCCTCTAGTCCTCCCCTTATCTAAGTTTATCTTGGTGGAATGATTGCTATTACTGAAACCTTCTAATTGGACATTGATTCTGACTAAACCTTTAAAAAAAAAAAAAAAAGTAAAGCTAGGCTGATATCAAAGCTTTGAATTCAGAGATTAACAACTAACTGACAATTGATATTTCCTAACTCTATTATTATAACAACACAATTCTCCTCCTTTCAATAATACTTCCTTTATAGATAACATTAATGAAATGATGAGTTCACTGGAAAATGTGTGTGTGTGTGTGTGTGTGTGTGTGTGTGTGTGTGTGTGTGTGTACAAGTTGTACTTTAACCCTTGTCAACCTTTTATCTGGTGAGCAGACAACATCCAACAGTTAGGGATCCTCTCTTTAGGGCACACATTCAGATCCTGAAACAGACCCCTTCCCTCCTCCAACCACTGACTTCCTTCCCACACACATATACACAATAAATTCAGTAACTGTTAATGTACAAAAGCTTTCTAAAATAGGAGAGGCAGTGTGTGTGTATGTATGTTGACTTTTGAGCATTGGTAACCAAGAGAATTGTTTTTATTAAATATGAACCATGTTTTCGTTGTCAGAGCAAAGTTTTGTCCAATCTCTCGAATTCAGCAGGGTCATAGAGGACAGTGATAGAATGAGAGGCTCTGTGTTGCATGCAATGGTGTTCTCACCATTGGATCATTATAGACTCTCAAGATTAGGGGTAGAATGCTCATTTTTAAGCATTTTTTTAATTTCCATGAATGATATAGGAAAAGCACAAATTTTATTTAAACAGTTTACTTGCTCTTGGGAAATATTGCCTCTTGGTAAACCAATTGAGTGGAAAATTAGGTGATCCTTGCAAAAATGGGAGCAGGAGGAAGATAGCAAGGAGTGCTTCTGCTTAAACTCTTAGTGAGTTAAATAATGGTGAGTAAGTATTGTTGGAAAAGATATTGGCTTCCCAGGATGCAAGAAAAGGGCAAAATAAAATTGACCAATGGTGTACCCATTTCTCCACTAACTTGACCAAATAACCTTCTTCCTGAAATGTATTATTTTTAATAATAATCATAGCCATATATAAAGTGTTTGAAGGTTTGTAAGGCATTTTACATTATTCCATTTTATCCTTACAACAACCCTAGGAGGTAGTTGCTATTATTATTTCAATTTTGCAATAAAGAAACTGAAATTCAGGGACATACACAGTTAATAAGTTTGAACTTGTCTCCTTGACTCCAGGTCCAATGTTCTATAAGCTATAAAGAAGAGGATGTCTAGAATCTCCAAATTCTCACTACCATGTCCCTTGACCTTATAAAAAGGACCACTTAGTCCTGTTTAGTAGGATAAAGGGCTCTGATGAAATCTAATAGCAATGGCTTCAGGAAGAAATATGCTTCACCCTCTAGCTTCTAGTCTCCTGTTCACTCCATTGCTCTCCTGCCCCAATCTCTAGCTTCATGGGTCAGGAAAGTGTGGCCAAGGAGGAAGTAATTTATGGAGAGAGAAAGTTCCCTTATGGAGGCAGAAAAAGAGTGTGTCCAAGCATTTGTATGTGCTGAGTGAATATGAGGATGTGTATGTGTGAATTTCTGTGATTATGTGTGAGTAAACAGCCAAGCTAAGAGACCACGCACATCTGGCTTTAGTAAAACCATTCAGAGTTCTCCCATAAACATAAATCCCTACAAAAACTAAACCAATAGGAAAAATCAGAAATATAATAAATAAACTTTGGGCTCATTGCCTGATTTCTTCTTGGCCCTGGGATTTATATGAATAGACATATTTGAAATTTCATAGCTGAATTAATAGTTCCCAAACTTTTGTATAGCTCTTTACTACTCGAAATGTCAGATACAATTGCACACAAATCTTGTGCTCCAACCGTGAAACTCACTCTTCCTCAGCCATATCATGCTCATCTCTTCCTGGCACCACACTTCTTTGTTCCCCTAAAATGCCTGCTGGAATTTCCACCTATATAAATTCTATCCATTCTTCAAGGCACACCTTTCACTGTAAGGTGTCTCTAAGAAGCTTTTCCTGAATGCTCTAACTTACACTGACTTGTCCACATTCTGACCTCTTATAGTATTTATGAATTATTTCCCTTGATTGGCACTGCTCATATTCTCCCTTATACAAAGTATTGCAAAAGTCTTAATGCAATTTTAAGCTTCAAAAAATTAAGCTTAAAATTTGGGATAACTTTTCAGCTGTATGAGTCTTACTGCTCTGAGTTTATAAACTCATTGCAAACCCAGATCTTCTCTTGTATATGTATTTGTGTTTCCCAAAGTTTTGAATATTTTTAAATGTGTTCATTAAATATATGACTGAATTAAATAATAGTGGTATCCAAGCTTGGAGTTGTGATCTTGACTGATTTTTTTCCACAAAATATTTTGGTAACTTTTTTCAATCTAATCATGAGACTTCTACACTAAAATTTGAGTTGATGAAGAAAAATGTGGAATTATGAGCCTGAAGGCTACAGAAGACTATTGATATAATATAAAAGGTGAATACTAGTTGAAGAAGTTACCCAGTGATTCATAAAAGAGGATGGCAAGGAACAAAGTAATTAATTTTTATAGCCTTTTCTGACAACTTGCAGAGTGTGAAGAATTTTGGAATTTTAATATAATTTTATATTATTATATATAATTATGTATAATTTTAATATAAGGAATTCAAGAAGTATCATTGACACCTAATGAGGTGAAACTTTTATGAGGATAAAAATAATGCAGGATACCCCTTCTTCATGAGAAATGCATCTGATGGAGGATACAAGAATAATAATGTATATCAAAAAGATGGCAAATACCTTGATAGAAATAATTCCCCAAACATGAGAATGGCAGGATCTCCATGAAACATTTGAATAAGAATAAAATTTTAAAAGTGATAGGGAATACACTAGAAAAATAGATATGAAAGAAAAAATAAAATAAATATGAGAGAGATTCAGAGAGAGAGACATAAACAGAGAGACAAAGAGAGACACAAAGTTCCTACCTTCAAGAAACCTGCATTTTAGTGGCAGAATATACAAAAGTAAACAGAAAAGAGATGAGGGTACTTGGGCATTATTACATTTGAAGGATAGCCTGATGAGAAATGAAATGATGTCATGGGGACTTTCCTAAAATTGTAGTTCTGGAAGGCTCCATCCAATCAGAAAGAGGGAACACAACACTGAGGTCTCAAGTGATTTTCCAGGGTGTAAAGCTTCCTGAGGCATGATGAAGAACTCTAGAAAGTAGCAGTGAGAAATGAAGTGAAAGCAAGAGGAGCTTTGAGAGGAAGTGAAAATATTAAAAATCATAATAGACACTGAGAGAATTAACAGACATAGGCACGACTAACTTGTTCTTCTTTTGGAATTTTTTTTGGAAATCAGATTTCAAATTGCCCAAAGAAAATATTGATATGAACCTATGGACAGTGGCTCTTTAAAAAGGGATGAAAAATTCAGGTCTCCTTAAAAATATTAACAAAAAAACTAGAAGTGATATCAATGGATAAAAGCATGGAGAAATATTTAAAGAGAACCTTGACTCCCCAAGAACTTTCTTATTAACAGAAATTTCAAAAGGACACTTGCTAAAGAAAAAAGAAAGTAACCATAATTAAAAATAAATGCCAATAAGGCAAAGAAATCCGAATGGTAGCTGATCCTTCCATTTTTGAACTCTAATTGCTAGAATTTTTTTTTCCTTTTGATAAATCAAAAGGACTCAATAAGGTATGTGTTCTTTTAAAAGACTCGGGATTTGTACTGAAGAGACAACTAAATTCAAATCTCTCATCTGAAAAATGCTAATTGTGGAGCCCTGGGCAGCTGTTTATCTCTGAGTCTTGATTTCCTTATGCTGCTGCTACTACTACTATCACCACTACCACCACTATCACTATTTCCACTATTCCCTATTTCTAGTAGAGCTACTACCACCATACTATTACTATTATTACTAATACTTCTGCTACTGCTACTACTATTACTACTACTACTACTACTACTCCTACTAGCTACAATATGTGGAACATTAAGGTTTGCAAAGTACTTTCAAACATCTCATTTTAATCTCTCAATAATCTTGAGATATAAACCTGCTATATTTATCTTCATTTTTATAGATGAGGAAGCTGAAGTGGACAGAGGTTAAGGTATTCACACATTTACCAAGTATCTGAGGCAGGAATTACTCTCAAGTTTTCCCAAAGCCAGTTCCAGTGTTCTTGCCCACTGAATGTTCTATCTACCTCAACTGTAAAAATGAAAATAATCATATGGGATTATATAAATGGATTTTTCAAACCTTAAGTATTAAGTATTGTTTACTTTTGCTTTGATTATTCCACACATTGATCCTAATTCTGCCATCTAAAGTTAGATGGAATTAAATTTAATCCATCTTCCAGATGTCAGGTCTTCAAACATTTGAAAAGACCTTTCATGCTTCCCTTCTTCTCTTCTTCAGCCTAATCACTATTAATTCCTTTAATTGTTCCTCCTGTGACATCTTGTTGGATCCAACCCATCCTTCTACCCTAACTGCATATTTTAAGATTCTGATGCTGTCATCTATTTCATTTAACTACCCTCCCAGTTTTGTTATTCACAAATTTCATAGGCATGATTTCAATACATATATATACATATATATATATATATATATATATATATATATATATATATTTATGATTCTGGCACATCATTAGAGATTGTACTCCAGGATGTCATAGTTTCTGTTCTTAGCAATCTTTGGATTCAAGCAGCTATAAATCCACTAACTGTACTATTATTTCATTCATATTTCTCCATCTTTTCCCCAAGAACAGTGTAAGAAATTTTATGCACTACTCTTATTAAAATCATGTTACCCTGTATTTATAATAATCCCCTGATCAATCTAGTAAAACTGCTCTTAAAAGAAAATTATATTAATTTGGCATGATTTATTTTTAGAAACCTAGCTTCCTTTTCTATGTGTATACAACCCACTTCCTTAATAATCCTTTCTGAAATTTTGTCATGAATAACCATTAAACTTATCACCTGGTACTTTCTAGAAATTGCTTTTTTTTCTTCTATTTTGAAAAACGGGACATTTATCCACACCAGGCTTCAAGCAATTCTCCTATTTCAAGGAATTTCAAAGAGTTTAATAGTGATTTTACTATAAACTGAAACATCTTTTAGTACCTTTTGATGTAATTTATCTAGATCTGGAAACTTAAATTCATTCATCAAATGCAAGCATTCTCTTTCTAAATCCTAATTTATCTTGGGTTTCAGTTCCCTCTTCACTTTATTTGTTTCATTTTTCCCATTCTGAAAATTATTCTCATTTGCTGGAATAAAGGGGCCTTTAACCACAGCAGTGCCTGACCTAGTCCTGTTGACATTAAGAACTTACATAGAGATGTCCCTTACTCATGGTAGTAGGTTCCACTTAGGCTGTACTCATTCTTTATTCCCATTTTCCCATTTATAAGAATTAGCCAAAAGAAGTTTTTCTCAAAAGCAGTGAATATTATTACCTGTAGCAGAGCAATAACAGGAATAGCCATGACAATGTGAGGCTGGTTTCTGTTTTCTTTATCACTAATTAGTTTTAGAGTGGTCCTGTTTTGTCTGATAACAGAAAGACAGCTGATAGGTCTGGTTAACACTGGGAAAGGAGACCATCTGGGAATGTATGATGCTGTGGGCCTTTTGAAAGACTTCACTTTATAAGTGAAAGTGACCTGAATTGGGAATTTGGAAAGTTAAGTATCAGTGTGACAATGATTAAATCATTTCACTCTTCTGGGTTTCAGAAGGTCTTGGATTAATTGGCCCTGACCAATTTGAGTCAAGAATAAGCTATCCAGGGGCATATGTTTCATCTAGCTAATTAGTGCTTGTAGATCTTCAAAAGTAACAAAAGAATGGGAACCTAACTGATCAAGAATCACCTCAGAAGAGGAGCTTTTTCACACTATAAATAGGAATAATCCAGCCTCAAGGGAAATAAGAAATTAAGAATTTGTTTTTGTGCCAAACAGTGCTAAAAATATTTTTTTCTTTTGACAAATGTTTTGCTTGAATCTCACAATAATCTTACAAAATAGGAACTATTATTATTCCCATTTTACAGTTGAGGAAGCTAGGACAAACAGAAATTAAGTGATTTGGCCAACTAGTAAATGTCTACATCCAGATTTGAACTGAGATAGTGCTCTATGTCCTCCACAACCAGCTGCCAGAGGCTCATCCCAAAGCCTTCACGTAGATGCTGGTGCACTGTGAACTCAGAGAAGAGTTCCCTTCATGTGGAAGTAGACAAAGTGTGAGTATGTGGGGGGTGAATTATTGATATATTTTTACCTCCTCCAACCCCTCAACGTCAAATTTGGGGGTTTTGTTTTTTCTAATTGAAATATAAGCATTAGGCCAGGCCCTGAATCCATCCCTGGTGTTAAATAGGGACTCAGCAGAATGCTTATTGGGGTATAATCACAAGAGTTTTTAGTTAGTTTTCTCCCCCTTGAGATAAGATTGAACCACAGGGAGATGTTAAGAATCTAGGGAACTCTGTAGGGCCTTCTCATTGGAGAGGGGGAACGGCATTGCTTATGAACTATTCTGTATCCTTTATATGTTTTCTGCAGTTTCTTTGAAACTGAATGATCTCAAATAGGCATTGTTTGGTTGGGTGCTGGCATGGGAGCCAGTGGCCTTTTTACCCACATCTGTAGAAATCTAGATGGGGCTATATTTTAAGTTTATTTAGGAATTTTCCAGAGGCAACTTTGGTTGCCTCTGGGAACCGTGGGAAATAAGGGTGGGAACCAAGCACAATGAGGCAAAAATGGAATAATTTTTGAATGATTTGAAAACAAAGCATGGTTTTTGTAAATTTAAAGATTGGGGTGTCAAGTTATGAGTTTAGAGCAATTTGAAGTATTATCAAAACTATCATTGTTCCACCCATTTATTTCACTCTAATCTTTGGCACACATGTAGGTAAGTTCATCTAAGAATTTGATAGATAAATTCAGTTTTATAGTTCTGCTTCTTTTCATCTTCATTAATCTTAATTAACTGCTCTCTTAATTAGACTTTCCTGAGTTTTTTTGAGCATTAGTCTCACTGACTATTCTTGTTCCTTTTGAAAATCACGTATAGAACATTCCTCCCAGGCAATTAGAAGTAAATTTTTATGGTCAATGAAGAAACCTTTCAGAAACCTCTGTGATTAGCTTTAGCTGGAAGATTAAGTAGATTCTAGACAAGATTTTCTTGTGGCTAAAAGCTGTTACACAATCTATTTCTTACAACTAATTATACCCAAAGGCAGGTTTAAATTCTCAGAGGAGACATTTGATGAGAGCCCCTGCCCATGTGTATTACTAAGCCCTTACATTTAGAAGAGGATTTTAGAAATAATTTATCCCAACTCCTTAATTTTACTGATGAGAAAACTGAGAACCAAACAGAATGACTGGTTAAAAGTTAGCTATGTGGCAAATAGCCAATAGTCAAAACTCAATTGACAAATAATCAACAAATATCTATTTAAGCATCTGCTATGTGCTTAAGGGATCTTGTTAGGAGTTATAGAGATAAACATGAAGCAGTTCCTATCTTCAGGGAACTTATATTCTAACTGAATCCAGTATTCTATTCATTATTAGTATATACATATGGTGCTTGGACTTGCCACAGAGTTCAGCCCGTCTGATAACATCCTTTTAAACAAGTTTAGTCAAGTTTCTCATCACTTGTGGGAGCTTGGTCTTTTGCTCAGGGAGATTCTGACAGGATAGCCATTTATTTTGCAATTGCTCAATAAATATTCATTTAGTTGAATGGAAATATAACATAGGCCACAATTCAAACTTCGTTTCCAACTAAAGGTAAGGACGGACCACTCTTGTCTGTTGGAATGTAAAGCCAGAAGAACAGACTAAGAAATAGAAGGTTTCATACTAAGAACTGGTTTTCAATAATTGAGTTATATGTTGCCTATATCACTGGTTGACCAGAGTTTGTTTAACTTTTTTGGTCAGATAAGCTAGAAGATCCCTTTCTAAACTAAGTGATTACTACCTGTTTATTTCAGTTTAGATCTTAAGTACATATCCAGAAGGTATTGACATAGATGATCATCATTCTGAAGTATGCTTTAATCTTTGCTTTCTTTTTTTTCTCCTGAGGCAATGAGGATGTGACTTGCCCAAAGTCACTAGGAAGTGTTGTGTCTGAGGTCAGATTTGAACTCAGGTCCTCTTGACTTCAGGGCTGGTGCTCTACCCACTGCAGCACCTAGCTGCCCCTAATCTATGCTTTCTAATAAAACTAGGATTAATATAGATTTTTAGACACTGTTCTTTATGATGTTTAGTGATAATAACTTTATATTATACATCATTGTAAAGTTTACAAAGAACTTTACTTTTGAACTTTATAACAACCCTTCAAATTCTTAAAATATACTTTGTAACCTGAGGAATGACTTTCTTTCAGGGCTTCTCCCATGAGCTTCTTAGATCACAGTTTTACTCAGTATAGGGCAACTAGGTGATGCAGTGGATAGAGCACTGGCCCTAGAATCAGAAGATTCTGAGTTCAAATCCAGCTTCAGACACTTACTAGTTGTGTGATGTTGGGATTGTCCTTTAACTCTTTCTGCCTCAGTTTCTTCATCTGTAAAATGAACTGCAGAAAGAAATGATGAACCACTCCAGAGACTTTGTCAAGAAAACCCCAAATAGAGTTATGACAAGTTGTATACAACTGAAAAACAATTGAACAACAATTGTATAATTCCATAATTTCTGATGTTATTCTGATATGTGTATATAATATACATATAATATTATTATGCTACATTTTTCTGATATGTATATCCCTTATATGTGCTATATTTGTCTAGTCATTTATGCACAATTTTGAACAATGAAACAAAAATGGATTTTGCAGTTTCAAAAAAAGGAAAATGGATCAAATACATGTGGTAAATTTTAAATTACATTTAAAATTGTGGATCAAAATAAACATTTAAGGCACATATCACTTTTAGAGATTAGCCTGTTTACTGTTGAAAATAAGATTACCCTAAAGCTATTGTGATTCTTTCTTTTTTTTTATTTTAATAGTATTCTATTTCTCCAAATACATGCAAAGATAGATTTCAACATTTTTCTTTGCAAAACCATGTATTCCAAATGTTTCTCCCTTTCCTCCCCCCTTCCCTAATTCCTCTCTCTAAGGCAGCAAGCAATCTGATATAAGATAAAGATGTGTAATTCTTCTAAGCATATTTCCATATCCATTATACTGCACCCAAAAAAAATCATATCAAAAAGGGAAAAAGGAAAAAGAAAAAATATCAAGCAAATGACAACAATAAAAAGGTAAAAATACTCTGATTTGATACACATTTGGTCTCCATATTTCTTTCTATGGATGTCAATGACTTTCCATCTATTGAAACTTATGATTATTCCTTTAAATAAATGAAATTTTATTCAAATTGTAAGGCTCCTCTCAAATAATGGCTTAATTAGGTGATTATTAAGACTATAGGGTAGAATTTTCTGAGTTGTTTTTGCTTTTTAAAATGCTAATAATATGAATGCCTCTCTTTACTAGAATATGTAACTTCCAGACAACTACAAATCTATTAGGAATTTCACATAGTATGGAACAAAAACAACAAACTTGTTTTTTCTTGAATTATTTCAGTTCACTATTCCCAGCAGGAATCCCTGAACTATTTATATGTTGGAAGCTTTTGCAATAGTGGAGATAGCCAACATATGCTCCTGGTGTTGGAACACTGCTGTGACTTTTCATTGCTTATAACATCGTCTGCTTTACACAGTGTGAATTTGGGCATAACATAAATGAATAGAAACATCATCTCATCTTCCAAATGTCTTCGTTCATGATGCTCTTTTTGGCTTCTGAATATATTTTCCCAGGATTTCGTTTCACAGACTACCGATGGGTTAAAAATATATTAATCCATGGAAGCAAAAAAAATCTACACCTATAAGAAAGACTAAAGTGAAGAAGCTTTATTTATGCTAAACTAAGAATTTTATGAGGAATTCATAAACAAATAACAGATAATCTATACTGAGCATTCTAAGTTTTACAAAATATTTGACAAAATGCATTATTCCATTAATATTATTATATTTTCTGGCATCAAATTTGAGGATTTGAGTGTCTCTTCCCTTTTCCTCCCTTCCTTTTTTTTCCCTTTTCTCCCTCTCTGATTTCCTCCTTCCCTCCCTCCTTTCCTCCTTCTCTTCTTCCCTCTTCCCTCCTTCCTTCCCTCCCTCCCTTTTCTTCTCCCTTTCCCTCTCCCTTTCCTTCCTCCTCCCTCCTTCTCTCTCTCTCTCTCTCTCTCTCTCTCTCTCTCTTCCCATTACTTTGATCCTATCATCAAATAAAAAGGTGTTTAACAACCAGTTCTCTTGGGGGGAAGAATTGTAGACATAGCATACTTTTAAATGTAATTTGCATTATTAACCTTTTCTCTAAGCAACTAACAAAACAATAAGCCAGGCCCTCATTTATAGTGTTTGGATATTTCTAAGACATAAATACTCACACTGAAATCTTAATCAGCTTGTTGTTGGCTCCAACAAACCACTGATTTGCTGTCAACAACAGCATGAGAATCAAAGAGATCTTTTTGTAAAACATAGTGGAGGTGGTTGGGAATGACATGGAGAAAATAAAAATGATCATTCATCATTTGTAATATGCAAATTAATCTGTGATTATAATTAATCAGCAAGCATTTATTAAGGTAATATCTGTGCTAGGTGATAGAAATACAGATATAAAAAGGGACAAATTCCTGCCTTCAATGAGTTTATATTTTTACTAAGAAACTATATCATGTTTACAAATACATATATATATATGGAAATGCAGAATATATAGAAAATAAATGTACAATATAATAATGGGGATATAAAAATTTGGAGAACAGGAAAGGTCTCTTGAAAAAAATAGATAGGATTGTGGCTGGGTACAACCCTGGACCATAGCCCAGTCCTGTGGGAGAACATAAATATCTTCAGTTAGTCAATAAACATTTATTAAATGCCTACTATATTCCAGGCACTGTACTAAGAACTAGAGATGAAAAGAAAGGCAAAGACCCTGTACTCAAGGAGCTCACAGTTTAATAGCAGAAATAATTGTTTGAAATTATGGACAAACAAACAATGTATAGGATAATATACATTGGATAATGTACATTAATATACATTGGATAATTGAAGATAATCAAGAAAAAAAATATAGCATTAAGGAGAATCAGGAAGCAAGAGCTCTTTTTTCTTTTCCCCTTAAATCCCTAGAACCTAGCCAAGGCCCTTGTCTTATAGTAGACTCTTGATAAATGTATTTTGAATTGGAGTAGTAGGATTCTGTCTTTTAAGGGTGCTGCTTATTGCCAGAAGACTGGCCATACGGCAATGATATTTTTCAATCACAATGACTTTAAGACTTAAGACTCTAAGACACAGAAGGGTTTTGATTTGTGTGAGGGTAAAACCATGAGTGTAAGAAGTAATGAAATATAAAAATAACTCAGGTTTAGGTACAATTTATCAAGCATATTTCTCAATAGTTATGGGACTTATATTAAACTAATCTGAGAGATCCAGTGATTTGCTTGAGATCTAACAATTAATGGGAACACTAAATAGTATATTGGATAAAGTGTGGGACTTGGACTAATCTTCCTGAGTTCAAATCCAGTCTCAAACACTTACTCGTGTGAGTCTAAGCAAGTCACTTGACCTTATTTGGCTCATTTTCCTACTTTGTCAAATGAGCCGGAGAAGGAAATGGCAAACCACTCCACTATCTTTGCCAAGAAAACTCCACATGGGGTCATGAAGAGTTGGACATGACTGAAACAAATCAACAATTAACAGTTAATAAGTAACAGAGAGAAGACTCAAATTAAATTTCCTCCTTTTAAGTCTAATTGCTTTTTTTCTAGTTTACCATCCTATGTCAATAGTGGCATAATTTCCATTTGTAAATAAAATCAAGAAATAATAATATTAACAGTTACTATTTATTATATTATGATCTTTACCATAACCTTTTGAGATATGTATTAGCATTACTATTTTACAGATGGAAAAACTGAGGCAGAAGTTGTGACATATCCAGCTTTACATCTAGGAAATATTTAAAAATAGATTGGAATTCAAGTCTTCCTGAGTCATGGTCCAGAACTCTATCCACTGTACCATCTAGCTACTTTCTTGTTGTTCACTTTTATAGTCATGGCTGACTCTTTATGAACTCTTTTGGGATTTTCTTGGTACAGACCCTGGAGTGGTTGGCCATTTCCTTCTCCAGCTCATTTTACACATGAGGAAACTGAGGCAAACAGGGTTAAGTAACTTTCCCAGGATTACACAACTAGTAAGTGTCTGAAACTATATATGTATTTGAATATGAGTCTGACTCCAGTCCTGGTCCTCTATCCACTATGTCATCCAGCTGCCTGATTTAGCTGCTAGCAACTATCATATTAATTCATTCATCTTCAAGCATTTCTGAAACACCTATTTGTTAGGATTACCAGGTGAGAACTCAGGTTGTCTGGACAGTGATAAGGTGAGAACTCACTTGCGTTATCCCACGCCCATTCTCTGGGAGCATAAAAGAAGGGCAGCATTGGGTCTGAGAGAATGGACTTTGATGCAAGGGCTTCTGGGAAGAACCACTTCAACCAATGAGCTTGCTCCTCCTAGAATTCCTAAGGTGTAAACTCCCTTTAAAGGCCCAAACCAAAGGTCTGAGCCAGAGAACTGTCAAGTCAACCTGAATTCTCACCTTGTCACTGTCCAGACAACCTGAGTTCTCACCTGGTAATCCTAACACCTATTATATCAATATATTATATATAACAGGTAATATGATATATATGTATATTTATACAACAGGTAATATAATAGGTACTGAGGATACAGAGGGAAAAAACTCAAAGGATTTCCTGACCTTAAAATGCTTACATTCTATTTAAAGTTGGGAACATAAATTTAAAGTTGGGAGGTCCATCTAATTCATCTGACTTATTATACAGATAAAGAAATTCAGGCCAGAGAGATTAAATATCTTGCTCATGATCATTTGACTCAGCATACACTTTGTACAAGGCACAGCTCCTGAATGTTGATTCCTTTCCTATAAGTTGACATGTCTGTTAAGCTTTTTCCATTTTCTAATATGTATACATTTGCCACTGCAACAGAACAAAACATTTATTGTCCACATTATGATCAAGAAGTTAGAAAACTATTAACATTCCAGTGGACATCATGGGTCTCAAAGTCAGAGAAGAAATTAGTAAAATTTTTTGGTCTTTTTTTAAGGTCCATGGGTCAGTCAAAGAAATCAACTGACTGTTTTTTAAATTGTATTAAGTATTCTTAACATATACAATAGAACTCTGTGTGTGTGTGTGTGTGTGTGTGTGTGTGTAACCAAGCAATATCCTGGAAACAAAAAAAAAAAAAAAAAAAAAGTAAGCCTAAGCATAACTTTGCTAGGCTTAATGGGCATCATTTTCATATGCTAACAATTCCTGGTGAAGATTATATAAACCAACCATTTTATTAAGAACAGACTTTTCAACTGAGACCATCTACTAATTTACTAATTAATAGCATGTGAGCCAGTTGATGGATTTCAAATGAGATATTTTTAGGATCTAGACAGGAAATATCATAAAGTTAGAGATTTTTTAAAATGAGAGAGAACCTAAGGGAACTTATTTTGCTCTTCCATCATTTCAGAGGTAAGAAAGATAGCTAACAGGGAACTTTGATTCTAATCCAACTCTCCCAGCCTCCAGTCCAATGCCCCCCCCATTGGATAAGAGTATGCATTTAAGCTTTATTTATACGAAGTTTATATTCAAGGAAAATAAGATTCATGATTTTAAAATTCTGTAGGAGTCAATCTTACACACTGTAAAAGTGTGGATTAACTGAGACTGGATTAACTGTATAATTATGACTATAGTCACTGTGATGAAAAGGAAAGATACGAGATGGTTCAACATATGAAATCCATGTGTGTTTTGTGTGAATGTTTTCTCTCCTTTTTTTTTCTAACACATAAAACATTCACCACAGTGTAGGATGTTGAATGAAGGTAATGAACCAGAATGCTGCTGAGGTCTGTCATCTTCAATGACTCACTTGTTTAATCATCTTTCTTTCATAAAGGGAAAATGTGTACAAGATACCAATGCAAAATCTATGTCAATCAGTATCTCTCTTTTTTGGTTGTTTCATCCACTATATCATTTGTTTTCAATGTCTGGTTTTAGTTTCATATCAAAAAAAATCTAGTAAACAAGTGGCCACAAGAAACACCCTCTTTCTACCATTTTTTACTTTGGTAAATATGATCAGCAGTGCAAGAGATTTTGCTGATTAGATATGATTATTAGATAGAACTTGCAAAGGTTTCTACTAATGAATGTTATTGGGTGTTTTTTTTTCAGATGCAGAGCCTAAATATTTGATAGTTGTACGACCCGTACCTCCTCCAAGCCAAAAGAAAAAATGTTCAGGTATTGTAATATCCATAATTTTTGTTTAATCACAAGTCAGATTTTTTGTTTTGTTTAGAGTAGCATGCAGATGAGACCCTTTGATTACACATGATGTCATCTGATGGGGTTGTCAGGTGGAACAATGGATAGAGCCAGGGTCTAGAATCAGAAAGGCTTAAATCCAACCTTAGATGCTTACTAGCTATGTGACCCTGAGCAAGTTATTTAACCTCAGTTTGCCTTAGTTTCACTATATGTAAAAAGTGGATAATAATAGGATCTACCTCATAAGGTTGTTGTGAGGATCAAATTAGATAATATCCATAAAATTTTAGCATAAGTACATAATAAGCACTATATAAATATTAGCTATAACTATCTTTATCATCATCAACCCTCTATTCACTGTTCATAAATATTCTGTGATAAGGGAATTCACATTTAGAGGGGAAAAGATATTGAAGTTGTTCAGTAGGAAATATATAGGACTACATCTTCAGATTACACCTCAAAATGACACCTCAAGATGACACCTTATTTTTTCCTTCTGGAAAATAGATAGGGAAATGATCACTGATTCTGTTCTTATGGGAATTGGGACAGGATATAAAAGAACATTTTTTGCTCCTAAAGTTTAGTGGTAAAAGACCAGAATATGTAGAATTGCCCTTCTAATTTTTTGTCATTTCCTGTTCTCACAATTCCTACTTCTACCCCAAATACAAAGACACACTGTTCCTTAGGGTAACTCACATGGTAGTACTGATACTTTTACCAAGAAATAGACCATCACAGTCAAATACTAGATTACCCTCTGTTTTCTTGGATACCTTCTTCCCTAAGCAGCCTAAGAACAGGATAGAAATATATCCATATAAGCGGCAAGAAACCAAACCTTATTTATAGCTTCTTATCATTGCCCTTTACTGGTTTTGTACTATGTGACCTCCATCAATACAGTCTCCATCAATGACTCATCTGGCATAGAAATGGCTCTGGGATCTGGAAAACTAATCACCAGAGCAAATACTCTGGTATAACCTAGCAACCTGGAAAGGCTTCAAATGTTGGTTTGGATGTCTGTGGTCTGAGAGCTCACATAGCTAAGTTGAGAAACTTAGTTTGTTGGCCATGGGAAGCCTGTCTATCCAGTCATAAAGGGATTGCCATCTATAAAGACAGGGGAATTCACAACATTAATAAATATTTTAAAAGTATTTATCACTATGTGCCAGACATTGTGCTGAACAATTAATATTATTGATCAGTTATTAATTTGATATGCTATTACTCTATTCCATTAAATATATTTAATTCTTATGATACACTGGGAGGTATCATTACTATCCCCCATTTTTTCAAATGAAAAAATGGAAGCAAATAATAGTTTAGAGATGTGTCTAGGTTTACACAGCTAGTAAGTGGCTGATATCAAATATGAACTCAATTCTTCCAGATACTAGATCTAGCACTCTATCCACTGCACCTCCTAGGAGAGGAGTGGAAAAAGGGAAAGAAGGAAATGATACTAAAATCTAGTATTCTATCAGTTGGGAAAACTCCAATCAATCTTTCTGCAGGATTCAATATGCTGCTGGTCCACATTTTCTGAGTTCCTCTTTCTCTGTTCTACACATATTCAGCAAATCATTTCCTCATTTTACTCTATCTACCTCAATCCCCCTCTGTCTACTAAACCATTCTCAAACTTCACCGACTCAAAAAATGGCAAGCATTTGATCAAACATTTTTTATCCTCTCTTCTTCCTTCATTACCTGCAGGTCACTCTACAATCAAATTTACTACTGAAGTTTCCATCCCTTTAACATACAAACCTGACTCAGGCTCAGTCCTTATGTTTTAAGTTCAAGGTTGGAGTAAAATGTGGCAGAATAGTTTGCTTAGCAATCGTTTATTAACAAAAGGAGCCTTCTCTAGCGATCACATATAAAAAATGCTGAAGGTCTTAGTTTGGGAAAACAAGGCCTCCCTGTGTTCTATAAGAAAATAGATCTACTAAGGAGGACAAATGGTGGTGACTTTCAATATGAAGGGCTCCAACTCCATATGAGTGGGCCTTTTTAATGAAGGAAGAAAAACTAATATGGCTAGAAGCCATCAGTCAAGGAAGTCTTTCATAGTAAGGGAGATATGAGTGTGAAGGGTTGTAGAAGAGAAATCCTGGTGGTTATGATCATCTCCAGCTTCACTGCCTCTCTTAAATAGGCCCAGAGGATAACTAGTATGTGTGTATCCTTTATCCTGTCCCATAACCTCGGATACACAAGCGTGTCTTCTTTTTGTTCAGAAACATAGCAACCTGAATCTCTAACAAATGCAAATATCTTTGCGGATGGTCATGAAGGCTTGTACTGGGATGATGAAAATGGGAATTGGGAGAAGGGGGTGGATATGAGAGATAATGTGAAAACAGACTCAATAGACCTCACTAGCCAATTGGAACAGGGAGGAGAGGGAGAGGCAAGACTCAAAGATAACACTGAAGTTTCAGTTCAACAAATATTTCTTAAGCATCTGCTATTTGTAAGACAAATACCAAGATGAAGTCATGACCTCTATTTTAAATGAACTACTAAAATAAAGGAGATAAGACAAGGATAAAAATAAATACAATGTAGAATGTGTGATGTACATAATGAAAGTCTAAGAATATGCTGTGAAAGCTCAGAAGGAGGAAAAATTATTGCCTCTTAAAGAGGGGTAGGAGAAGGTCAAGGGGGGTTGGAGAGAGATCAGAGAAGGCCCCATGTAAGATTTCTTGAGAATTGCTAAATTATATGGATCAATACCAAAAGTTTCATGGAATACCCAAAAAAAGAAAGAAGAAGAAGAAATGAGATTGCAAGATGAGCAAACACGGGGCCATTTGTGTCTCCAAATTTTCTTAAATTTAATAAGTTATTTTTTCATTACCTAGTAAACTTCCCCTTCTCCACATCTCAATTTGGAAATTATTTATACCAAAATATCTTATGTAATTTCCAGTCTCTGATGTTTCTCCTTGAACAGATACCCCAATTTTTTTTATCTAAAAAGAATAAACATCTTGAGAATATTTTTTTTAAACTCTTGGGCTCATGAGAGTTATATTTTAGTCACAAAAAGTTCATCTATTTAACACTTATAAATATAACATCCCTCGCAGTTATTTTCTTCTTTGGTCTTAGGATAAGATAACACAGGCCCTGTCTACAACAAATATTCAAACAAAAATTCTCTTGAAAATCAGACAAATTACTGAATAAAAAGGAAAAGAAAATAGGTACATTTTATTCTAGTTTAATTGCCTGATCCCTAGTTTTCATTTGGTAGAACTAGAAAAAATTAGAAATGGTAATTACCTTAGTTATAATCTAATTCAACTTTATCATATTACAAATGAGTAAATTAAGAGTTTTTGAAGCAAAAGGACCTACTAAAGTTTACACACATAATAGCAATGGTCTGAATCCAAATCCACAAGCCCCTTAGTTCCAATTATAATGTTCTTTCAACATGCTATTACTGTCTAAAACACATTGTCTTTTCTCTTTAATTGGTTTAAATGTATTCTAGATCTAGGATACCCAGGATATGTGTATATGTATTTATGCACACATATATACAGAGATATAGCAAATATGTATATTAAATATTATATATACATTGATATATTTGTATAGGTATAGTACAGTGAGCAAAAGATAAATGAGGAAATAAAGGTTCAAGCTTCCAGGCATATCAATTTATTAATCAATGCATGCCAGCTTTCCAAGTTAGAAGGGGAAGAATAAACAGTTACAATTGTATGAAATCAGAAAAAGAGGTGTCCCACTTTCTCCAAGTGTTTGTAAACAAAGGAATATTGAAGGGATAACTTATTGGGCAATACATTATAGGACCAATTTTCAGATATGACTGATGAGTTGCTTTGGTTGTACAATTGTAAGAAAGCTCTTTGCATCAATCTTTGGAAATGGCCTAGTTTCTAGTTATCATCACTCAGTTCCTTAGTTAAAAGTCTCTAAGCAGCAGGTAGAGGTGGTCTAGACACATAGACAATGCAACAAAATCCTCTCACAACTCTCACATTTGGACAATGTTTTCTTATAAGACAGAAGTTGGACTACATCCATATTGAAATGGAAAGGGAGCTTACTTAGCTCCACAATTGGGTCACAATATGGAGTCAATGTGGTTTCCTCAATTCTCACTGCCACTGGCTGTTCTAATTTCTTCAATGTATATGTATGTGTGTGCGTGTGCTTGCATGCATGCATGTGCATAACTGTATCAGTGTTTTGTTTTTATGTCTCAGAAGCAATTCTTATCTTTTTCATTATCTTCCCATTCTCATGTGATTCTTATAAATTCAAAAATTCAAATTAGTACTTATCCATTGAAGATTTTAAAGAACTTTTTAACAGTGTATTATTATACTACTCTTTAATATGAGAAAACATAGTTTCATTACCATTATAGGAAAGTTTCTTTCTATACAGTCCCTATTACTAATGAAAAAGACATCACATTAAGAGAATCCTTTAACATCTATAGAGTTCTCTCTTCACAACAACCTTTGAGTGTTAGGCAATTATCATTATACCCATTTTGAATTTAAGGAAACAACTCAGAGCAGTGACTTCTCTAAGTCTCATGATTTTTTTTTCCCCTGAGGCTGGGGTTAAGTGACTTGCCCAGGGTCACACAGCTAGGAAGTATTTTAAGTGTCTGAGAACAAATTTGAACTAGGATCCTCCTGAATTCAGGACTGGTGCTCTATCCACTGCGCCACCTAGCTGCCCCCAAGTCTCATGATTTATGAATGTGAAGAGAGAGGATTCCAACCTAGAGTTCTCCTGACTCATATCTTTTCCTATTGTAACCTGCTGCCCTCTGATGATGATGATGATGATGATGATGATGATGATGATGATGATGATGATGATGCTAAAGATCTCTCTGTTTGGAAATATTTAATTTCTTTTTTATAGATTTTATCTAGAGAAAAACAAGAGCACTACATTATTCAAAAATAGGCTTTGAACCTTGTTATTCAACTCACAGTACATAATTGTTACAATTTTAGTAAGGGGGATTGTTCTAATTTAGATATCTAAATAAAAAAGATAAATGAATACAAGAAGGTATTATCTCTTCATAGATATCAACTTGGTCTTGTTAACAGTCACAGGAAAATAATATTGTTGATCCTCTTTCTGTCTGTACTTGAAACTAAACCATAGTATTGTTTTTCTGTGATTTTTACTAAGGCATATTTTAATGCCAAGTAAATATGACAAAGCTAAATAGTTCAAGAACAAAAAATATTAAGAAATATAAAATATATATGTACATACTATATAGTCTTTATGCATATATATCAATATAATATGTAGTTCTACATATGTATGTATAATACATGTATCACACACACATGTGTGTGTTACATGCACATCTTTTAACCAACAAGAGTTCAAAACCTTCAGGTGAGATTCTAATTCATTTTTGAATAAAGAAGTCGAATTCCATTGGGTAAAAAACAATAGGAAAATGAAGAATTTGGAAGTGTTTAATCTATATTATCTTTGCAAATCACTTGATTCTCTTTACTCAAAATGTGGAAATACTAAGTATCATCAAAATTAATCTGTGTATTACTTCCACAGGTAAATCTCGTACTCGGCAACCTCTCCAAATGGTAGTAGGCACTTTGTCACCAAGCTCAGTCTTTCTGTCTTGGGGTTTTCTTATCAACCCACAATATGATTGGACCTTACCAAGTCAGTGTCCTAATGACAGGTAATTTATCAAAACTCAGTTTCCTTATACAAAAATAAGCATGTGGTTTTAATCAAGTAACAAACATTTATTAAGAGTTTACAATGTACTTGTTGCTATAATCATAAAGACAAAAATGGAGCAGTCCCTGACCTCAAGCTACTTACAGTGTATCAGAGGAGAGAGCTTTTAGCATATAAGTAGATACAAAATGTATAACATATATATGTGTATATATACATATATATACACATAAATAAAGATTTGAAAAGGTGTAAGGGAAGACAAAATGCATTCTACATATAGGGGACAAGCTGTACAATGTCGTAGGAAAAAAAAGACACAGAAAGTCAAGTGTGAGGGACATCAAAAAGGACAGTTAGACTGGAATGTAAAGTGGACAAATAATAAGCCTGGGTAAATGAGTTAGAACCATACTGGAAAGGGCTTTGGATGTCAGAGAAATTGATACTTGATCCTAGATATGAGAGGGAGCTACTGAAGTTTATTGGGGAAGGGAGCAACATGGTCAGATATGCATTGAAGGGGTATAATTTTAGCATCTGTATGGAAGATAGCTTGGTAAGAGGAGAAACAAGATACGGAGTTCATTTATGTCTCAAACATGTTGTCTACAGACCATATGCCACGCCCAACACTCCCAACTTTGATCTAAGACATAATAAAATGTAATTGGAAATTATTTAACAAGATAAATAAAAATACAATAAAATATAAATAATATCAATGTGATTTTCTAAGTCAATATGCTGTCCAGAGGGGTCTTTAAGTGAAGTTTAGTAGCCCCCATTTCTGTTTGAATTTGGTTTCACTGATTAGAAGGCCATTGCAATAGATAAGAGGCAAACAGGTAGTAGCTACCAATAGAAAGAAGGGTAAGAATGTGAAAGAGTTTTGTGTTAAAAATTGACAAGATGACAATTGATTGGATTTAATGGATGAAAGACAGTATAAAGTCATGGCTGATTCTAAAGTTGTGAATCTGGATGACTATAAGGAGCTATGACCCAATGAAATATAGACATTTGGAATATTTTGGGGAAAATATAATGAATTGTTTTGACCATGCTGAGAGTTGGTTAACTATGGGACAGCTACTTCAAAAAATGTAAAGAGTGGATATAGTTACTTTATAAAAGTTTATCTTTACATTACAGATAGTTATAGAATGTCTTCATTGTGTGAGGCATTGTGCTAGGTATTAGATATATAAAAACATACAAAAAATAGTATCTAAATTTTGAATCATTATTTATATAATAGAATTGAATATGGAAACTTGTCACTTTTTTGTTTCAATTTTGTTTCAATTTCTAATTTCAAATATCTAAATAGATTGTATAATGCTTTGAAACATAATGGTTCAGAAGTTTGAATCCCAATAAACATACCAAAATTTTATCCCAATAATCTTACCTCAAAATTCTTCTAATAGGTATGAATTCAGTCCTAAGGTTTTAATTTTTGAAATTTGATTTTGATTTCCTTTGACAATATTTGTCTTTGACTGTTAAAAAAAAGGCCTCTGGAAAATATTTGTCCATGTTCTCAAGTATCAGTATTCTCTCATAAGTGCATTTTGATTATGGAGATGAATCAGAAAAAAAAATGAAGATCAAATTTCCTTGAAAGTATTCATAATTCTGAATAGTAAAGTGTTTGGCAAAAGAAGATGACACTTTTACCAAACTCAAATTTGCTTTAACAAAATATTTCTCCAACATTTGACAGACTCTGAAGCATCCCTCTTTTACCCATAACTAAGCAAGGCTGCATGCCCTGGAAAAAAGACATTCTTCTTGTTATTATAGGTCAAGATGGTTTGAGTCTGAATATCAATGCTATGAAAACAAATAGTTGTGTTAGTTTAAAATTCCATTTCAGTCCTTTAACCTCTCTTATGAGTTAAAACCAGAAAGAATATAGAAATTTGAAATGTTCTCAATAAGGGTAAAGTTAGTGTAAGATATGCATAATGGTTTTACCTTTTTTTCTTTGATATTGCTAGCATTTAACACAGCACCCGACATTTAGTAGGTGGTTATTAAATATTTTTCTGACTGAAAATATTCATTGATTTACTCAGTTTTACTGTATCAGTCAGTCAATCTCAAAAATTACTCTTTTCCCCGATCAGACACTCCACAATTCCTAGTAGCACAATTTTCATAGCCTGAGTGGGATTTTATCCAATTTTTCATTTCTCAGTCCTTTTTTTTTACATTTTCTCAATATCTTTCACACAAAGGACCTCTCTTGTGAATAAATATTTATTGATAGAAATATACTTCAAATTATCTTATTGCATAAAAAATTGGGTATAGAATGGGGTAAAAAGTAAATAACTGAAATAATCTTGTAATCTATCTTAAACTAATACATGGAAACTATTATAGATTTATTAAGAGTATATGTTGCATGATGTGCAAATTCTTAGGGGATTGTACCTAATAAAAAACCTATTTATGGCTATGCCAGCAATTGCTACCTTGAGCATATTAGTCAACCATTTTGTTTCTTTACTCCTTTATGAATATAATGGAATTAATTATATGGAGTAACAGAAAATTTTACTAGATAAGAATAAAAACTTATATGTAGGATATTCCCAAAGTCTCAAAAGTTTAATGTAATTTTAAGCTGTAAAAAATTTTGAGACACTATTTAGCATTTTTAGGTTTAGCAACTGTTTTCCTTAATACTACCCTCTTTGATTTGGTTATAGAACCAGTATGCCATTTTAAAAATGAATAAATGGAAACTTTAAGAAGGTGATTTCCCCCTAATTACACATCACAACGAACAATTGTCATATCTAAGATTCAAATCTAGGCCTCCTGACCCCAAATCCAACATCTTTTTTCCACTATATCAAATTACTTCTGTAGGTTTTGACATGATTTTAGCATGATCTTTCCATCCTTGAATCTTCTGTAGTCCTCTTTACTTTTTTCTGTATTTATCTATCCAGTATTATAGTTACTGTGAATGAGTCAATTGTATAAAGAGATGGATTGTGGTTTGATGGATGCAGCACCAGACTCAGAAGCAGAAAGATTTGTGTTTGAATCTTGCCTCAGATACTCTGTAACTATGATCTGGTCCTCAGTTTCTTTATCTCTAAAATAAAATAATTGAACAAGAACCTCCTTTGAGATCCCATGTATGATCTATGTTTTTTCCTCTTACTAGATTGTAGACCTAGATGATTCATTTCCCTTCTCAACTATAGGATATATAAACCACTATATTCTTTGTTAGCATTTCCATCAGAGAATTGGTACCAGAATGGAAGGAATAAAATTCAAAATCAATTATTCCATTTGTTGAAAGTCAATTCAATCATTCCATTCAATAAGTATCTATCAAGTGCCTGCTATATGCTAGGCACTATGCTAAAAGGTTGGACTTTTAAATAAAAAAGGCAGACTTTAAAAAAAATTAAAGGCAGTCTTTGCTCACAAGGAGCTTACAATCTAATGGTGGAATAACACACAAAAGTTAACTGGGGAATGCATCATGTTACTTGGAGTTCAAACAAAGCAAGATGCAGATGGAAAGCAGAAAGTTGCTGGGAGAATCTAGATCCCTCCTATACAGGACTGCTTTAGGAATAAATTAGTACTTTATCTTCCAGTCTTCCAGTGAAAAGGGAGAGAAGGCTGAGGTATTTGGGAAGGTGTTGAATAAGCAAAGCTGAGGTAATGGCAGAATCATGAAATTTCAGGTGATCCACCTATCTGGTAGGGCATAATGTTCCTCAGAGTTCAAACCAACCAGTGCTTCAGATGGATAATGGGGGAAATCTTCCACAAATATTTTGTTGGGGGTAAAAAACAGAAAATTAGAAATTAGTGACTGAAATAAAGGTTCTTGAATCATTTGGAAGTTCCATTAATCATTGTTTCCTTCTCCCTTGCTAGTAAAGATATTCAAGTGGGCATTTCCTCCATGGTTTGGACCCTTGTACTGTTCTGAGAAAAAAAAAAATGAGTATCAAAAAGATTTACAAATACTATAGACATTAAACAAAAGAAACCAACCCATCAAAATAGTAAATAAATGTAATTAGAAGCAGGCTTAGGGGCTAGATTCTTCCCTCAGATATGCCTGCAGTTACTTTTTTAGAATTTAGCCCAACACAGTAGATTTATATAAGCAAATAGTAGTTCAAGGGGGGATTATTCTTTCTTGGGTATTGAAATTTGAGTACAACTAAAACTCTCTTAAAGGAATACAATCTTCCACAACTATTCAAATCTGAATGCCTTTGGTGGGCTTCTGGAACACCAAATTTTATAGTTATAATCTCATAAACTCTAGTTCTGGCACAGTTTGCAAGGAAAACAAATACTTTACCATAGTAGGTTCATGCAAACCTACACAAATGAAAAGAGTTTGCTGGATAGCTGTTTCCTTTTTTTTTTTTTTTTTTTTAATTTCTGACCTCAAATTTTCCATATCAAAGCAATCATTTCTTCAGCACCTCCTCTAACAAGTTTCCACTGACAGAAGTGCTATTTTTTTCCATTGGCTTGGAAACTGAAAATTGAGTGTCATTTTTCTTGCTGGGTTGTGAACATTTCTGTTACTATTTGCACCATTCTGAACCAGGACTGTAATTTTCAGTTTTTCAATTCTCCTCATGGTAAACATCAATGAGTGAATATGCTTAACTTATACTTCATATTTTTTAATGGATTGTGAATGAAGGAATATACAAATTAGGACTTAGAATGTGTAGAAAAAACCTTTATAAGCTATCCCAGACAAAAAGTAATGTGTTTTGTTAATCAAAACCTATTGTTGTTTTAATCATTTCTTTTTGGTTGTGTCTGACTTTTTATTACCCCCATTTGGGATTTTCTTGGCAAAAGTTCTAAAGCAGCTTGCCATTGCCTTCTTCAGCTTATTTTACAGATGACAGAACTGAGGAAAACAGAATTAAGTGACTTGTTCAGTTATTCACCTAGAAAGTATCTGAAGCAAGATTTGAAATCAAGAAGATGAGTCTTCCCAACTCCAAGTTCAACACTCTATCCACTGTGCCACTTTGATCCTGAAAAACTATTAATAGATCCTTCTTCCCTACCTAAATTTATCAGTCTACTTATCAAGACTTTTCATAATTATATCTAACTGTATTTATTTATCTGAGTATATACTTTCTTCACACTTTGCTCCAACTTACCCTTTTCCCTTGCATTTTCTTCTGGGATTCATATTTCTAGAAAAATGTTTAGGCCCTCATCATCTATTGACTGAACTACTGCAATGACATTCTAATATATCTCCCTGCCTCTCTTCTCTCCTAATCCATTCTTCAATCAATCAAGAAGCATTAATAAGGTCTCCAATATGTTTTAGACATTGCAATAAAGACCAGGAACAAAAACTTAAAGAAAAACAGTCACTGTCTTCAAAGACCTTGCATTTTAATGGAGAGCATATATATATATATATATATATATATATATATATATATATATATATATATATATATATATATATATATATATATATATGTTTTTATGTACACATATATCCTTGTCTATACATATGTAGGCATAGGCAAGGTACATGTAAAATAGATGAAAGCAACCTTAAAGATGAAGGCATTAGGACCTAAGAAGATGAGGAAAAGCCTCCTCAAGGAGGCATTGCTTGAATTCAATTTTGAAAGAAAGCCAAGATTCCAAGAGTACAAGGATAATCAGTGTAAAGTCACAGAGATGGAGTGCCCTGTATAAAGAGAAACAAAAGTGTGGTTAAATTGTAGAGTTTATGGAGAAGAGTAATATGTAAAAAAAAAATGAGAAGAAAAACCATAGGATGTATAGAGTTTTAATTATAAGATAAAAGTTTATACTTTATCCTAGAAGTAACAGAGTGTAATAAAATTATAAATTGTCAATAGATTGACAATTGTCAATTGTCACACACTGGCAACGGTGTGTGAGGAGAAAAGGATGACATGACATGATTTCGTTCATTTAAGGGAAATCATTGACAATTATGTGGAGGATTGATTGAAGTTGGAGAGAAACTTGATACAGGGAGATCAAATAATCCTAATAAGAGGCAACAAATGTCAATGAGGAGTGGGGTGGTGGCTATGTGAGTGGATATAGGATTTGTTATTCCAAACAATATTTGGAAACTTATTAGATATGTGGAGTGAGTGATAATTAGGAATTAAGGATGATATTGAAGTGATAGGAAGGATGACCTCAGCAAAAAATTGAGGGATTTGGAAGAAGAGGCATGAGTTTTGGTGAAAAGATAATGAAGGTTTTTTGTTCATACTGGGTTTGAGATGTGTATGTGACATCTGGTTCAAAATGTCCACCAGGAAGATGGTACTGAAGGACTGGAGCATGAGAGAGAGAATGGGATTGTAGATATAGAACTTATCTGCAAACAAAAAAGAAATCTGCTAATAAAGTCACCAAAAGAGAGAATAGCAATAAAAGAGAAGAGAATTCAGTAAAGAACCTTGGGCAGTAATTGATCATTATTTAAAGGAAGATCTAGTAAAGAAGAAGGAAAGAGAATTTACTATGTACCAGGCACTGGTAAGAGATTTACAAATATTATCTCATTTGAAGGAGAGGTGAGAGAAATAAGAAAATCAAAAGCAGTATCAAGAAAACCCTGGGAGGATAGAATATTCTGAAATAAAGGATTGTCAATGCTAATATATGTTGTAAAGAGATTAAGAAATATCAGGAGTGAGAGGGGACCATCATATTTGACAATTAAGATATCAATGGTAATTTTGGAGGGAATGTGTTCAGTTGAGTGACAAGTGTAATATTCTTCTGTAAAATATAATGTTCTCTTGAAGCAGTTTCTTGGGGGGCTTCTGGAGTCAGCCTTGGTTTCAGTTCAGAGTAATCACCCCAAATGCAATCAGGAGTTAAAGTCCAAATCCTTTATTGTCTCCTCCTTCAAAATCTTATCTCCTTCACTTGGAGCTTAGCTAGTTTTTCTGGAGGCCTTCAGTAGTCTTCTTGGTTCCAAGAGCTTGAGCTGCCTTCTCTGACTTGTGAATCTCCTCGACTGAATCCTGGCTTCTAAATCTCCCAAAGTTCAAAGGTTTCTGCTTCAATCTCCAGCCACAACAAAGGTGGAAGATGGAATGAATCTGTCTCCGCCTCCAAGAGTGGGCTTGTCCACTAGTGGGCTTGAGAGCTCCTCCTTATATATGCTCTCTTAAAGTGTCAATCTTGTGGAATTACAGTAAGTACTAAGTATTTGTCAATTAGAGAATCATTATCTCCTCAATTCCACTTAATACCTTGTTTCAAGTTCTGGCCCATAACATCCCCTAGTAGGAACAGATCAATCATACTGAACCATGCTAAATTAGATAATTATTGTCTTTATCAATTCCAATGACTTAGAACCTTGTAAGAATCCTAACAGACAAGGCTGCAAAACAGATGGCAGGTGGTTTTAAGAGAATGAGACAGGTAGATAGGAGAGAAAATTGAAGTATTTTGTACAGAAGGCTTTTTCAAGAAGTTTAGTTGAAGCACTGAGGAGAGATACATAACTAACTAGGATAATAAGATCTAGTGAGAAGCTTGGGTTTTTTGCTTGCTTTTTTTGTTTTTCTTTTTAAGGATAGAAGAAAATCAGGCATTTTTTTAGATAGAAGGACTATTCATTATACAATATATACTATTCATTAATAGTAGATATGGAAAGTATAGAGATGAGGGGAAATGATAATAGGTTCAATTTTCAGTAAAAGCAGATTGACATGCCTACTCTGCATCTGGATTCACCACAACTACCAAGCCAAAAGTCTCTTGGTCTTAGCTATTTGAATTCCTTCAAGAATTATTTTTCTTTCAAAACCATTACTCCCAACTCAATCAGAGAGCTATATAGACTTTCTAAAGACATCGCTAAGTGTTAACAAATAATAAGCACAATAAAACTTTGTCATCTATGGTAATATTCTGTGAATGTATCAGTTGAGTTTAGGTGGTGATAGAAGCAGGGACCTAATCCCTATTCTCCTCCCATACTTCATTCAATTCTGTTCAACAACACATATGTAAGAGCAAAAGATATAGATATTGGAAGTAATACAATCCTAGAGCTTGGCAAAATGTGAGTGGCTAAGGGACAATGGAGCAAAAGATACAAGAGTAGAGGATAGCGTGGAATTGAGCTGCCTCACTGCAGGATCAAGGTTGTGCAAATGGAGAATACGACCAGGAGTGGTGATGCTCCAAGAAAATGCTTAATAGTGGAGTAATTAGAGACCACAAACTTTATAGGCTTGGAAGCAATATAGCATAGAGAAATATGGAATTGTGATGATTGCAATTAGATAAATGCATTTCAAATTAGTAGAAAATGGAAATGGCATAACTGAATGCAATAGCAAGATCGAAGATATAACCATCCCTGTGTTTAGCTGAGGTAGAGGAGAGGAGTGGATCATGAGAACTGTCAGTTAAGGAACTGGAAGTTTGGAATTCTTGGGGAAACATCAACATATATGTTGAAGTCCACTAGTAGGAACCCAGGGATTGGGGTTGAAAACATATCAAGGCACTAGGTAGGTATTAGTTACCCACCAAGACAGCTGGATGGCACAGTGAATACAGTCCTAGATCTGGAATCAGGAGGACTGATCTTCCCTAATTCAAATTTGGCCTCAAATACTTCCTGTGCAAGTCATTTAATCCCATTTGCTTCATTTTCCTCATCTGTGATAAGAACTGGAGAAAGAAATGGCAAACCACTCTAGTATCTTTGACAAGAAAGCTCCACTTGGGGTCATGAAGAGTCAGACATGACTGAATAACAACCACTGAACTCTAGATAATGCCTTGATGGGGGGTGAGGTGGTGAGGGAGAGAAATATGATAAATTTGGTTAGAGTGAACTTCAAAGGAGGATTTATTGCTAAGTGATGGTGATAGAGTTTGGATACAGCAATAGAAGACACATTTCTGTTATGGGCCAGAACTCTGAACTTGAAACAAAGGATTCTTACAAGATACTAGTTAGTGGAATTGATAGAGACAACATGGTTCAGCATAATTGATTTAATCCTATAAGGAGATGTTATGGGCCAGAACTTGAAACAAGGTACTAAGTGGAACTAAGGAGACACTGGTTAAATCTAGTTTAGCACTGATTTAATCCTACAACAAATAATGGTTTCCTAGTGAAATAATGATTGGTTTGTACTCAATATGGAGCACATAAGGAGAAGCTCTCAGGGCCAGAAAAGACAAGTGCCCTAGAAGCTCTCAGAGACTGAGACAGATTCATTCCATCATCCACCTTTGAGGTGGCTGCAGGCTGAAGCACAAACCTTTGAATTCGGAGAGATTCAGAGGACAGAGTAGGAGGCAGGAGCTCAAATTCTCAAAACCAAGGAGAGAGAGATAGGCTTCTAAGAAAGCTAACCAGGCCCCAGGAAAGGAGACAAGACTTTGAAAGAGACAATAAAGGATTTGGACTTTAACCCCTGGCTACTGGTGTGGTGATTACTGAACTGATATGAAGGCTGCTCCCAGATACTCCAAGAAAACCTCAACAAGAGAACTTTACATTTTAAAGAGAATATTACACATTTCAGTCAAACTGTCTTACTTACTCTTTCCCATATTGATCATTCTATCTTCGTTCTTCCTGCTTTTATAATCTCTGCCTCTGGTGCCTAGAGTGCACTTACCACCACTACCCCTCTATATCATAAAATCCTTAGTTTCTTCAAATATCAGTTTAAATACCACCTCCTAAAATAAATCTATTGTGATCCCCCTACCCCATTTGCTATTTATTGAAGTTCCTTTAAAATCCAGTTTTGTACTTATTTTATATTTCTATGTAAATTTTGTTTCTCCTAATGGAATATAAACTCTTTGAAGGCTGGGACTTTTTTTCTTTTAGTCTTTGTATCTTTAGTTCCTAATACAGTGTCTGGCTCAGAATAGATACTTAATAAATGACTTTTGAATTCAGTAACTCAATGGTATTATATATATTTCTATTATATTTTATCTTATTAGATGCTATTCATATTTCTAACCTGTCAAAATCTTGTTGAATACTGAATCTGTAGTACAACATGTATGATCTAAGGAACTCAAGACCATTTCTATAAGGCTTTCCTCATGGGTGGAAAATGATTACTTGATGCCCTGGAAAGAGCTGGGAACCTCAAGTGCTCTTTGGAAGGTGAAAGCCAGAAGTAAGATTTCTCTCCTCCAAAACTTTTGCCAACTTCATCCAAGTCATGAAACACAAAGTAATCATTTTTTACCAATGAGGATTATGCAAATGGACTTGAGTACTGGATAACATGTATTAACTTCTTCAGCTTAGTGTCCTCTGCAAGCAAAACCAATGCTTTTATTTAACTTGTATCATAAAGGCAGAACTAACATTGTGTGTCAATTATTTGGTGGTAAGACATAATGTTATTACTGTTATTATTCAACAGATTATATACAGTTCGCTATCGGGAAAAAGACAAAGAAAAAAAATGGATTTTTCAACTATGCCCAGCCACTGAAACAGTAGTTGAGAATCTGAAGCCAAATACTATTTATGAATTTGGAGTGAAAGATAATTTAGAAGGTGGACTCTGGAGCAGGATTTTTAATCACAAGACTGTTGTAGGAAGTAAGTCCTTGGCACTGTTTTTTTTTTTTTTTAATTAATCCTTTTTCAGAAACTTTTAATTAAAAATACAAAATGGCATGCGTTGAATTTTATAAATTCAATGTCTTACAAATAGTACTTTAGCATATTTTATGAAATGTATTTTCCCTTGAGTTCTCCCATAAATATATACAAACCAATATGCTATCGGGGTCTTCTTCACTTTATGTAGGTATCAATGGGTTGCATTGTTATTCATCAATTGTCATTATCACTATATTACTAGCCCATCCTTTTTTCCAGGCATATATCTGATAACACTATTTATATGAATAGACATAATTAATGAAACTATGCTTTGATTGTATGAGAATTATTAATGCAAATTTTCAGAATATTTGATCCCTTCCAATTAGAAGAATTATACTCACAAGTGTCACTTTCCTCAGATCTATATTTTTCATTGCCATGATTATATTAAAGTTTTAAATATGCTTTTAATAGAATTCTCTCATTTTTGTATTTAATTTTCAAAATAAACACTAAAAGTAGTGAATCTGTAATGTACCACAAGAATAAACTTTTTTAAAGGTTTGAGACTTTTGATAATTATCATGGAGGAATATGACTGTCCAAGTCTTTACTTAGTTACTTGAAGACAATAAGAGACCAATTTATGTCATTATCGATATGAGACAGAATGAAAAAGGGATAGTAAGTAATTCCATTGACATGGGAGATAATGTCCTATCATATAGCTCTTTGGTGCACTTTCTTCTATTTCTAGACATAGTTGTAGAATTAGTGATTTGAATCATTAACAAAAAGTATATCTTCATCAATATTACCTGTACATAGACTAATAAAACCATATCCATTTATTGATAAAGGGGTAGGATGGGATTGTAGAAAACACTTCTGTCTCCAAAGATTGGCAGACATGAAAGAAATAATATTTCATTAATGTTCTCAGAGTTCATATTACAGGTATATATAACAGATAAAAAATATTGAGACCATATATAATAATTTTATTGCTTAAAAAAAGGATGAAAATAAAGTTGGTGAGAGATGGAGACTGAGTTGTCTTAATAAGTGATCAATTGATTTTTATACTTAGTGAGATGAAAATAATATTTCTTTTTTTTCCTGGTATATCAGCTAAAAATAAAGGAAATGGGAAAATTCAAAGTACCTATGACCAGACGCATATTGTGGTATGTAACAAATTTATTTTCAAAGTTAACTAGAAAATAGTTCTTTTTAAGCATTTTTTGTATACAATTTACTTTCTTACTGCTTTTTACTAAGTGACTGAGGCCTAGAGAAATAAAATTCATACTGCTAATTAATTAAAAGCTTTCAGGATTGATTGCTATAATTACTTCTTTACTTAGTAAACAGTCAATTAGATCATTCCTAAGACCCATATCAGCTTTAACACTATGTCTATGATTCTATAATTAATATAGTTATGTAATTATTATAATTATTCTTTTTTTAAGCAAGTATGTATATTGTGTCTACATGCTGTCATAGAGATACACTATTTTTGTCCTATTGAGGGTTTTTCTTTAATTGAACACCTGATGTTTTCTAAATGAATAGCAATAAAAGGAATGTCTCAGGGCTAAAGAGATCTGGGATTTTAAGACTTTTTATACCTATGTTGCTGAAATTCACCTCTCCCCTCTGTCATAGGTCTTGTCAGTTCTAAGAGTTCTCATTATTTCTACCCTTCCTCCTACCAAGCCCTTCTCTCAAGGAAGAAACAATATTTTATATTTTACTTAGAACTGCCTTACCTTTCCCAAATTGCATGTATTTGGGGCATTAAGTCTATTTTTGTCAGAAAATATTTTCTCCTATATGTAGGATGTTTAGCCATTAATTAGCAAGTAGGATAGGCTTTTTAAGGTAATATAAGGACTCCCAAACAGCTAATTACTGTTTTTTAAGTTGATCCTTGCCAGGGTTGAATCCCAAGAAGACAGATGTTGCTCAGATTTGGCTTCAAATATAATTATCAGTGACCCCCCCAAAAAAAATAAATTTCATTTCAAGATTATGTATCTATGTTAATAAATCACTGTTCATGTGTCTGTGAGCTTCAAGTGGCTTGGGGAGGAGTGGTAAGAAAGAATTAAGAGAAAGTTTTATTGGAAGTATGTGAAATACAGAGTTTGACCCAAATCCTACCCATGATGTTCATTATGTGTGTGGTGATGAACAAATCACTTAACTTCTCTGAACCTCAGTTTCCTTATTTAATAATTGCTTCTGAAGTTTCTTTCATTTTACAACTCTGATTCTTGGAGATCACAAGCCATAAGATGACATGTATGAGGAATAGAAACATATATATATATATATATATATATATATATATATATATATATATATATATATATACACACACACATACATATATATGTATATGTATACATTATATATATGTTTGTACATTTGTGTGTATATATACATGTATATATATATATATATATATATATATATATATATATATATATATATATATATACACATAGGTAAACTAGTGTTAGCTTTTATAGATGAAGCAAATCTAAAAGAAAAAAATTTCATAATGAAGCTTTAAACCCAGTAATCCATTTGTTTTTATCTCCCCTTCTGGGACCATCTTAATTCTTATTTTAAATGTAAGTAGAGTCTTAGAAATAGTACTATCTCCCCAACATGTATAGTTGCTTCATTTTTGGTTTTATTATGTCCTTTATGGAGCAAGAAGTCTTTATTCCTTTTGAGACTCTTGCTCCAACTAAATTGTATTATTTTTGGCAGGGTAGTCCCGTTGAAGGGAATTACTTGACAGCATTGAGGAGATTAAGTCCCCAGAGACTTTTATTCCCTTTTCCTGTCATAAATAAATGTGATTGGGGGAAGGGGTACAGAGAATGCAATAGGAAGTTTCCTGTATCTCTGATACAGATCCAAAAGTTTTATCACTTCAAGCTGCAAGGTGGAGTCCTCCTTTGACTTCAGCCAACAAGCCTGCTGTTGTAGCATAAATTGCTTGTTTATTTCCAAAGGGAAACACAACTCCATTTAAAAGGATATTTTAAGGCTCTTCTATTAGGCTTGCATCAGGGCTACCATCTGGACAGAAAGAGTTTCTTTTACTGACATCTGTGCAGCTCTGTGATTTGAGGAAAATTGGAAAGGAAGAGACTGGATCACCTCTGGCATCTTACATGACCATGTCTTCTATCTTTTTAATCTATTTGATATAATGCTTCATTTCTTTTTTTTTTTTTTTTTTTTTTATTTATTTTTTTTTTTTCTGAGGCTGGGGTTAAGTGACTTGCCCAGGGTCACACAGCTAGGAAGTGTTAAGTGTCTGAGACCAGATTTGAACTCAGGTCCTCCTGAATTCAGGGCTGGTGCTCTATCCACTGCGCCACCTAGCTGCCCCTATAATGCTTCATTTCAAATAAAAAAGGAAATGACAATGACAATGAAATGATTAAATATAATTTTACTGAGAACCTTTCTAAGAGATCATTATTTCAGGGATTTTTGAAGTAAAGTCCAGATATGTGATTGAATTTTAATCAAAATGCAAGATTTACGCAATATTTTCATTTCATGCTTGCATCCATGCAAATACTTTTTCCTCTGAACACTTTCCAGAGAGTGAGGAAAATGAAGGATTTATATTGAGGAACAATATTAACTACTTATTTAAATGAATGATGCCATTTTAGGTAAAGTAAAAATATTTGAAAGGACTATCAGTTTTTGACCTTTATTTACTTCTACATATATATTATATAATTTGATACCTTTGTCAATTGCTAATACTAGAAATAGTGTGAGAAATAAAATGTTATCCAGATAGTTATTTCTTCATATTATATAATAAATCACCTGTAATTTAGGGCATATAGGAAGATGACCAAGACCTCTTTATGACTACTTATCAATGACATTTGGGCTCATTTATTTTCCATTGTTAAAACAAATTGTCTTTCTTAATGTTGATGGTTTCTTAGACAGGTATTATTCAGTAATGGCAAAGTGATGATCTCTAAGAGTACCTGTTTTTTACCTCATCGTATCTATATTTAGAATTGTACATTTGTAAATATAACTTATAATCCACTGGCCAGATAAACTTAGTTTTAAATAAGAGTATGATTTTCAACTAATGTTTTCAAATACAATTTTAATTGTTTATGGAAAGCCTACTCCTCTGAAATCAGTCTTCCCCTGGGATATGACATCTCTTCTGACCTTTTCTTTATTATCATCCAGATCCACCCATCTCCTATGAGAATAGCATCTATTACTGGCAAAAAGGGAAAAAGTACTGCCAATTTTCTTTTTAGTTTAACAGTGATCAGATAAGGAATACCAAAAGTAAGAATAATCCTTTTGTTTCTCTCCCTTTATTCACACCTCAAGATTATTTACACAAAACAAATTATATATCCTCCCATCATAAGTACATCCATGCTCTAGGTAGGAAGTTTAAAAAAAAATCTAGGCCAAAGATATAATAACAAACAGTTGTATCTAATTTTCCAAATTTGCCAGAAATTTGAAAACTTTCACAAGAAATATGTTGGTTTTGGTTTGAGCTAGACCTGAATCAGCGTGTTTCATTACTTAGTCACTTTAGAGGACAATGGGTGGAGGGTTTTTTTTTTTTTTTTTAATGAATTAAAACCAGAATGTACTATATTTTCTTTTGTGCTCATGTGGCTTTTCTCTTAAGATAGTAGAATTGTTTTATGGGGAACTTTTAGCCAGCCCTCAAATATTCTTTATCTTTGGGACTTTGAGAAAAAGTAAGATTTTGAATTAGATGACATAAAATCAATGAACAAAATTGTTCTGTTAAAATCTTTTGCTCTAAAAGTGTCAAAAGTATTTTGTGAAAAGACTTTGACATAAGTTTGATAAAATTCAGGATAAATCAGTAATGCCAATTCTCCATGAATTGTTACTTCATATGAAATAATGAAGTTGCTGCTGGTCTCAAGAGGACCAGGATGTTTAATCCCCCAAGACATGTTGAAGTCCAGATCCAGTAGTGAATTTGGGGTATGTAAATCAGGGGCTGGGTGGATAGAATTTGATATGAACTCTTCAAATTTTAATTGATAAAGAGTGAAAAATATACATACATACATACATATATATATATATATATATATATATATATATATATACCTCCAATGCTTACAGACTTGGTAAAAAAAAAAAAAAAGTCTAACAAACACAATCTACTGAGATATAAATGATTAAACCCGGATCTTGGTTATTTAGAGATGTAAAGAGTTGAGATACACATCAAAGGAAACATCATACCAATGTCTTCAAATACTTTTCTTCCAAATGCCTTTAGTCTCCATTGTGGGCTATTTTTCCTGTACTAAGATCAAAGGTAAGCCTTTGATCCATTATATAGTAGTTTTTGCATTTTGCTTCAATCCCTAGTTTCCTAAACATTGACAAGAATGTCTTTGCTATTCAATAAGAAAAACAGAGATTGGTGAACCAAGTTACTGTAAGATTCAAGACCTGGAATGGATTATTACCCCCTGGCCCTTTACAAAGACATAGTAGTGCACACACCTATCCTAAACCAAAGGAACTCCTTTCATCTCTGGATTTGATATATACAGATAGATTTAGTTCTGGGTGAGGGAGAGGGAGGGGGATGACCAATGAAAAAACCAATATAATATTTTTATTATTATTTACTATTTTTTTTAATCCTCCTACTTTCTATTCTCTGCCCAATCCTAAAGCCCGTGAGAAATTTATTCAAAGCTTAGGATTTTACTTATGTACAGAGTCTCTCCAAAGCAAGGCATAGAAAAAACCTAAATATACAATGTAAATCACTCAAGGAAATGTTCAATATGCAAATGAGACTCTCATAATTGCTCATTAATAAAGACTTTTTAAAAGCTCTGCTTTTAACACACATCTACTCTTATGCTTTCCTGAAAGGTTGAAATTTAAACATTGGAACATGACTTAATTTGTGGGACCCCTAAATAAGTATCATTACATTTTCCCTTGGTTTTACATTGTCCAAACAATCCCTAGTCTACATCTTCTAATAAACCAAGCCTCTTTGGGCTTGTCCCTTGATTGGTGATTGTCCTTCTTAAAAAAAAAAAAAAAAAAAAAAACCTCTAGGGACAGCTGGGTGGCTCAGAGGATAGAGCATCAGCTTTGAAGTCAGAAGAACCTGCGTTCAAATGTGACTTCAGATACTTAACAGTTTCTGGCTATCTGATCCTGATCAAGTCACTTAAACCCCAATTGCCTCAGCAAAAAAAAAAAAAAATTAAATTTTAAAAAATGAAAAATCTCTCTGGTAGGTATAGAAGGAAATATCCCAAAGCTGTTCCTACACCAGTTTTCTAGGCCTTTTAAAGTCACAAGGTAGCCTCCTAAATGTAAAATATCCATCTCAGAATCATTGCTCAAGCATTTAGGATTACACCAAGAAATAAAGTAGAAGCAGTGAAGGTTCTGTGTCTAATCTTGGGATCACTAGCTGGACATGTGCTTTAGTGGCCATATTCTAACAGCCTCTATGTGCTCAGGATGAGGGAAGGAAACCAGTATCCTCTTCTCTTATTAGAAAAGTCTCTGATAGTCCTGACACAATCTGAACAAGAAAAAGAGACAGAAAGAGAAGACCACTGAAATAGGGTTATTTCTTTTGAAAGACTTCTTGTTCAATGACCAGCAAGATCCCAAACACTAAGGACACTAAAGATGTGGCCCTGAAGACTCTGGAAACTTCCAGGGAGCTCTAGAGCACACTATGGATCCATTGCTACACATGGTCCATGGGGCACAACCTTCACTGCATGTTAGCCTACCAAGCAAAACTCTGAAGTTGGCAACATTTGTATTCAGATAGAAAGACAATGAACATAGCCAAAAGATCCAATATGTACTGATTTTGAAGTAAGTACTGAATTCTCTAGGCAAGTCATTTAACCTCTGTTTACCTTGTCTGTAAAATAAAGATAATGATGCATTAGTATCTATCTTCTAGGGATATAGTAGGATCAATGATATGTAAATACTTTGTAACCCTTAAAATACTATTAAATGTTAGCTATTATTATTGCCATCCAAGACTGTCTTGTAATCTTTATTTAACTTTGGGGAAAGGGGTAGGATTGGGATGGAAAAAATTTACCAGTTATATATGTAACATACATGTATTTACTTCTCAATAATTCTCAGATTTGACTATGTTTATATATATTTTTAAAAACCAGCTCAGTAAAAGTAAACCCAAAGTAGGTGCCTCTAATAATAGACTTTCAGTCATCATAAAGTTTCACAAAAGCATAATAGAGAAGATATTTGGGGACATCATGACCACTCTAGTGTCTCCAAAATCATATATTTAGGTGACTATCTGCTAAAAAGAACAGTCCTAAGCCCAGCAATAAAAAAGGAATAATTTAGGTGGGTAGTTTTGAAATTCTGTATTTAGCACAGTGCTTGGCACATAGTAGACACATGATAAATGCTTGTTGACTGACTAATGTGTGGTTCTTGAAGATTATGCCAGAAAAAGCCAAAGAGGCCACTTTGCAAATAAACAATCCATCAAAATTAATTGTTTCTGTCATTAATTTGGACTTTTTTATTTTGAGAAAATTATGTGAATCAAATAAAAAAGTCGATGTAGGTATGAAAGTTTTAGTCAACAAAGACTGAACCAGATGAAGAGTTTGCTATAAGAGTTAAGTTCCCATTATTGTTTGAGAATTCTCCCCTAAAGAAAAACAAACAAACAAAAAAAACCAATAATAAATGCTGAATAAAGTTTTTGTTCTTTTTTTCTTACATGAAATAATGGTCTCTAGACTCAAAGGTTGACATTATTTTCCTCTCTTTTCAGCCAGCATACATTCCAAAGAAGATAATTCCCATCACAGTTATTAAACAAGGTAATTTCTATGACTTTCTATAATACATGTGTTAAAAATTTTCAACAACCATACTATCTTTTAAACTGAAGTGATTAGAAATGAATCATATTTTATCTGGCTTTTTTTAGAATCTGCATTGCTAATAAAACTCCAAATGAGACAGCATGATCTCATAGATAAAATTAGAATTGTCATTTTAATTCTTTTATTAAAGTGCCTTTTGATCTTTGTTGCATTGGGTCATGAGTGGGAAAAGTTTAAGTTTAGAAATTTAAGAATTCCTGATGTAGAAAAGCATCCTTTTTTCCTACTACCTCTTCACTTTGCTGTCCTTTGGATTGCTCTTCTCTCCCTCTCATCATAGGTCTATTCTCTGCACCACCACCAAATCTGGAACCCTCTTTCCTCTTCCTTCTCATTTTGACTCTGGAAGAAGCTGAGTGTTTTTCTTACTTTGAGAAAACCTAAATTAAAAAAAAAAATAGATAGATTAAACCTAAAAAGATAGATTAAAGAAAGAATACATTGTCTTATATTCTGTTCTATTTTTAATTGCATCATATTACCTTTAGAATTAATAGTTTCCTAAGTCAGTATTTCCAGACAGTTATGTCTTGGTTTGGTATGAAAGCAGTTTTAAAAGTTGGAAGGAAGGGTTCAAAAGAGAGTAGAAGAATTTTATGTTATAAAATAGCACAAATATAATATCAAAATGATGTGACTGGTAATGTCAGATCAGAACTAAATGTACTTTTGTGGTTTCTGTCAACATCTCTGTGATTTTTTTCATCTTATTTTTGCATTTATTATGTTTCCCCAGTAATTCAGAATGTCACACATCGAGCAGCATCAAAATCTCCAGACAGGCCATCTGTAGGAGGCACAATACTAGGTGACTGGCTTCTAATTTTTTTTTTTTTTTTTACTTAACCAGGTAAAGACAGGTATTTCCTTTGTTAGCTGAATGTTTGTGGGAAGCAGTAAACTGTGGTCAGAGTTTTCCGTATGGCCTTTTATTTTATTCATTTTCACAAGAATGTTTTATTATCTCAATCAAAAAGTCTTGGACTTTCGCCCAAGGTGTGGTGTAGTCCACTGAGGGCTAAAAGTCAAGAGATCTGACCTTTGCCATGGACTTGCTGTGTGGTATCTAAAATTATATGGCCTAATGCCATTCATAATAAGAAAGTTGATACCAATTCTTTTAATGCTTCCAGAAAATAAGAATATTACATATGAAATTTAAATGTCTTTGAAATAAGGATTTGTGTAAATAATTGTTAATATTAGCAATACCCAATATTTTGATAATAATCATGGTCTAATAAAAGTAATAAGTGCTTTTTGAATGGAATCAAATTAATATTTTATATGTAGTTTGCTAATGAGCTGATTGTAAGGCAATTCAAGGGACTCTTGAATGCATGAATTTAAAGCAACTACTAAAAAGGGAATTGTAGGGAAAAAAAGAACTTTAATGTATTCCATCTATTTGTTATCTTAGTTTTATAGTCAACTGTTTAAAAATTTAGCTTCTGTTGCTTTTGGCCTTATCTAATAACATATTCCACTTTCTTTTCATTGTCCTTAACTGCCTATTCAGTTCATCTTATCATTCCTGGACTGAATGAAACCACTCCAAAAGGTTCTCCACCCATCATGTTGGATATTTCTGAATCAGTCAAGACCCTGTTAGGTAAAGTGGAAGTTTTATATTTGATTTAATCTGGTTTCTGAGTGTGGACACCGAATATTCTGAGGATACCAAAGTTATAGTAAGTTGTATATCTGTTGTATATAAGTTGTATATCTATTGTATATGTTGTATAGTAAGTTGTATATCTGACTATTTGGGGAGAAGCAGGGTCAATGGACCTGCTATAATAGTCAAAGATAACTAGATTTCTGATCCCCTTTTTCCCTCCTAAAATAAAATAATATTTCAGATGAATTTAAATATGGATTAAAGCTTGCTAGGATGTGTGGAGGAAGTTAATATATTCAAACTCTGGATTTGAATCCCAGTCTCTAAATCATCATCATCATTAACAACAACAATTATTTACATGATTGGTGATCATTAGCATTTTTGTAGTATTTTAGGTTTACAAAGTGCTTTACAAATGTCATTTCATTAGACTTACTGTCTGATCTTGGGCAAGGCATTTAACCTTTATATGTCTATTAAATGAAGGTTATTGCTCAGATTTCCCTCACCTGTTGATCCTATAATCTGAATTTTTTTTAGACATAGAAACGTTTGCAGTGATGAATGAAGGTGTATCTATATCAAGATTATAAGTCTTAAAGGAGGGAAAAGGGAGAGTTAAATGTCATTTACATCCATTAATTATTGAAAGAAACTTTCAATTGTTGTGGCCTGACTGATTTTAATGGGTTACAGCTAAACACTTTCTGCTTCTAGCACATGTTCAAAATGAGTTATTTCAGGCATTGGCTATAAAGAAATAGTGTAAATAATTTATCTTCTGAAATTTTAGCTAAGAATGACACCTTGGCATTACCTGTTGAATCTAAAACACCAGAAGAAGAAAAAATACCAGCGCAGCCTGTACCAGGTAATAAGAATTCTACATTATAATAAGGAATCTACATCTTAGGAATACAAAACATCTTAAATATTGCATGGTTTAAAAAAAAAAAGCAATCCCCTCATTCTTATGAAAATATTGAATTGAAACCAATTAAAGATTAAGGTAAATGGTGAGAAATCATCAGGCATTAAGAAAAACTGAATAGTAATGAACATAAATAATATTTAAGATGAAAGCATGTTTAACTCCAAATCAGTATGTCACATCAGCAGGTATATGTGTTCACCAACAATCTTAAAAACATTTATTAGGTGCTTAGTATATCTCAGCCTCTAAACTAGTCCTAGAGATGCAGAGATAGAATCTGAAAAAAATCCCCAAGCCCCAGAGACCTTAAATTCTTGTATAAATGTACTGCATCTGTAGATACATTCTTCAACAATGCAACTTGAATAAACAGGATGAAAAAAAGAGAGTGGGGAGCGTCAAGGAGAGATCTGAAATAAAATTCACTAAGAATTTAAGAAGGGAGGAATTCTTTTCAGCTCAGGTATCAGCAAAGACTTCCCAGAGAAAGAAGGAAATAGTCTTGAGGGAAAATTATTTTGATTGTTTAGAAATGAAGGAAGAGCACATTTTAGACAAGCAGATGGTTTGCACAGATCCCCAGAGGCAGGGGAAGTTTATGGAACAAGTAGTAGTGTGGTATGGCTGTGCCATTGTTTTGATGCTTTCATTTTAGGGAAGGATCACCTCCACCATTACCATCATCCCTGACCTTATCTGTTGCCCTCTAAATTTAATAAATGTAAGCTTCTAATATTTTACAAATACTAATTCCAATACTGGTAGGCTAGTTTTCAAATTAATTCTAATTTGTTTAGGTTCAGAATCCTAATAGCAATTTTTTATAATGAAAAGTTAAAAAGTAAAATGATTATATCACCTCAGGAAAAAAAAATGGCAGGGAGTAACATTACTCAAAGTTCTTAAATTGTTCTTATCACACCTTTTGGGGGCTATTCTAAATGAAAGAGACAAAGACAGACCATCAAGGGAAAAAATGTCTTCTAAACATCAGCATTGTCAAATATATATAGTCAATAATAAATAATTTGACAAAATGTTGTCCAAATAACTATTTCAGGTGAGATTAAGTGAAATTTAAGCCTAAATAGGAAGTTTTCTAATTAAAATTTAATAAAATATCTCCAATCTAAAGAGAGTTTGGATATGTATTAAACTCATCATTTCCCCAAAAACATATGTCCTTTCCCCATCTACCAACCTTTTCCCACCTATTTCCCTGCCTACCAACCACTCAGAATAAAAATCTCAAGTCATATTTGATTGCTTTCTCTCCTTCACATCACCCTCTCTCAGTAAGCTAATACAAACTTAGTTCCATAATACCTCTTGCTTTCCTATTCCCAATTATGTTTGTCACTCCCTAGTTCAAGTTTTTATCTCTCCTTTTTGTGATTGCCTCCTAAATGGAACCCTTGCTTTTCATCATTCCCCTCTCCAATCTATCATTTTATTTCATGTTTCTTCCCTTCATCTTCTAATCAAACTGAGTGATTTAATATTTTGTGATATTGTCCTACATTTTTCTCCATACATTCTCATAGGTGTCCATCCATATTCTTTTCCTCCTGGAACACACTTGTTTCTTAGTTCTGCCTGCTGAATCTTTCCTCTCTCTTCAAGACTCATTCTAATACCATCATTTCCAGGAAGACTTTTTTCATTTACCCCCCATTAAAAGTGATCCTTCCTTCCTCAAAATTCCCCAAAGTGCCTTGTATGAGTCACTTTTTCCTTAACCACATTTTAATTATTAGTATTTATTACCCCTAACTAATTAGTAAGCTCTTTGAGGGTATGGGATGTTGGGATTTTATTTTTAATATTTATGTCCCCAGCAGCTAGTATTGTGCCTTGCCTATAGTAGGTGCTTAATAAATATTTATTGAATTGAACTGAATAAATTTAGAACTTACACACATTCCTAATTTTTCTAGAATAGGTAGGTCAGGAGTAGATAGAATTTTGAGATAAAATATTTTTGCTATTTCTTTTATCATAGGTTTATAGGTGGTGTTATTTAAAGGAAAAAACTTCAACCCAATTTCTTCATAATCTCCTTTTTGGGAATTCAAACTAACTCATGATTTATGTGATTCCCTCCCCCCATTTCAGTGTGGTTAGTAAACTTTAATAAAAGTAAAAGAGCCAAAACTCTGATTTCTTTTCTACCTCAAAGATTCTTCCCTTTTTTTTTTTTTTTTTTTGGTTTGTCGTGGTGTTGGAAGCAAGAGTCCTTTAGATTTCCATATTCTGAGCCAAATCCCCTCAGAATTTTCCACTTCAGAAACGCTTATGCTAAAATCAAAACTGGTATTTCTAAGGACTCTCTTGTTTATTGCAGATCAACAGCTTGCAAATGTCAGACTGAAGTGCTCATACCACTTTCTAATTTTCATTATCATCGGTTCATATTTTTAAATTTTTCATTAAAGTTAAGGTTTTGCCTTTGATCCTGTATTGATATTTTTAACTTAGAATGTTAGTCATTCTTGGGTCTCCCTTCTAAGCTGTTCCAGTGGGGCAATAAAATCTTATTTTGTGCTAGCTCTGAACAGACCTCCTGATTCTAATCAAAACTCACTGTTGAAAATTCCCTTGATCTAAGCTACTTGAGAAAAGATGTGCTGAATGACTCCCAGTTGTTGGTGTTATATGTTAATGAAAAAAATCTTATGATTTCTTATTTCTTTATCACATTTTATTTGGTAAAATTGACTTTTTTACCTTTCAGTGACAATGGAAACTGTTCAAAGAACCACAAGCCCTACTATGACTAGTATCATAGAAATTTCAGAAACAACCTTGGGTAATGTCAAAAATTTTTCTTTCATAAAAGAAACCTCAACATTTACACAGGAAATGAGCAACACTGGTGCTCTTAACCTACTAACATTCTTCTTTTTTAGAATGAATTAACTTTTTTTTGATAATTACCTACCTCATAAGGCTATCTGAATACCTAAAAGATTATTTAGTGAAGGAAAATATTTTTCTCAGACTTTAAAGCACTGTAACATGTATTACACACAAGGTCTCTTAAATTAATTTTTTTTCTTATGGTTATCTTTAAAAGTCAATGGATCCTTTATCAGGATAAAATACAGAGTATTACAAAAGAGGTCAATTATTTTATTTATTTTATAATGATGAAAATTATTTCCCATCAAAGTTCAAGGACTCCCTTAAAATCTATCTCAGACTCCAGATTAAGGATCCTTACCTAGGGGGCAGCTAGGTGGCCCAGTACATAGAGCACCAGCCCTGAATTCAGGAGGATCTGAGTTCAAATATGATCTCAGACACTTAACACTTCCTAGCTGTGTGACCCTGGGCAAGTCACTTAACCCTAGCCTCAGGGGGGAGGGGGGGAGAAGAATCCTTATCTAAAAGTGGATAGAGAGCTGGCTTTGAAAGAAAGAAGTTCTGACTTTATATCCTGCCTATGATATAAGCTGTCCATTTGACTTTGGGCATATGTCACTTAATCTCAAAACTATAAATTACAGAGAAGATGACTTCCAACAATGGTAGAGAGAATTTACTCATGCAGGCATTCCCTATGCCAATAAAATCATATATTTCATCCCTATCCCTATAAAATTATAAGATATTATTTATTGCTACTCCATTTCATTTGAAGAATAACAAAAAGCCTAGAATACTTACATTTAAAACTCTAGATAAATACAGAGAAGGCTTGTTCACCTACTTTTGGTACCAAGATAAATACAGAAAGATCAAACAACTAATTCTTAACTAAACTTAAAACTTCAGGGGTATAAAAGAAGTCTTGAAGCATGCATTCCTCTCACAATGGCTCTTTGGCATTTTGTACATATTACACATATTTTGTACATATTGTGATGAGAACTCCAAATCTAAGAGCTCTTTAAAAAAAAAGGATTTCTTAATGTGCCTTATATTAGCTGCTTCTTGAACTAAATCCCAAAATCTAATTTGCTTTATCATTTAATTTCCTTTGAGTAAATGAAAAATATATGCTATGGAATTTTTTATTATGAAAATATTTTCCTACAGCACATGTAAAAACCAGCTATGGAAAAATTTCTAGGGAAAGTTCTAATAACCATGACCTATACCAACTAATAGATACAGGGATGCATCCTCTGTATGATTCTATGGTGAAATCCAAAATACCAAATCATAAGGCATGGGGTACATCAAAGCTTTCTAAACTGTGGGTTACAATATCATGTAATTGAATGTAGGTGTTTCAAAATTATGATTTGTCATCAGTAATTGCTTGATTTTAATGTCTATTTACATATATGTATACCCAAGGTCATGTAAAAATTTCTCAGGCAAAAAGGTAGAAAAAGCTTAAGAAACCTTAAAAAGTTGATACCTTTCTTCTTTATCACAACTACTAATGACAGGACTGAGAAAACTTCATAGCTTATCTTCATGCCTAAGTTTTAATTGTCATTCAATACTTCAAAACAAAGTTCTGTTGTGCCTGAACCTCCAAGTGGTCCATGAATCTTCATGGGAAAAACAGTTATGATTTAATTTCAAGATACTTTGATTTTTCTTGATAATCCTGTTTATTTTATTTTATGCATTCAAAAACAGTATTCTAAGAAGGAGTCCAAAAGCTTAACCAGGCTTCCAAAGGATCCACAGCACAAAAAAAGTTAAGAACTCTATTTTTAAGGAAATGTAAAACATGGCATCTAGTTGCCATTGATGGTTGAAGTATGCTTGGTATTTTCTCATATTCAAATTTTTCATATTTACAGTCTCCCAAGGAGACACAAATGCTTGATTACCAAGGACAGGAAGGAACATTTTTTTGTGATTAGAAATGGCTTCCATTTATTTATTTATTTTTGATATTAGGTTTATAGCCCAAAATCACTTTTTCCAATATTCCCCCTAAACACTTAGACTTAATTTTCTTTCTCAACTTGTAAATGAAATCATAGTCTTCTCAAATAATTATTTCTCCTTTAAGGAAGAGATGATTAAATCAATTCATGATATATAATTGTTTTTCCATAGAAAAATGCTAAAACAAAGTGTCCAGACAAAGGCTCCTGTGGAGGGTCAGGGGGTGGAGGGAGAAGGAAGAAATACATTGCTTTTCCAATTCAAATTTGTTTCAAGTTTAGTTTTAATTTATAGAAACCATAAATATTTCTATATATACACATCCACATAAAGATATTTGAAGAATTGAAGATAATGATTTAATTATTTAAAAACTGATCCCTCTGATTTTCCTGTCCTTAAATCCAATACCCTACACATAGTAGACATTTGGTGTTTTGTTTTGAGGTACTTTACATTACATGACATTCTCTAGCATTTTTAGACAAAAGGAAAACTCAATAAAAGTGTCCTCACCTAAAACAAGAGTTTGGTTTTTCTTTCTTGAATTTTGCTTGTTTTTCTTTTTCTTGCTATTGATTTTTTACCTCATTAATTTTTTGGTTTTTATTTTATATTTAATTACAGCTCCAAACAAGCTTCCAGAATTCCCTCAAGCCAAAACACCATTCTCTCTGGCAAAACCTAAAGCAACATTGGGTAATGGCAATATTTGAAATTTGGTAACAAATATTGTATGAGTGGGGGAAAATGTTATTTTTGTAGCTATTTATACAAGTACCAAGATAGCCTAATGGATTTGTTCAATTCAGTCTACCACATCAGGGATGTAGAAAGAATCATTGACTGAATTTTCTGATAAATTCACTCAAAATAATCATATCATTATTTCCCCCCTTCCCCTGCAAGTAACCAATTTTATTGCATCCAATTCTGTGAAACAGTGATCTTGTGAAAGCAAATCTAGCCTCTCTATCTGTAGACCAGATGGTATTCTGGATAGTTCTAGATTTCTTCATCAAACTAATTGAATGTTACTTGAACAGTCAATGTTTTCATTATAGCCCTTGTGCAATCAATTGCTAAAAATGGAAACCTATCATTTTCTCCTTCTCCAATAACCTCCCGTAAATATTTTTCTTTTTCTTTTTCTTTTTTTGTATTAGCTTCAGATCAGATACAATGGATTGTGCCTACGGCCAAAACATCTGATGGTCTGAAAGTTCTACAGCCCCACCCTGGTAATTGCCCTTTAAAGTTGTTGTTGGGATTTTTTTTTAATGGATAAATAAGAATAATATCTAGTCACTTTTGCAGGATTTTAAGGGATTGATAGATTATGACTGCCTTATGATCCAATATCCTTAGTAATAATGACTCATTTTGCATCATTTATTATCTATGAACTTTTTCCCCTGTGGTAGAAATTCAGTTACCTTATATTTGTTTTACAGATATCTGAGTTTTAATTTCTAGACATATTGGTGAAAGTCTGTTATCTTCTAATGAATTATGAATTACCTCAGTGCTTTTCCTATTCCAGAGACCTCTTTAAATTCATGTCAGCAGTATCAAAAAATTAACTATTACATACCATAATAAAATTATAGTCATGGAGCTGAATTCATAATAACATAATATTTCCTTTACAGATAGATACTTACTTGTTGCTACCTCAAACATAGAAAATGATAAAACATTTTAAAAATTATCACCAGGCCTCCTAGCTTCTGCTCCTGTTTCAGCCACTAACTTTAGTCAAATCATGTGACCCCTATGGGTCTCAGTTTTCTTCCCTCAGATAAATATGAGGGTTGGATTGGATAAATCAAGTTTCTTCAAGTTGTAAATTCTGTTTCTGTAACAAACACTTTATTCAACATTCTATTAGGAATATTCAACACTTGACTATACTCAACTCAAGATTATATTTAAGTTAAGTAAAACTGTAGGAATATGATCTTAAAGTATTTTCTCAGTTAAATAGAAAGGTGAAATGAAACAAGCATTTATTAAGCATCATCTATGTGCTGTGTTAAGCGCTTTACAAATATTTAGTATATATTATAATGGGATGTTGCCTTTTAGGCACTGTAAATATAATCTGAGTAACAGCTTTTTTCAAAATTAAATTTTCCTCTGTTTATTATGTTATTTTCCTTTAATTTATTAAACATAAGAATATCTACAAAAGAACAAATATAACTGTTAACACACTGATAAATGTAAATATGGAATTCCTCTACTAAGGGTATTAAATATACCAATGTGCTCCCTATGTTGCTAGCCAGTAAACTCTCTTTTCAGGTACCCTATGTTATAACAATCCAGGAATATCGAAACAGAATAGAACTGAAAATAGAAATGGGATTGGTTTCTCAAATTCTATGAATAGACCTAACTCTTCTTTCCTTTAAATGACACTGCTTTAAGTCCTATAGCAATTCACTTTGGTCTTCCCCAGATAAATATAGCTTCAAACATAAAAATTATGTCATATCTCACAAGTCATCTCTATAAATAACATATGATCATTTTATCCTTTCTTAAAGACTTTTAATGATTAATTAATTATTTTTACATTTATGTGTGAGTTGATGTTCTTTCAAATTTTTTCTATAGGTTAAAAGTACTTGTTTAAAAAAAAATTCTCAATAATTGAAGAGAGCTTCAATCTGGATGGCCAAGGGAATGGAAAAATAAATCTTTTGCTGCAATGGAAAAAATATTTACAGTATTCAAGGAACCTGAATCTGACTCAAAATTCTGCCATTTATTCCTTAACCTCCCTGGCTCTCAGGATCCTTATTTAGTAAAATGAGAGGATTGGAATCTTATTTTGAGGAGGAATATATGGATTTCAACAGATTTCCTTCAGAGAGAGGAGTGAAAGGGAACGAGGAAGAGAGAGACAGACAGAAAGAGACAGACAAATAGAGACAGAGACAGAAAAGACAGAAGGACAGAGAGATAGAGATAGAGAGAGGCTGAGGGGGAAGGAAAAAAAGTGGGGAAAGAGAAAGAAAGGAGGGGGAAAGAGGGAGAGAGAGACACAGACACAGAGACACAAAGAATTAGGAACCTTGTAGCAAGATGATTTGTAAATCTATTATTCTATGAGCTCTTAACAGGATAAACACTCTGTAGCCTTATCTATAGAATCACTGATTCCATGTTAAAATATTTCCCTTAAAAAAGGAACTAAAATTTAGTTCACATTAATGACAATCTTGGTTGCAAAATGAACACATCTCTTTTACCTGTGGCATTTTAAAATTTCTAAATTCTCTGATGCTTCATTTGAGAAAATGTATTCTTTCTTATACAGTAATGATCTCCTTATCTAGAATTGTCATATGAATTACAGCTTCCCTAAAGTATGTAAATAGATGGATTGTATATGTATATTAATTTCTTGGACAAAATCAGGATAGCTATTAAGACAGGAAATAATAAACATCTACCCTATAAGAAGTTAAATTAAATCAAATTCTTTATTTAAAGAAAGAGGTGTTACAAAATATTTAAGCAGTTAGGAGAAGCGTTCTAAAAAAAAGTCAGTGTCTAACAGTGTAAGTGTTGATTTTAGACATGGTTGGAAGATGGCCAGTTGACTATGATTTGAATTTTGTTGAGAATAGGCTGCTAAACTTCTTGGCACTTTCCCAAGTGTAAATACTAGCTAGGGCATTCTGAGGGTGGAACAAATACCATCTTGTACTTAGAGAACATCTTTCTTCCATGGAACTCAAAATGATTTTCATTTGTTATCTTATTAATCTCTTCTAAGTATCCCAGGAGATAGAAAAGTCGCAACTATTAGTCTTTAAATAATTGAGAAATATAAGAATCAAGTACCAAATCAGTGGGACACTAACAGGAGATTCTTGCTCTCTGAAATCTTTCTTTCCCTTCTTCATTCCTGCCTTCATTTCCTCTTTCCTTTCCTTCCTCTCTCATTCCTTCCTTTTTCTTTCTCTTCCTCCTTTCTTCCTTCTCTTCTTTTCTCCTTTCCTTTTTCCTTCTCTCTTTCCTCTCTTTCATTCGTCCCTCCCTCCTTTCTTCCCTTCTCTTTTTCCTTCTTCTTTTCTTTTTTTCCCTCTTTTCTGCCATTTCCCCTTCCTTCTGATTATTTCCTTTTATTCCACCTTCCCTTGTCCCTGTTCCCTCTCTTCCTTCTTTCTTCCCTTTTTCTGCTCCTTTCCTTCTCTACTTTCCTTCCTCTTTTTTTACTTCCTTCAGTCCTTTCCTTCTCTACTTCCTTCCTTCTCTTCTTCTTCCTTCATTTTTCCTTCTATCATTTTCTCTTCCTTCCCTCTCTCTTTCCTTCCTTTCCTTTTCCTTTCTTTCGCTCCTCAATTACCAAAAGTTTTTTTTTGTCATTCTGTTTACTCTCAGAATAATTAAATATTGAAGATTCACTTAGATGTTCACCTTTTGTTAATTTTCAGAGTTGTATGTCATATAACATTTCTATCAGGCCTCTCTTCCAATTAAATTTCTTTTTAATTCAATTTTTAAGAAAATAGGGGTTGGTTTTGTTTCTTTTGAGATTCCATAAATTTGCATTGCTAGTCAAGATTAGAGATTTTCTGAGGGAAAAAATTCATTATCATTTTTAGGTAGCTGAATTTGAATTTGTATTTCATATTCATCTTGGTAGGTAATTATTGCAAAGTCTTCTATTTTTAATATTGTGGGAACATATATTTTAAAATATATATACTTGGGGTAGCTAGATGTTGCAGTGGATAGAGCACCAGCTCTGAAGTCAGAAGTATCTGAATTTAAATCTGGTCTCAGACACTTAACACTTCCTAACTGTGTGACCCTGGGCAAGTTACTTAACTCCAATTGCCTCAGCAAATATATATATATATATATATATATATATATATATATATATATATATATATATATATATATATATATATATATATATATATATATATATATATATATATATATATATATGTATATGCTTTTTGAAGAAATAAAATTGAACAATTCTGATAAGAAGTGAAGAATTGTGAGTGCAAAATTATATTTGTCACAAGTGCTAATTAAATGATTTTTATTATTTTTTTTAAAAAATGGGGCAAGGGGCAGCTGTATATATTAAAGTGAGATGTAAGATTTTTAAAAATAGACCTTTCAACAAGTGTCTTTTCTACCTTTTTAAAAAACAACTTTTCTACCTGCATATGGCTTCTATGGGGATATAGATATTATATAAAGCTATATATAGGTGTTTTAGATACCACTAAATTTAAAAAGAAAATTCTTCCCACAGAGTAAAAAAAGGAAAATTGACAGCATGTCTTCTTTGTTAACTCTTAAAGATTCCCTTTATTAAAAATTTGAGTTGCTTTATTTATGTAAACAAGCCTTAAAAACAACATTTAAATAAAAAAATTGAATAGAAACTGTTTTTTAAAATTTAATATAAGAAATATATAAAAGGTGTTCTATGTTCATGTCTCAAATTAGTGTTTATCTGTTCAAAGACATAACTGGTAAACTCACTGGGAATGTTTTTCATTTTTAAGGAGATTTCCTATTTGAAAGATACATTTTGACCCAATTGGCCAATTTATTAAACAATTGAAGTTATGTTATTAAACTTTTGGTGAAAATTTATCAATTCTTCTAATATAAAAGGAAGACTAATTATTGGGATGTTTCAAATCAGACTAGTAAAAATAGGTCCAGAGTTTTGGAGAACCTGTTCCACAGTACTGTGCCTGGATGGTGACTAATAAATCTCAGAGGGAATAAGGCCTAGGATTTCTGAGTTGGAAGAGACCTTGAAGATCTTCTAATAGAACCCATATAAAAAGTTATCTAGTGGTTATCTAGTTCTAGTCATAGAGAACATTCCATTTTTAGAAGGCTCCAATTTTTAGGATGTTCTCCCTTACATTTAAGCAAAAATCTGATATTGCAACTTATCCAAATAGTACTGGAAAGAAAGAGAAATAACCCAGGTTCAGATGTATATAAACAAGTGAACACATAAGACATTCATTTAATCCTGATTTCTCCTATCAAAAGTTATTATAGGGCAAAGTAGGAGAGTTCCTGAGATTTACACATTCTATAACCTATTAAATGATAGTATGACACTCCCCATTTCCCAAAAATAGTCCTAATACTATTTATGGAACTTCTAAATCTCTGATAGGTATTTTTCACAGTCTCTCTCTCTCTCTCTCTCTCTCTCTCTCTCTCTCTCTCTCTCTCTCTCTCTCTCTCTCTCTCTCTCTCTCACACACACACACACACACACACACACACACACACACACACACACACACACTGTTAACGGTTTTTAAGGGGGGAGTTGTTTGTTTAATGTAATACTTCCAAAGACAGGTCTCAGGTAATTTAATTGTTGAGTGCACCTCAAAAATATGTAAATGCTTCTATTTTCCCTTAGGTTCTGATCCTTAATTCACCAAAATAACTTGTGCAGAGCTTTGGATCTGCTGGGGTTTTTTATTCTGGGATGAGCCTTCTGACTTTTTCTCTTGTGGCAGAAAAACTCTAGCTCAATGGAGGATGATGAGTCATTGTTATTGGAATGGAAGATAGCCATTTGAATTAAATGGCAGCTGAATGTTAAACAAAAAGAAGTAACTGATAGTGATCCCAAGGTTATAATCCAGTTGATGTTTTTTTCAATCCTAAAAGAATCTTCATTATACTCTTTTTCAATGTATATATATATATATATATATATACATTGTATACAATATATATATATATACAATATATATATATATATATACACTAGGGCAACTGACTCCGTGGCTCTGAACTTTTGCAGAGATTACAATATTTCTAGGCTTCCTGTTGTATGGAGGTTTCTAAGATGCTATCTTGGGACAATAAACAATTATATTTAACCTCTTTTCCCAAAAGAATATGAGAACATTACATTTTATCTAATTAGAAATTACATTTATAGCATCAGAAGAAAGGTAGGGAAAACATAGAAAACAAATATTTTTAAATGCTTAAACACTCTATAAAGAACTGACAAAATCAAAAAGTGAATATTACCAGTGACAAATACAAGGAGTGCTATATTTAGAAATAATTTGGGCATTGGTTGGTTCACCAAGAATATTTTAAAGGGGCTTGCTTCCACAGAGAGCATTCTGCTTATCTGTGAGCAGGTTATTCCAACTGACCTCACTCATCCAATTGGAATAAGCACTAGAGAGAAAGAAAGCTAGATAGAAGTGGTGAGAATGCACAAGAATCAAAATAAAGTTCACCAGATGGTTTACAGATTTTTGTCATTATTGTTGTTGCCTGTTAGAGATTTATAGCCTGAGTCTTTGTTTTGCTTGGTGAATATTTTCTTACAAATAATAGCTTTATAACATTCAAGACCAACTAGCAAGATACCTAGAACATGAGGAAAACATTATTCATTTATGCAAACAATATTGAGAACTCCATAAATTGTGTATATTCATGATATATTCTCACATTAGCAGAAGGAATAGTATTTTAGCTGTTTATTAATTTTTTTACACAAGGCTCATTTTCATCATTCATTTATATGTGGTTTCTGGGCCAATAATTTGGTAGCAAGGGGGTGGTACCTAACCCCTGGGAAATGTACCACTAGAAAGATTTTTATACAATAGTGAGAGAAGGTGGTGAATATGAAAAAAGAGTCATCACTTCTGATTGGTTAAGAGAATGCTGTCATTCTGCAGGCTTTTTTCTGAAAACCTTTTAAACATGGAGGGGCAACAGATGGATTTGACTCTCTCCCTCTTGGAAACTTGAGGAGAAATCACTCAGCTTTGGATAATCTAAGCCTTTTCAGTCTCTTGTTCCTAACTAGTTTACTGGCAGTATAACAAAGCCCTCCTCCAACTCTCTTATGGATGGATCAAACCTCAGATCATACCTAACCATGACACTATCATGCCTTGTCTATAAATTTAGACAATCCAAATATATCATATTGCATAGACACATATGTCTTACATATGATCTACCTCACAGGATTTCTGGGAAGAGTTTTGGAAACTTTAAAGCAGTATGTCAGTAGAAGTTGTTAAAACATGACTTATGCCCTTGTGTTTATCAAATTTATATTTTATGACTATTGGAACAAAACTTTACAATTTTAGTCACTGACAAATATTTCTAACATAGAAAGACATGCATTGTATGGAAGAAATAAACAATGGCTTTCTTTGGGGGGATTTTTTTCTCTGTTTTGGATAATCAGAATTTCAATCAGAATCTGCTACAAAGTAATGTAGTATTATGATTCTCAAAACCGCCAACTAACTACACATGTTTTTTGGAAGATTTGTTTTTGTGTTCCACTTATTTTTCCCATTTATCAATCACTTCTTCCCTTACTTGCATGTCTACTCCCTGCCCCTTTTAACCTTTCATTATTTTTTGTTTTGTTTGTTTTTTCCCACTTACAGGACCAACTCACTTAAGAAATTTCTTCAAACTTTGGTTGATGTAAAATTCCCAAATATAAAACACACAGCCTTCATTTTCATTTGGAAATTGATTCCATTTTCTCTTTTCATGTGGAACATGAAATATGGCTTTCAATTGAATAAACTTTCTAGAGGAGAGATACCACGGGTGATATACTTTTTCGCCTGTTGTACCTAGATTTGAAGGAGAGCTGCTGCTGAGTGAATTACAAATAGAAACCAAATAATCTTGTCTGAAAGGCCCATATAAGATCCTCTGTATATGTGTGTGTATAGGTATTGTACAATGCAATTGTTACTTCTATTTCCTAGGGTGTTTGTGTAGCTTACATGCAGTTTCAAATCTAACTCTACTGTAGGGTTTACTTTTAAGTATTGTTTTCATCCTGAATTGGCATTGCCCATTTCAAATGGATTGCATGTATTAAATTACAGGGCAGTTTCAATTCTAAATTCATAAAACTTAAGAGTTCAGATCAAGAACAGAAGCAGGAACTTTTTGACTATCTATATTTAAATAACAAGACTAGTAGCACAGAAAGCCAACACTGTTTAGAAATGTATAGTGCCATCTTTAAAAATTAATATCTGCTCTTGTTCAAATTTCTTTTAGCAACTCATGACATGCAGCCTGTTTTCTCAAGTACCCCAGCAACAGATGAGCCTGAAATATCCATCACCCCGAAAGGTATACTTATTCAATCTTTCATAAATTTGTTTTTAGATCCCAAATTTTCTACAGACTGTGAATTTGGTCCTTTTCTTCCAGAAAAAAGGGATAACAAATCCTCTTCATTTTTTCCCTCCAACTGCATAATGGCTTTTCTTCTCTGTTTATGGTTGACTCAAGAGTTGGAGCATCAAACATTGGTCCATTGATCACAGGATCCTTAAGTTAGAGATTTGGTTGATACAGCAAAGTATTAATATTAAGGCTATTGGACTTCCTTAGAAGACAGGTTCAAGTCTCAATTTTGCCAATTGTTACTTCTGTAACAATGTACAAATCACTTAATCTTTCTGACATATAGTTCCTTCATCTGTACAATGGAGGCAATAATCCTTCTATCATTTATCTCATAGGAGTTTTGAAAATAAGGTGTTTTTTTAAATCTTAAAGTGCTATAAAGTACAAGTTTTTAAGTACAAGTTCAACATTCTGTTCACTATACCATGCGTCTTTTCATGCAATAATAAATATGAAGCATACAAGGCAATCTGAAGAGAATTAAGCAAAGTTGTATAATTCAAGACCAGTAGAATCATAACTATATATATATATATATATATGTATATATATATATGTTTATCTGAAAGAAACAAAACAGTGCAGCTATAACCCATAATAGATTAAGATTTCACTAATGACTTTATAAATGTAACTGTTACCTATATAATATGTATTGCAACAAAGGGACTGACATACTGATCTATCACACAGTATTCACTATTGTCAATCTTAAAACTTCTTTTTTTGAGGGGAGGGGAACACTGCTTATTTGTGTGCAAATAATCTATAAAAATATGATTTTATTTTTTTACTGGGTATCAGCTGTTTCCAAAATCTGACTCATTTTAAGTATGTAGTTGCATATTACTATACTTTTACTGTACTATTTAATGTAATGATGTTCTATAGAATCATGAAATTGGAAGGGATTTCAGAGGGAATGGAGCTCATGCCCCTATCCAGTGGAAAATTCTCTTAACCAGTATACTTGATATGCTCTTCCATAATGAGGACAGTTATAATAACATAAAATATAAAACTGTGTGAAATGGAATGCTAGCATGTATTTTACTAGTATTTACAAAAAACAAAGAATCATAGGACTTGAATTTAAATGATGACTCTACTTTCTTACAAATTATGCCGCATTGGGGGAGCTACTCAACCATTCTTGGCTCCAGTTACGTTGTTTTGTGAAATGAAAGGGTTGGACTAAACAGCATCTCTGCATCTAGAATTCTGTCAAATATGTCTCCATCTTGCAACTTACTCTGTCTTCATTCTCAGTTCTTTGAATTATGTATATTTTAAAAATATGAATCCCTCTCTAACTTCCAATAATTACATTAATACTGCTGAACAACAATCTTTCAAGTAGTTAATAGGTCTAGAGCTGAAAAGGATCTTAGAAATAATTTAGTCTATTTTACAGATGAAGGAAAAGAGGTCTTGGGAGGTATAATGACTTACCTAAAAGTCACATAGATGATAAAATGACAAAGGCAAGAAGGAAACTCAGAAATTGTGAGTCTGAGTTTAATCTGCTTTCCACTGAGACCCTTCAAATGACCCTTTTCTTCCTTCTAGACATGAATTCTATTCAGGAATTAGCATTAAATTCCTCAGGCTCTTTACTCCCTTATAACTTGTTGACATTTATTCCAGCAGCAACAACTCTGGACTCTGCTCCATCTAAAACTTCTAGAACAATTGAACAGCCAAGGGCCACACTGGGTAATGTTTTCAATACCAAATTCTCACTTCATTTTTCATCAAAGGAAAGCCCACATGAATGACTTTCTTGAAAAGAACCATCTTATTCCATCACATCTAATCATGTTTCTCTTTCCTGCTTCTGAATACATAATTGTTTTTTTCTCTGCATCATTAATGTTTTTCAAGCCTTCTAGGTTTTACTTAGAAGACATAGAAGGTAATATTTACACTGTTTTGAAAGGAATAAGACAATACACTATGAAATCTGCATGTAAAAGTGACATCCTCACCATCATCTCTCTTCCACATCTCTCTGTCTTCACATTCATTCCAGCACAGTTGGATGCACTCATCCTAATTTTGGTCATCACATGATCAGTTATCATTCTATGAGCTTTCCTCTTTGAATACTTCATTTTATCCACCCGCTTTCAAGAATCCATGGGCTGTTCATTTTTCATAATTGTCTTGTGGCTTGTCTTTCTTATTAGCTAAAGCATGTCAGTATTCTGGAAGCTCCTTGTATTAACTAAATTGGGACTGGGGTGGGGACTGTTTTATTTCAGCTCCAAATGAAGTGCCACTTCTTCCTCAAAAACCGAAAATATCTGCCAGTCCTAAAATACAACATACTACACTTGGTAACTACTAATGCTTATGCAAATTTTTTTTATTTTTTTAAAGTAGAAAAAATGGTAAAAGTGAATAATGTTGCACCTAAAAAAAAATTCATTCACTTCATAAAGTTGTGATATCAAATTAGAAAATATGAATGTCCAAAAAAATCTTAGTGAAGTTTTGATCTCAAGAGTAAAACTATACTAAGACTTTTGGCACACTCTGAATATATAACTTTGTGTGTGTGTGTGTGTGTGTGTGTGTGTGTGTGTGTATGTGTGTGTGTGTATAAAGTTTATGCAAACCTTGACAGCAAACCTTGTTAACTATTATTTTTATTACAGTCAACTTTTCTAATTTTCTCCTTGCCAATATCATGAATTCTTTAGAATTCAATAGTTTCAGTGAGCCATTGCATTAAATAAGCTATTAATCATCAAATATAAATAATTTATATAATTTCAGGATCTCTTTATTCTAACAAATGACTTTTTTCCTATTATCTCAATTTGAAAAATCTAAAAATATAGATGAGAATTTCACTTTAGTCCTTTCTGTTCAGATAAATTGAGTTCAGCTTGTCCCTGGGATTTAAATACAAATAGTATCATATACAATCTATGAGTTATATCATGCAGAAAAAAAGGAATGGGGGCATGGATGAAGGACAATAGCAAAATCTTACAGTTTATAATGGAAATTTTGGAAGTCACAGAGTATGTTAACTCATGGTAAGGACACTGAAGGGCCATAGCACCAAAATTTATTTCTAATTCTGAAGTACAAAGAAATTACAGAATTCAGACTTCTGTGTTCTTGCTTCCCAAACCCAAATTATATATACTGCCTACTACCCTAACATAATTAGAAATGTCACTCCCTATCATTCCCTGTTAAAATCTATATCTTCTTTCCAGGCTCAGGTAAGATTCAGGCTCTATTTCTTTCATAGATCTTAAATGGCAAGACCTATGTACCTTTTCATTTTTATATTCCCTGATGCTAGATATCAGTCAATGAATGTTTGCTAAATTGAACTGGGTTCTGGGATTTTTTTAATGTATACTCACCTTCACAAGGTGGGACTAAATATATTAAATACTAAATTATTGTTAAATGATAAATACTTTCTGCAATTTAGCTCAATGTGATTCAATAACAATGTTTGTTGAATACCTACCATAGACTATATATGCAGTCCTCGCCATTGTGAATTTATGGTCTAGGTGCAACATGATTGCCAGATGAAGAAAGATAATTTAATGAAAAATTATGAAATAGGATCTGCTTCTTTCAGCTTCCACACAAACCACATCCATTCCTTCTACACCTAAGCGACGACGCCCCATTATCAGACCAACAGGAAGCAAACGTGGTAACTAAGACTTTTCTAACCTAACATTTTGAATTTCAATAGTGTCTTATGAATCCGCCAATTAAAAGGAAAATGGCATAGTTTACTGTACCTAAAAGTTGAAAAACTGATAGATTATGGCTCTACTGACAATCCAAATCTTTTACTGATTTGATTGAAGTACTAGAAGTTATTTTATGTAAGTTAAGGTATAAACCTAGCAATGACATTTTATGATAACACAAAGCAATATGATGTAAAGATGTGTATATTTCTTAAGTCCTCATTGAATTGAACTTTTCCTCAGCAAAAAGCAGAAAAGTAAGGTAGAAGAAAGTCAGCCTCAAAATTCTGATAATTTAAGTCCTAATGCCTATCCTATCTGTTTCATAGGTCTAAATTTTTATATTATTATATTTTCTTAGGCATATACCTATGTTATACAATTTTATGCTTTAAATTAAATATAGATTACATTCTCTTTCCACAGTAGGCCAAGTCATCAAACACTTATTAAGATCCTACTATGTGCCAAGAACTCTGTTAAGAACTGAGAATATATAGAAAGGTTAAAAAAAAGTTTCTGCTCTCAAGGAATTCATAATCTAATCAGGGACACAAATAACTCCATGTTCATATATTATATGTAATATGTGCCTCTATGATATATAAATATAAATAACTATGTACAAATAAGATAAATATAGGGGGAAATGGAGATATTCTTGGAAGGAAATCACTAACATTAAGTGAGACAGATAACATTTTGGCTAAAACTTAAAGGAAGCCAGAGAAAACAGAAGGCAGAAGTAGGCTTTACTGTGGTGCCTTCAGTGAGAATAAATTTCTCTTAAGAATACACACACACACACACACACACACACACACACACACACACACACACAAATTTCATATTTAAGTATATTAACCTAGAAAATTATTTTAGTTCATTTATTACTGATTAAGCTAAACATAGTTACATTTATTTTTTGCCCAATTTAGTCTAAATTTATCTTTAAATAACCTCCAGTGAGTTATAATTATTAGCAACTAGGTTATTTTTAAACATTGATTATCAAATAGTTTACAGTATAAAATGTTTTTCAGGTCCTTTTTGAATTACCTTCTTACTCTTACTCTGGTCTCTACAAATTTCTTCCTTTTCATTGCCAGAAAAATAAATGGAAGGCAGGGAGGGAAGCATGGAAACCCTTACTTTTAAACAATCTAAAAGCCCTAAATTGACATGGACAAGCCTGGATAACAATGGCATTTTCTTAATATCTTGTGACTTCATTTGTCCAGTATTATAGGTTATATGTGATATGACTATACACTTACTCCCAATGTTCCATTTGGACAATCTCATGTGTTTAGCCAACACTATTTCACATTTTTAGATGATCCAAATGATATGAAATAAGCAAACAGACAATAATAATAATGAGCAAACAATTCCATGAATTGATTTTTTAAAAAAAGCATGTTGAGGTAGAACTAGGAATACACATGTCAGTTTCAAATACCATAAATAAAATCAAGCCATTTACACTTTTGTATCTTGAATGATTATTTTCATAAGGCTAATTAATATGAACTTTGTTAGAATTTTATTATGCCTTAGCTTAACAGTAATTTGTTAATGTTATTATGTACACTTTAAAATTATTTTTCTTGTGCTTATAGTGTAAATGTCTATCTTGAAAAATATATAGCATAGCAATAAAGCAGAGACAGATATCATCAGTAACCTGTGAACATTATTTGTATTATATTATTTAGATTTATCATTATTTGAGAAGTATACCTTGTTTGCGTTCTGCAATATTATTACAGCTGATACTATGATTAATAGCTTTTTTGTAGAGGCTGAACATACACTTAAAATTCATTTTCAAAAGCTAAATCAAAGCTTGGTATTATCTACTTTTCAATAAACTTGCTTTATGATACATCTTTATCATATATAGATATAGATATTTAAGGGAACAAAAGGATATTTCCAAATTTAATAATGAAGACTTCTCTTTTTTCTTTCTCCCTGCAGGAGAGAGTACGTTCCTAAAACCCTAAAAAACTCTAAATTGATTTTCTTCTTTATTTTCAAATTCCCAAGAAAACTCAGTTTGTTTCTTTACAATTCAAAGTATTAACAGAGAAGCATTACATATTAAATTCAGAAATTCCTTGAGTTTTCCTTAATTCCAAATTCTAAGGCTAAACAACACATTTTTTCCTAATAAAAATCAAAGTGATGCAGTAGAGTGATCTCCTCATACCCAGACTCTTCTGCTATGATTAGGATATTTCTCTTTCAGCAATCGTACTCATGGCAATATCAGAAATTTGTTTTTTAAAAAATTACCAAGGTTTGGATAACTGGGGAGTTCATTGGCTGGGAAAATAAAATGGATTCCATTATTACAGATGAATAGCCTTCTGATCAAATAATACAGAAAGGCTTTTCAGTCAGAAAGTGAAAAAAATAAAACAAAAAATTCCTATCTCCTTTACTCTCCCTGTACTCAGGAAGAAAATAATAAAGCACTTTTTTCTATCATTTAGTTAATATCCTTTTAAAGTTCCAGTATGGTGGTAGTCAGCTAGAATCTGAGGAAGCTACCAAAAAATGAGCAAATCACCATCTAATTAAGAGATAGATTGTGTTTATAAGAAAAGTGAGTATTATTAAGTAAGAATGATTTACTGTTTCTGGCAATCTAAATACTTGCATAAAATGCAGGGAACATATTGAACAAAATTTTTCTATCAACTCTATATAAAGTAACATTTAATCTATGAATCACTGTCTAAAACTAATTTTTAAGATGTTTGTATTTGGAGAATAGAAAGAATCTGGCACCAGTCTATTTCCAGTAGAGTTCCTGGCACATAGTTGATGTTTTTGACTAGTTGGATTATAGTACTACATTTACTTTTCCAATCTTATAATGTATGAGCTAATGCTTAAGTTCTTAACTCTAGGCAGATTATATTTTCCACTATATGGCTTAATTAATTTTTAATTAGTATGTCTTTACTAGAAGTTTAAATTAAGAATTTTAATTAGATAGAAGGAATAGGGCAACTGATATAATTTACTTAATTGGGCATACTGATAGTGACTGCAAAGAAAAAGGGAAAAATTTGTCAAATGTTCAAAATCTGTAATTTTCCCCACTTTCAATTGGATTAGCAATAAGACTTTCAAGCATAGGGATTGGGCTACTAATAATTAGGGAAATGAGCAGAAGGACAGAAACAAGTTGGTGAATGATCTCTTCAGAGAGTGGATGAGGATTCGAAATTAGAGAAAAGGAATGGAATTCTCAGAAAAGATTAAACTTGGGTGACAGGGTCAATAATACTGAAAACCTCTCACTACACAAATCAGAGTCCTAACAGAAACTAAATATGAGAAGAAAGTGAGAGTGGGAGAGATGGGGAGATACAAGCTTACTTCTTGCAAACTCATGCTTAGAGAACTTTGAAATTGTATTGTTTTGTAACAATCCTACTGGCATAGTGTTGTGGTTAGGAACCAGCTATTAGGCAGAATATGGAATATCAATGACTGTCTAGGTTGTAAACTTGAATGAAATTTCTTTCTGAGGTAATTGTTTCCATGATTACAGGATGAAATTTGAAAACTTTTAAAAAAAAATTTCCCTAAATTTTAAATATGGTACACACACAATGTCAGTACCATTTATTTTTTATTACAGTGGATTCCAAGAATCGTTTTCTATGAGGAAATATATTTATGCTTGTAAGAATAGATCATCCTCTTGACATCTCAGGGTTTTTAAATATTTATAGCAAATGTGGAATTTATTTTGAAGATGTTAATGGGGTTACATCTTTCAATATTTACCTGCCAATACTTTAAAGATGATGCCTGCTTTCCCAACAGTGATAAGCTCAACCATTTCAGAATCTACACCAAAGCCCAAACCCACTTCTCATGGACTTAAGAGGCCAACAGCAACACTGGGTAACGCTATTATCTCTGCTAATCATTGCTTTACTTTTTGATGTGTCATTAAATTTAACCGGCAGGTCATCCATATCAAACTCTTTCTTGAAGTCCATTAGCTGAACTTTCCCTGTTTCTCTATTTTAGACTTTCCATAGGTGCTGATTTTTCTGGGGTTTTTTTGAATGACAACAATGATAATCTAAAACTTGTAATCAGAACCCAGTATAACTGAGTTGCAGAATTTCCTAAAACTCTTTGTGCCATTTTAAGATTAAAATAGCACTAAGACCTTTGGTATATCATGTATTTCTTCCAAGCCAAAATGACCTATCCACTGGGCATCAAATTCATGTAACTAGTAAAAATGTTATTGTTTTAATAAAAAATTTAAGTGTAACTCTTAATCTATTCTGAAAATAGTTCTTAAAAACTTCAATTCTGGCAAAGAAATGACAAAAATCTTATGTACAGTAAGTATATATAGTATTATCACTAATCTGTTATTCGTTTTAGGAATTAAGGATAGTATAAAATGGTTGTTCACCTTAAATCTACAATTGGATTATGTTGCTATCTGTCTTGTTCTAAGGTAAAAGAGTTAATGATTTGTAGTCTCATCTTGTTCCATTTATCCCCCCTTGAACTTTATCCTTTAATTTTAGAAATATTGTTTTAAGTAGATTTTTCTCTCATTGAAGTAGCATTTAATATATGATAAAAGGAAATAGTCATTTATCAAGAGAAAAATCATAGGATCATAGTTGAGAGGGACTTAGAAATTCATCTACTCCCTTACTTTGCAGATGAGGAAATGGATACTGAAAGAAATTAAGCGGATTGCTCAAGGTCATACACCTAGGAAGTGTCTGAGGCAGAATTCAAATCCAAACTTTTCTGACTCCAAGATCAGCATTGTACCCATTACATCATGTTGTTGTGAAAGAGTACAAGTAGAATGAAAAAGTAAATGCAGTCTATTTGTTGATTTCTATATTACAAACAAGTTTGTTAAAATAAGAAGGCTATCTAACTAGATTATCTTGTTTTTCCTAATTATCTTCATCTTCTTATTTTTAATTTTTCATGACTTCTCATTTCTTCTAGTAAACTTTTGTAGCCTTATATTATTTTTGAAGTAGAATTTTAGTATCTATTTGGTCTTTCTCACAACAAAAATCCTAAAATTAATTCAAATCTTTAAAAGATAATGTGGGAAATTCTATTAGACAAAATGAAACTAAAACAACAGCCTGACTTATTAGTTATTATTTTCATTCTCCAAGGATATAGTCTTCTCTAGTCCTTACCAAAAAAAAAAAAAAAAAAAAAAAGACAATTTTCATTTAGTTAGATCAGTATCACAAATGTACCTATGAAAATTAAATTGGATACATATTCCAACCTTTCCATTACTGGTCTGTACAATGCATTCATGTGGCACTTTTAACCAAGTGATGGGTACACAAGGTACTAATTTCAAACTGATTTCTGAAGACTACAAAAAGAAAGGGGAAACTTATTAATTCTCTTTTCCCCTATTTCTTAAGGAGAGTACATTTTATTTATGCTAAGTCTGAAGCATATACCAAGGCAGCATTAGCATATTTTAAAGTATGTAATTGTTTCAAAGAAACTTTTCAAGCATTCCAATATGGTGCCATTAAGAAAATAAATTGAGTTATCACAAAAATTGGATGATTTGGGAGTATCATATTGTTTTGCAAATTATTTATTGCCCAGTAAAGAATGAATTCCATCTTCCATAATCTTATTTTTGCATTTTTACATTTTCATGCAAGGCTCAAATTAATTACATCTGCCAAATGAAAAAAATGGAATCAATCATGTTTTAGCCAATTTAAATATTAATGTTTATCAACAAATGTTGTTTAGTACCTTTTTAGTCATGGAAAAAAGTATAGGAATGCCATTCCTCCATGTTAGTGAAAACTAACATTAAGTCAATCCTAGAAATTAATGACTTTCCTCATTAATATTTAAAATCCTTTAAAGCACACCTAGAAAAGAAAATATCTTCAACTACTGGTGTTTTAGAAAATAGCAAAAAACTTTTAGGAATGTTTAAGAAATATGATAAACTTTGGAGTAAGAAAGAACAAAGTTCTTGCCCTGAATCCTACAGGTATTTATTGTGACTCTTCACATCATTAAGCCTTTCATTTCCTTTGCAACTCTCTTAGACTATAATGATCCTGATGTGGATAGTTTTCTATTCTAATGATACCACAGGACATAGGATAATAGACTCAGACTTGAGAAATATCTTAAAAGTCATTTAGTCTTTTTATAGATGAAGCCAAGATCTAGCCCCCAAAATAATAATGAGTAATAAGTTGTTTGATATCTCTCACAAATTTGCTTAACATGTCAACATAAATTCAAAAGAATGTAAAGTTTATCTTATCAAATTTATGTAGGTAATATATAATGTGTATCCCATGGTCCAGTGAAATCCTTCAAATACAAAGAAATCAGGAGGAGCAGCAATTTTACAGAAATGCAAATTTTTGGTGACTGATGTCCTCGATTTTCCCCCCCTTATTGTAACTCTTGTTTTTAACCTTCTGGTTTTGAATGTGTTTCAGAAGGGTGTTACACTTCCATTAAAGTAGTAATAGACAGTGGTATTTACTTAACAGATCACTTTTTTCTTTGTTTTCCCTATTCCTCATTGAAGCTAAAATGTTAGATTCTCAAGTTGGAAAAACACTATATTGTTTGTAATCTATACAAGTGAAAGCAATTATCTTTCTTCGAAGTCATTACCAAAATTCTGGTACATTGTTTTCTTTCCAGGAATATATAAGTATTTATTTTAAAAGAATTCTGAATGTGGGCTCTCCAGTAGTACAATTTAGATAATCTTTATCTTTCTTCTTGCACTGGCTACATCTCCTTCTTACTGCCTTGTAGCCAAGTTTCAAAGATACTAGAATCCTTTTGATGAGTTAAATTCATTAATGAAATTTCTAGGCAGTTTAAGCTTCTGTCTTTTAGCTTAAGTCACTTTTTTTTGTTCTTGTGCAAAGATAATCTTTTCATTAATGTGCACTGAGGGTGGTACAATAAGTTTAAAAGAACTGAAAATTCTACAACTTCTCCTGTCTTTTTCTTTCAGTTCCTAAGGAAATATTTCCTGTTCCCCCAAAACCAACAACTCCCCCAGGCCCAGAAGTATCACAACTAACTCCTGGTAATTTAATATCACATATGCATGGATAGAGGGTGAAAGTGATAAAAATTAGATAAGAGCAGCAAGGATGGTCAATGGTATTCATCTCAATGTTTCTTTTTTTCCCTAGAAAGGAAGCACGTCTTTATTAACTTAATGTGCAATGCAAATATATTATGCAATGCAAATTTGGTTCATATGTTCATATGTATTACATCTTATTATTTTTCTGGAAAAATATTAATATTCTAGTTTGAACAAAAGTACTATAAAACTGTCCAAAAGAAAAAATTATATCAAAAGTTTGCAAAAACCCTGAAAAAATCCATTATGAAAACATTAAAATTACAGAGACTGAATTTCCTTAAAAGAGGTGTCCTTTTATAGGTGTTATAAATATAGATAGATAGATATATCTATCTATATATGTATATATAGATATATAAATATATCTTCAACTACTGGTGTTTTAGAAAATAGCAAAAAACTGTTAGGAATGTTTAAGAAATATGATAAACCCAAAATGTTGTTAAGGTTACCATAGAGGAATAAGATGATTCTTTTCTGAAATTGGTGACAACTGAATAATTTGTCCATATCCCCATGTCATTAATATTTTTCTAGGCTTTACATTTTTATGATAAGCAACTATTTATGAACATACCATCTGGAACAAACCATTTTGGAAAATATAATTTACTTTTGTCTTTTCAAACACTGGGCAGAAAACCTCCTTATGGAAAACCCAAAACAATCACAACTAAAAACAACTTTGATAGCAGATAAGAATTCCCTATAAATTTATATTAGGAAGTCATTCAGTTATTGAAATATACAACTCATATGTGATTTAATAGGAAAAATTTAAGAGTAGTAGATTATTTCTTAAGAATAATAGGTTATAAAGAAAACATTCACCAAATGAATATTTTGTTTTTATTGATGCTTCCCTAAGGAATGATCATTTCCTCAAAACATTAAGAAACTCATAGTGGGGTTTTAGTAGAAAATTATCTTCACTATTAAATGTGCTGAATACATGAAGTAATGTATTTCCTGGCCATAAACTCTCATTTGTAGAGCAATCTTTGAAATGATCAAAAAAGTAATTAATTAAAAGTAACAAAACAGAGCAAGAAATTGATTAGTTATCTGGGGCATCATCTTGCTGTCTTGGATGAACTTCTATAATCTAATAGAAAAAGATGAAAGTTAGGTAATAGGTAACTTTTTAAAAGTCCAATTTCCCTAAGTTCAAAGAGGTGACACTGTACTCTCCATTTATATGGGAAGTGAACTGCCAGATCAATAAGGGATATAAATGGTTATCAGAACATTAATAGTTGTCAAAAGAGAACAAGAAAATCACTCATATTTTACTTTCCTTGTGGTTTTCTGAGACTATGTAGAATAACCAGTGATTGATTCATTCTATTGAGTGAGTTACACTCAGTTTTCATCCCTAAAGTAATACTCTTAATTTAACAGGAAATATCATTTTCCACTTGGATTATTATTCTGTTCAATATTTTCCTTCATTTTACTTATTTTTATCATAGCCCAGGAGTCTGTTAGTGCTGAAACTACACCAGTACCATCTTCAGCATTATCAACGACAACAATAGGTAATGGAATTTCCTTTAGTGAGTAGTTGCATTTTCTGTTCCTTTCAGAGCTGTCTTTGTTAGAATATAAAAATATCCCTTCTCGTTTCTCTTTATCTCAACATCACACCCATTCGTTATCACCATGTTTCTAAGTTTGTCAAACCTCTTCTCCAGACTCTTGATCCTTGTCTCCTTCCAAAATCTTATGAGATTATATAAATCCATCTAAACCTTGTTCTCATTCTGACTTAAAATGTGGCTTTGCTTTCATACATCATTCATTGCCTTTGCTATTATATGAGGACAAAATTAGAATGAATTTAAGTCCTTTGCTTTTTACTATAATCTAGGTATTATTTCCAGCAGAGTACCATAGTTTCTCTGAAATACATGAGTACAATTCCTCTTTGAATCTTCATTGTCTTCATTTTTAAAGCTTCCTGTTACTATATCAAGCTTTTTAATTGTCCTCTAAAGGAAAATGCAAAAATTAATATTTCTAAAGTATCCATCTATAAGGCAGAAAATTCTTTGATGCCTCTGTAAACCTATAGGATAATCTGATATTATTGGTTTTATATTTCATTTTTAATTTAGAAAGTTGGTTTATAGAATTATTAGAAGTGAAAGTGAGAAGGAAGTAAAATTCCTATAGAGAAAAAGTTGCTACATGAACATCCTGTTTTTTCCTTAGTTCTTTTAGAAAAAATGAACATCCGGCATATAAATACAAAAACAAAGCAGTCCTTGACCTCAAGAAATATAGAACTTTAGATTTGGAAGGAATTTTTAAGTAATCTAGTTCAATGATCTACCCAAAACAAGAATCCCTATCAGATGGTCTGCTGCCATCTGTTTGAAAAATTTTGTGATGACAAGTAACCAATTCAAGTTGTCAGAAAATGCTTCCTTAAACTCCCCTAAAATTTCCATCCATTACATAGTTATGCCTATTGGAGGAACTCAGAATAATGTTTCACAGAACATTTTAAAGGTAATTATCATACCCTAATTGTCACTTCTGGGGAAGGCAGACTAGATATATTCAGTTTTTTTACCAGTTTCTCTTACAGGATTTCCAGGTCCTTCACCATCTTGACAGTCCCTAAATACACATTTATCAATAATTCATTAAAATATATCACTTCCCACAGCATATAATCCTCCAGATGTGATCTTGCGAGTGAAGAGAGTACAATGTAATTATTACCTCCTTTTATATGGGAGGTAATATACTTCTAAGATCTTATTAAATTTTTAAGTACTCATTACATTACTGACTCACTAAGCTTGTTACTGAACAATAGTGCCAGATCTTTTGAATATCAGCTTCCTCTTTAACTGCCTCCTCTAATTGTGTGATTGATTTTAAAAATGAAAATATAAAGGGAAAAATGTATATTTACTCCAAAAATATTGTAATTTCTTCTGTAGTGATATTCCCTTCAGCCATGAAAATCACATAATTAATCCATGCCTGATCATCTTGTACAGCTTTTTATCAACGATGTCCCATAAGTTTTCCACAAGAGCTCTATTTAAAGTGCATGCTCATACCTTCTTCACATTGTCTTAACAAAGGGAAAATGGCAGTGGAGCATAGAAGCTGTCCATAATTGTCTCATGTGCTCATTTATTTTGATCTGGAAAATATCTTTAAGGCCATTTAATCTGACCTGTTAATTTTTCAGGCAAGAAACTAATTTTTTGAGTCCAAGTATACTTATGTCATATCCAGTGCTCTTTCCATTGTACTATTCCAGCTCTCATCAGTTGTCCATCAAACACTATGATTGGCCCACCTTTTTTCTCCTCATTATGAATTTCTCTGTTGACTTCCTTTAATATTTTTTCTTATAATATCTTACAAACCCCTTGCAATCACCAATGTTAAATTCCATCTCATTTTTTCAAACCATTGTTCTAACCTGTCTTTTAAAGAATGTTATCTCTCAGCTATCTGAATGGTTCATTAATGCCTTTAACATTAATTAATTTATCACTTCCATCTCATTACCAGAGAAAACTCTTTTTTTCCTTTCTTTTTAAAGTTGGTTCAATCAGAATTTCAATAATAAAAATAATTAATTGCTTTTGAATGTAGTTTGAAGTTTGAAGTCAGTGTACTTTTGGTTTAGTTTTAAACAACAAAACAAACTAAAAAAAGGTTTTCCCCTCCAAAACTGAGTTCCAAAAGAATATAGACTTCTATTTCCACAAGTTTCATATAACTTTTCTTGTATACCTTTAAACATACTACTTTGAAATTCTTTTTGCTTCTGTTTCATCTATACCTAATTTTGTTTTTTTCTTAGTAATTGAAAAAGTCCCTGGTCAGTCTCTTTTTCCTATGAGAAAAACAATCACCCATTTCAAAAGATTCTGGTTCATTAGAAAATTAATGATAAAAAGCAACAATACAGGTTGAGATATTTCTACAATAAGTGAAAGGAAGACTTAAGATGAAGGTAGTCTTGAAAAATTTCCAGAGTTATGGTAGTTATAATAATCAGGCATTTTTATTTTCCTTCAGCTACACCAAAAACAAAAAGGCCAGGTCATCGTCGGCGTCCTAAAACCACACCTTCTCCCAAAGCACCTCTCACCCAATCCGGTAAATGTGTTGTTGGTGTTTTAGCAAAATGATTGTCATGTTGAAGAGAGTGTAAGCCAATGGTTTAGACATCATATTCAATATATTCACAGTTATGATTGCTCTTTGGGCTGATTTAACACTTATGGTGGTAACTAACGATGGTATTCCTAGAATACACCTAAAGTTAATTTTTTTTCCAATCTCTTATCTAAGACTCATTATATAGGTGCAGATCATCCAACAAATTTGACACCTCTCTATTAACAAATAAATAAGAGGAACACTTTGCAAAAGGTGGAATTGCATGCTTGGAAAGGAAAAGAACACTGCCTGTGTCCTCATTTACCTCTTGCTTAGGAGTATTGAATGTAGTATTTAGAGTTTCACTCTTTCCTAAAAGTCATGAGGAAAATTCTTATAGGAAAAAAAATTGACTTTAGAAGAAGTATAATCATTTGTATATAAGCAAATGGCTAATTTGTGTGTATATATGTAATATATATACACACATATATATATACACTCACACATATAAGCATATACATATTTCCTTACTCTTCAGTATTATGGTTTTTGTTTTTGTTTTGTTTTGTTTTGTTTTGTTCCTGTGGTATAGCCCTGGAATCTGTTACACTAACTACTGAAACGACCAAGACTACACTAGGTAATTAATTCTACTCTCAGTGAATGGCCACATACACTTTTTTCCTCTTCATCCCTTTAAGCAAACCCATAAGGCTGTCTGCTATTCTGTATACCTATCCAACACCCAACTTCTCTCACAAAATCATTTCATGCTTTCCTTAGAGGTCTGCTCATCTTCATCTAAAGATAATTTCAAAGAAGAATCATATTATGATAAATTCAAGGAAGCTATGAATTTCTCACCATCACTAACATATCTTCTCATCATATGCGCAATAGCTTTGATAATGTCTTTCTAATGCTAAATTTCAGGTGAGGTCAGTGTTTCTACATTCTCCTGACAAAAAAAAAAAAATTGACAATTTATTTTTATTGTAGTACTGAGGATTCCACTCAGTTGCTTTACTCACTGACTTCCTCCCTTTACTTTCCTGAAGTTATATGTTTTTCATCTATGTTTTCTGAAGAATGACGTCCCTCCATTTTCATAGATCTTGATCTTAAAATTAAAAATAATTTTAAATAAAAATAAATAAATGAAATTAACCTGAACTTAGTAACATGAGATCAGAGAGGTTCTAAAACTTGGGAGTGGAGCAGAATGTATTGATACCATATTACTGTAGTTGTTCTTTTATTATTTCCCATCCTTTGCAAAAAGATGTGCCTTAATTCTACTCCAGAAAACTGCAGAAAATCATAATTAAGTAATAAGTCATCTATAATAACAAGATTTTCAGATAGACCTAATTGGTGAATTTTTTATCCCCATTTTCTAGAGGTTTTTTATGATTTAAAAAAACAAGCAAGAAAACTTGAATTTGCATATTTTGATATTTTTTATATATATTAAAATCATTCCGTGTCTTTCTTTGTTTCTGGATCCAAGTTTTTTAAAAAAAATTCTTAAAGATTTGCCTTCGGTGAAAAGATGAAAATGAAAATACTTCATTAAATTTGCATTACTGGGTCAAAAATTAGTTGAGCCCATCTCTTTTGTGTATTTAAATCAATATGTTTATTGGGCTTGTAGAATATTTTTGCTCTGCTACTTGAGTGCTAAAAAGGAATATTTTAATGTAGCTTTAATTTTAATTTTCTCAGTTGTATCCAAGAACTTTTCTTGGATACCATCAAAATAAGCAAAGGCCATACCTAGTGCAGATATGCTAGAGGTCAGATCTTGTTAACTTCTTTTCATGCTTTAATCTAGAAATAGAAAAGAGAACTATAAATAAATTTAATCTTAATTTCCAACCTGTGATTATCACACTAATCTCAGCACTGTTTTTCCTTCAGCTTCCAAACCTCCCAGGTCCAAAACTAGAGGTCATAAGATTAAAACTACACCACGTACATCTACAATACAGACCATATCTGGTAAACTTTATTTCCAATCTTTTCTTCAAGAATTATTGATCCCTGGAAACCACTGAAAAAGCCAAGGTGTTTTTTATTTGAATAATAGCTGTATGCTATCACCTAGTTGCTATGATTTTGTTCGATATCTTCTTAAAGTACTTATATTGATTTCACAAATTTAAGTAATCAAATATGTGTGGGGGAAATGGTAAATAACTTTTAAAAACATCTCTAGAATGCCTATTTTCTATTTTGTGTTTCCTTAGAAAGCACAGTCTTTGAGGAGAGGGGGGAGAGAATTGTCAGATTGTCCTAAGTATGTATAACTTTTCACAATGTGAATTCCTATAAAGGAATGTCTCTGGATTTTTTTTTAATTGAATCTGGACTTCACATTTTTTCAGATCCCTTCCTGAAAGTGGTTGTTAATGTTTATTACTGCTTGACATTTAATGTCCACCATGAGTTGATCTTATGTGTTTGTAGGCATAGCGAGGGGAGGGAAGAAAAGACTAAATACGTATGTTTTTACCTTTCTTAAAAGTGATGAAAATTATTTTTGATAGTCTAAATAAATCATTTTAGTAGTAGTTATTATTTACATATCAGACTTAAGTTCAACAGAATTTTAAAGAATTTTTATTTAGGAAAAGATGAATAAGATTCTAATTTGCTCTGAGTGGAGTCTTATAATAATACATCTGTTAAAAATGGTTTTTCAAGGAAATTCCTGAGGTCCTATAAAAGTAGTTTTCAGTTCATTACCTAGAAAATTTAGATTAAATTCTAATTTAATTTTAATCTAACATAAATCTTCAATTTAGAATAAATTTATTTAAAAATAAATAAACCTTCAGTTTACTCTGATTTAACTACCAGATGGTTTAAATTAAATAAGGTCTGCAAATTAATTTAAACCAAAAAGGGTATTACAATGTAAGCTATTACTATTTAAAAACCCAATTAGAACATCTCTTTCTGATTTTATCTATGCACATCAGTTTATTTTCATGTTTTTGTTTATGATGCAGCTTATGAACCTGTTACACATAGGACAGAGGCATCAATGACAACTCTGGGTAATAATAGATTTGTGTCCCTTTAGTTGATGATTCTTTTAACTGGTTTTTTTGTTTTGTTTTGTTTTGTTTTGGCTTTTTGTTGTTGAGATCCTAGATTCTCTTCCCTATTCCCTCCTTCTATTATTCATTTATCTCCCAAAATCGCATATGTCCTACCCCTTACTAAAGGCGCTTCATCAAGTTATGCTTCTTATCATTTTATATGTAGTTCACACTTATGTATTTTCTTTAGTTGTATGCATGTTTTGGTAATTTTCAGTTTGTAGTATTAGGATGTAAAGAATACCAAGATATTTATGTATCGGTCTTGTGTATCAATGCACATAAATTATTTATACATATATGTATGTATGTGTTATCAATGGATGAGTAGAGTGATAAGCATGTTTATTTGAGAATATCTTAAATCTATATATAGAAATGCTGAATAAGGATCCCAAGTATGTACCAGTAATTTCTGAGGCTGGAGACACCCTTATATATCTCTCTCCACTGTTTCCTGACTCTCTTTTATACTCTTCCACTTTCCTAATGTGTCTGTGCATGTTAATATAATTTCTCCCAAGACTGAGTTTGAGTCACTGATGACACTTTTTTCTTTTGAAATTTTCCATCAGAAATAAGCAATAAATCTTTTTTTGTCACAGAGATTTCTTTGACTCTTATCTCTTTCACAATAAATTTTATATAAAAAAAAAATGTTCAATAGATTTTCCAGGCTTCAGACATCATTCTCTGTGCCTTTCACAATAAGTACTACGTTACTTATTATATAAATACTAGAAAGGCTTTTGATGCCAGAATTGTATTTTAATTATCTCAGGTTTATTTTTTTAGTTTTTAAGAAAGAAAAGATAGAGCAAACTGAACTAAAAATCACTTTGGTCCAATTGTTAATTTCCACCAAAAAATACATAATTTTGGAGCATATAATGCTTATATGATTTCATAAGGTGGCAGTGTCTTATTTTATATATTCTGAAAATAACCTATAGATCTTCAGGCTTTTTTCCCTGAAAGGATTATGTTTTATATTTTAAAAATTGTCTCCTAGAAATGAACAGATTATTATTGACATAGCATCATTACTTTAGAATCTTTTAATGTATACTTGACCTTAGAACTTAAAATTTCTAATATCAGTCATATTTGGAGAAACTACCAAATGTTTCCATTTAAAATAATAACTTTCCAAAATTTCTTATAAATCTAAAAACAATCCTTAATTTTAATGAAATTTTGCATTCAACCTTAGCAACATTCAGAGATATTTATTAAATGCATACTCTATTGTTAACATTCATCTTAGAACCATGCAAAGAAACATAGGGGATTAATCATAACCTCTGGGAGCTTTTAATTAAGTAGGAAGATAAGACAAATGCACCTGAATGGTTAAATAACAGTTTGCTATTCTCATCCTTGATTACCATAGTAACTAACCTAGTGCCTTCTTTCTTTAGCTTCACAGTTGGACCAATCGTCACCATATACAGATCCCCAACTTAAAAGGACACTAAGTCCAGATGTGCCAGAGATCAAAACTGGTAAATGTGTTCTTTATTATTCAGCAGAGTTCATAATATGAATTATAACTTGTAGGTTACAAATTAGGAAGTGTCATTAGAGAAGTAGGAGATAAATAGTCCTGGATTCAAGTCCTGCCTCTAACATGTAGTATCTCTGTGGTCCTCAATAAGTCACTTGGACTCTCAATGTTCAATGTAACTCTAAAACTATAAGTTGCAGAGAAATTGCTAGTCCACATGGGTAGAGGGAGAATCCTCATTAGGAGTTCGCTACAGTAATGAAATCACTAGTCCTATTTTAAAAATTCAATAAGGACCAGGATCCAAAAAATGGCATCTCCTTCTCTATTTCCATATATTCCATAGGAAAGATTAAGGGTCATAGGGAAGATGATAAGACAAATAGCATAGCAAGGATGTTCACTCTTTTGTCCCTTTGATCTAATCATCAATTTTTCTACTATCATGAAGATTCCACAAATTAGTAAGTTGTATATTTGGTACTCTCATCACCTGAAATATGGTCCATTTCCCTTTGATCTTAAATTTCAAATAGTTCAGTGTGTTCCCGTGTGTATACACACATGTACACACACACACACACACACACACACACACACACACACACAAATAGATGCTTTTTCTGAGCTCTTTTTATAGCTTAGAAGTATATTAATAAAGGGAAACCAACTGAGAAAGAATCTTTCGGCTTTAAGTGAAAGATAAAACTCCCCAGTACCAAAGATTTTATGAAAAGCAAGCTGCACCTGAAAATATTATCTAATGTGACAAAAATGCATCACAAATGTTTGTTTCATATTTTTAAGCTAAAGTAGGTGTTGATTTTTTGAACAGTTAGATCAAATAAACATATTTGAAAAGAAAAGCATATTCTTGCACCCTAAATTGAAATCCATTTTTTAACTTAGCTTCTCAGGTTTAGATAAAAAGAATCACTTGACCTATTTTACATTGAGCATAACTTAGATGTTCTTTAAGCATATTAAGAAAGATTTTAGGCATGGGGAAGTTTTCCAGTGTTTTACGATACTCATCTGGGGGTTTTCTTTTGTGTTTTCCTTGTTTCTGCGGAAAGTCATAGAATCGTCAACATTCAAAACTGATACCATGGTAACAACAATAGGTAAAACATGAATGAATGTCTATCACAGCTTTTCCTTTTCACCTCTGCAGTCATGGGTCATAGATGGGGTTTCCCCCAAATCCCATGTTGGCTTTGCATCATTCTTAGGACTATTTATTGGTAATGATAACTAACAATTAAAAGAAGACTATTCAGGGAAGCTCCATGATATGGCTAAAATTTTCTGTCATCCTGCTATAGCATATATCTTTGTTTTATCATCATTATCTGCTTGAATAACTCAGAGTTGGGGCTTATATGTGGAAAGTAACTTAGAAAAACCATGCATCATTTGTGTTGATCATGCCATGAATTCTCTTCATCTTAGCATCTTCATTTTTGGACATTTTGGTTGCTTGGCTGCATTCCTGTGATTAATGGGAACTATCTTGGAAACGGTTCATCAAAAACTAGAAAGTATAATTTTGATGAATTACATTCACTTTGCCATTGAATTGAGAGTTCATTGAAAAACCCTCCAATGACCTCTACTAAGAGCTCAAATATAAAGTAAAAGTAATTCTATGAAAAACTGGACATCTGTACTTTGTAAAAACTACTTGTTTCTATTGCAGCCCCAGGACCAGGGACAGTTATAATAACTCATTCTCCAACAACAACATTAGGTAATTGTACATTGGAACTCCTTACCAGTTGGTTTTGTATGCTTCTCCTACTTATTTCTCTGTCCCTGATAGGAGGCCTTTTTATCTGGGAGGTTGCCATGAACCTCTTTTCTGTCTATTTTAAAATTACTATTGAAAAGGAAGACTCAATATATTTACCGTTTAAAAAGAGCCTACGACAATCACACATGGAGGCCATCTTCGTTCTCTAATACATAGTTAAAATTAGCCATCACATGAAGTCATAAAAAATATATCTGTCTGGGGCAAAAAAAAAAAAATTGCTTCCTAAAACTGAGTTCCAAATGAAGTTGGCCAATTGGCCTCTTTTTCAAAACCGTGATGCTTTGTGATTTTTTTTTTAATTGAATAAAAACAATTCCTTCCTATAATACTAGCTAGTATTTAAATAGAGTATTAAGTACTTTAAAATATTATCTGATTTGATCCAGACAACAACATTTGGAAATAGAGGCCATTGTACAAAGGAAGAAACTAAGGCAAACCAAGTTTAAGTGATCTGCACAGGGTTATACAATTAATAATACTGAGTGTTCTATCTCTGTACTTTTGTGCCCTAGCCCCCTCTATTCAGATGTTATATGTACTTTGCTTTCACTATTGAGTTCAATTTCATACTTCCAAAAAAATGGCTTGAAAGCAAGTTATATCTCATTATTATTCAAGTGGAAAATTAATCAGAAGCTTTCTAAAGACTAGTATATTCTTTTTTAACTTTATTTTCCAACTATCCCCTCCACATATTTTCCTGGTTCTTGGTCAAGTTTATTTCTTTGATTGTCAACTTAATAATTAGGGCTTATGTTAAAAAAAAAAAAACAACAACTAAACATTGTAGCTTTTCACTCTTGAGAAGATGATTAAAATTTAGCTAAATCTGAAATCTCAATTAAGCTAAAATTCCCATTTTGTTCTTCTATTACATCTTGATTTTATTCAAATCAAATAGATAAATCAAAAAAGCTATCTTCCTCTCCTCCCCTCAAAAGTTTTCTACCAAATATCAAAAAGATGAAGCAATTTTTTAAAAGCTTCTCTTCTTCTTTCTTTCTTCTTATGAAGAAGAAATGAATATTTCTTTAAACACAACTGGAATAAGGAAATTAAACCTTAAATAAAAGGATATGACCCTTCCAATCATATTTTTCTAAAAGCTATGATCAATATTCCTATGTAATGGAGGTCTTTGTATCATCTTAGCATTCTTAACTTTGACCAATGAAATAATCCAACTATTTTCTTTCTTCAGCTAAAATAAAAACAAAACCTTCTCATCGAAAGCGTCCTAGACCTAAAACTACAGTGAAACCAGAGAAACCACAAACCAATTCTGGTAAAAAGTCTTCTTTTTTGAGCAAAATAAAATCTTTTGTTTTAGATGGCTGACATCAGTAACCAGTATGTCTGGATTGTAATCAATCCAGATTTCTAAACACTTGATGTGTTTTCTGAACTTCCTACAAGAGGGGGAAATGATTATAATAGCTGGATATTTTGTAAACATTATAACATTTCTGAGAAATAGCAAATGTACTTGTACTTCAATCTCTTCGTCTTTGATTCCTCTTCTTTGCCCAACCTCCTTATCTTTTCTTTTCTTTTCCTCCTTTCTTCCTCACAAAATTGGGGCATTGTATTCATAATTGGTGAACAAAAATTTTTTTCTGTTCTTTTCACCTCATCCTTAATTGCCATTTATTTCATAAAGCTCTCTACAATTGTTGGACTGGCTATGTGAAGTAAAAGGATGAACAAGAAAGTGCTAAGTTATTTATGAAAGAAAAGCACACATTTGCCTCCATCCTTGATATGTTCAATAATCACTTCAGTAGTTAGTGGACAGAAAGAATACCCTATCCCCACAAGCAAAAAAATTAATGGAATAAAATCCTTCAGAAATTAAAATACCAATCTCTCCTTATTTGTCATTTTCTCTCTCAAAGTATTTAATAGGTAGAAATCAAAAGGATTTTTCCAAAGAAGTTTTCCATGTCAGCTGGCATCAGATCACTAGCAATCTGGGAAAAGTTCTAACTGACCTTATAGGAATGTTTAGAACAATTTAAGGGATGTGGTTCTTTTATGAGATGAATTGGTACCTAGCCATAGTTTATTCATATCTTCAGAGACCAGATGTCTGCTTTTACTCAGCTTAGAAGTATAAAGATACAACTCTTTAATACTTTAAGGATCAGCATTATACTCTAATAAGGTTGATATTCAAGTGGAATATTTAGCCTTTCATGCATTTTTATGTGTCTATTTCATTTTTCAAAAATTTATTTATCTATTTATATCAGTTCTTACTCCAGCTTTAGAACCTGCCACCCTTAGAACTGTGACTCCAGCAGCAACATTAGGTAATGGCTGACTTTCAGTGAATAAAATTATATGTGCTTTTCCTACTCATTCATTGTAAGACTCATATCCATCATCATCATCATCATCCTCATAGGCTGGCCAAATTTAAAAAGCTCCCATGCTATTGTGTATGTTACCATTCAGCTACTTTACTCAACTTAAGGGTGTCGAAGTCTCTTAAGATAAGTCAACTGCTTAAGATAAGTCAACTGCTGCCACTAGTATTGTTTTTAATGAAGCTGAGGTACTGTGTATTTTCAGGAAATTTATCTAACCCATCCCTCTGCTTAAAATTAATCAATGTCTTTTTTCTGTCTCTTGCTTTTATTTATATAATGTTCTCTTCCAAGGGTGAATTTCAGACAAAATTAGGAGTATAACTGCCTTATTTACATATATAAACCAACAAGCTTTTTTTTTTTTTTTTCATTTTACTCCCATGAGATTCCTTGAAGGCCTTTTAAGCCTCTCATTCTCAATTCTTAAAAAGAATTGCATGAATTTTATGTTGTCTATTGAGCATTGGGAAATGCAGGCATATGTGTAATACTATCTACAGTTTCTAGAGCCATAATAACTTAAATAACTAAGCATTTTTTTCCTCTAGCACCCAAAGTACCTTCAAAGACAAGGCGCCCACGCCCACGCCCACGCCCAGACCCTGGCCCACATCCACGCCCTCACCCTCGCCCAGACCTACCCCAAACTACTACACCAAGTCCTGAAGCACCTCAAACTAAACCTGGTAAATGTGTTATTTAGGTATTGGAGCAGAATGAGTAACAGTTGGCTTTAAGGCCAATAGCAAAGAGCTGGTGAGGAATATATGAATTTTTTTTTTCTCACTAATACCGTACTCTTTAGGAGAATTTAGGAGAATTGACATACAGCGCAAATTACTCTTGAAGTAAATTTGACTTTTCTCTTTGACTTATTTTTCACTAACTATATTTTATTATCAAAAATCTATTATTGTATTGAATGATTCACCTGAGTTCATGATTCCTTTATTGAGAAAGGATTGGGAACATAATGGTTGAATGCCATGGTTGACAGTTACTTCAGCTGAAAAATAGATTCCCAGTCAATCTCAAACCACAAGATTAAATCAGACCAATCTGCATTGGGTTTGATGGGGTCTTACATCTTAGCTGAATTGCCCATGCTTTCTTCCCTACTTGTATTTAGAGTTACATTGTTATTGCTATTTATAAAAATCATTTTCTATGACTGTATCTTTCATTCACCTCTCTTAAAATCCATTGATAATCTTCTCTGTGTGTTGTAAAAAAATTATCCATGACAAGATATCAAAAGTACTTGGCCACCCAATTGCCTCAGGGGGGAAAAAAAGTACATAGACAAAAGATTAAATCTAAAAAACATTTTCTTCATTATTTGTCATTATTTTTCAAAAAATGAAAAGCTGTGTGGGGCATATTTCATCATCGTACCTCTGAATCTTCAAGATTGATCATTGCATTGATTTTAATTCTACTGAATTTTAGTGTTGTTTTCTTTTTCATTCTTGCTAATGTTTTTTCTCTTGGTTCTGCCTTTAGAATTCTGCATTAGTTCTTGACATGAGTGCTTCCTGCTCAGAACATAGAAACATTCTATAAGCTACCATTCTGAGAATCTGACATCATGTTATCTTAAGACAGTGTATTTCCATGACTGATTTCTTAGCAAGTTTGACAAGAGTTACTTTGACTATTCATATGCATTTATAGTTATTATGCCCATTTATTTACATAGGTTATTTACACTAATGATCATTTTAACAACACAGATGTTTTCTTGCAGTTCCCACAGAAGTGCAAACTAATCTTTTCCAAACATCACCACACCTAGAAAAACCACCGATTACACCTGGTAAATTGATCTTTTTATCTTCAAGAATAGGGCTCTCTAAATAAGTTTAATTATAAAGTGTTTTTGAAGCTTAAAACAGTTCACAAGTATAAAAATGAAAAAGAATTGTATGCTTAATGGCTATTTTTAAGTCTTCTATTGTAAATTTTTCTGGACTCCGCTTTCATAATAATGTATTTTATTGAATTTCATAATCTATTTATATGAATTCCACTCACATAATATGAAGCCCACAAACATGTATAAACATATATAGAAAGAATGGTTCTTATCTTTCAGAAATATGAATAGTCATATGTGCTATTTTAGAGAATGATGAGAAGTATTTTATGCAAAACTCTTCAAGTAAATTTGACTTTTCTCTTTGACTTATTTTTCATTAACTATATTTTATTATCAAAAATCTATTATTATATTGAATGATTCACTTGAATTCATGATTCCTTTATTGAGAAAGGATTGGGAACATAATTCAGTGAGAGTTATAACATGAGAAAATTCTTTTGTAACCATACTGTTGCAAATTTCAATTCACAAATTAGAACTTCTTTATATTAGAAAATACTCAAATTTAAGATGTCGGACAACCAGTTTCTAGTAAGTTTAGCTTATTAATTTGATTTTTAAAATCAACCAAATAAGTTCAACAATTGAAAATAAGTGAAAAGGAACAGATTTGTTCATTTTTTAATACTGTCTTATTCTTATCAGTAACTATGGGACCACCAAATATATAGAAGAAACATGCTACAGACTATGCAATTTTGAAAGAATTCCTGTAGTAATTTTTAAGTTATCTCAAAGTGGAGAAATTTCCAAATGATGACATTAAGGATAGTATTAATATGAAAGAAGAATGACTTAAAAGGTATTTCTTCACTACCAACACATATCCTTACATCCTTATTTTGACAAAAAAAAAAAAAAATGTAATGGTCTATGCACATAACAAAGAAACTCTTGAAAAAAATCCTTGAAAACAAATAGGCTTTTACAAATCATTCTCTGAAGCACAACACAATATCACTGCCGCCCAATTGACTGAAAAAAATATAAATACAAAATCCTGTTATGGTTATTGCTTGTTGATTATCATTTTCATTTTTAAAAACCACACATATTTCAGTATAGTCAACTTTAAGGCTCTCTTTCAACAAAATATCTGCCATGCATTTGCTAAGAATTCCTGATAGGAGCATAAAAGTAATTATCCAATAATACTCTATCAATTTTGGCCAAAGCATAGAACAAAGAGACATATTCTTGCAAAATGTGCTCGTCATTGTCTCAGAGAATATTCTGTGAAGAAATGAAATAGAAAAGGGATTCCCTTTAAACGTCTCTTTAAATAGGAGGTTTTCCACATGATTCTATCAAGCCTCAGATTATTGTGGATTTCTTCTATGAATTCATGGACACTCAAAATGAGATTGATTATTTATTCAGACAGGGAAAATCAAATAGATGACAAATGAATCTTGCCCAGATCATGCCATACTATTGAACAGGACAGTATTAGTCCATAAATATCTTGATCTTGGTTTATTCATAACATGAGGGCCATAAACTGGTCCCAGAAGAGAACAGGTTGAATTTCATTTAAAAACAATGCATTTTGTGATCCCAGGCCGTTGCTTTCTAAGCCCATCTTTTTAACATTAATATTTCTTAATGGTGCTGTCTGGCTAGAAATAATGGAACATGATGTTTTCCAAAGAATTAATGTTTCAGGAGACCTAAAGGAAACACTTATGGTGAGTGGTATGGACTGAATTATTTCCAATGAATTGTTCACAAGAAGTGGCATAAAATATATCATCTAGGAATTTTATTATTAAAAAAGGAGGAGACCCTGGGCAAGTCATTTAATCCCAATTGCCTCAGGAAAAAAAAAAAACTGGTTATATGGTATCCACTGGTATCCACAAAATAATGACACAAAGGAAGATATCTATCCAGATATCTTCCTTTGTGTCATTATTTTGTGGATGTTGTACAAAATCCTGCAACACACTATAATGAATGGATAGAATGCTAGACTTTGTAATGACATTTTTTTCTTCCCTTAGCTCACAAACCAATTAAACAAAATCGAACAAAGTCACCTTCACATTCCAAGCTTAAAACAACTCCAAGTCTACCTGTACCTCAAACCAAACCTGGTAAATGTAGAGTGTGTGTGTGTGTGTGTGTGTGTGTGTGTGTGTGTGTGTGTGTGTTCCTGCATTTATAAGTAAAACACTTCCCTTAGTAAGTCTGTTCTTAAGATTTGGAATCTGTGATAATTGTTTTGAAAACAGTCAATTGAAAGCTGTAAAGCTCTTAGGTTGTAAAATTTGTGGCAGCTACCCTGAAGGGTCTATGATGGTGATGCTGGTGCAGCCCACTTTACAATTGGTTGTAGTTTCTCTCTTTTAGTCTGTGGGAATTGTTCTGTGGAACTAGCAATGTTTGAGTAGAATGATGTTGATGGAGAATTTCAAAGCAACTGAGAGATGTTCATTATGTGTCAAAATTCTTAAAGTTTCTATGGTCCAGTTAAGTGATTAACAACATATCAAGAGCCAGAGAATAAAAGGTTACTAATCACACAAAACTGAGATGATTAGCTATTAAATCAAAAGTTCAAAAGTTTCATTTTTCATCCACCAAAGAATTCTTGATCTTTTTCTCTCCAATGAATTGGTGCACTTTATTTATAGTTCTTAATCTGGGCTCTGTTAATTTTTTAAAATTAATAATGCTAGTCTATTATATTGGCTTCCTTTGAATCTTGTGTATTTTATTTTGTGCATTGAAAAACATCCTGAGAAGAGTTCCATAAACTTTATCAGATTTAAAAGTTCTATGCCACACACAAAAAGCTAAAATGCCCTGATTTACAGTAATGATGTTTCTTTTCACTTCTGATTATTATTTTGTGCTGTTTTTTTTTTACTAGTTTCTAAAATAGAACTGGAATCCGTTGCATTTAGCACTACATCACCAAAGGCAACTATAGGTAATGAGGGGAGATCATATAAGTTTCTGCTTTTCCATCTCATTGCTTCAAGTCCCTGTGCTTTGTGACCTTTTCATCTATATGGTATCTTACCTTTCACATTATATATCTGCTGGCCCAATAAATCTTTAGTTATAATTTGTGTAATCTTGATAGCATTTTCTCTGTTACTATGGGAATCACTCCTTTGTATAGCTTATTTCACCTTCACTTTATGTTCAGCACTCAAAGTAATTTCAATACTGTGTCTTCAAATATAATTAGATTCTTAAAGTTGTATTTGATTGTCATTGAATTTACTTAAAATTTGAATTAACATTGTGGACACACTATAATTTTTGTTCTCTCAATTATCATTAATAAGTAAAAAGAATCCCATCTAGGGGTGCATGTCATAATCTATAGACCTGGGCTTGAAATCAGGAAGCTGAGTTGAATCCTCCCCTTGGCATTTACTTGCTGTGAGATTTTGGGCACTTAACATTTTATGCCTTAGGAAGGTGCATGCATTCTTCTATTCACTTGTATTTATGTTGGTGCAGTCTATGATGGTTACAGGAATTTCCCAATATGAGAAAATAAGAGATACATTACATAAATACTCATAAGATATTGCTTAAGCATTAAGCACCAAAAATATTTACCAATTTTTTTCTTCAATAAAATCTAACCTTACTTTATGTGCTCTACTTGAAATTATAAGTAAAAAATAAAACTCTACATAAGTTAAGAATACTGTCTTTAACTTGTATAGAGGAAAAGAGACCTGAATCAGGAGTCAGAGGCAGAGATTCATATTTTATCTCTAATGCTTACTCCTTGTGTGATCTTGAACAAGTTACTTAATATCGATAGCTCTTGATTTTTGCAACAACAGTGATTCTCAAAGTGGGATTTAAGGACCCCTGTGAATCCCTAAGGCCCTTTTGAGGGATCTGCAAGATTAAAACTATCTTCATAATGATATGAAGACGTTTTCATTTTGAATATGGTAAACATCAGTAGATATAATCCCATAAATAGAAGTTCTTTGGCAAGGAATGGAGTTCTTCATTCATTTTTGAGTGTCAAGAGGTGAAGGGATTAAAAAATTTTTAAATTGCTGCTCTATAAAATGAAGGGATTGGACTAGAAAGTTTCTTCTAACTCTATGTATGATCCTGTGAATACAAGTTTGAAATTGCTCTATCACTTGCTTACTTCCATGTGTCTTTGTCCTTCACAGCAATCATCTACAGCACCATGGTTTCCTACACATTCTTTTGCACATCTTAACTTGTGTTCTTCATATATTACATTAATAGTTATTGTCCTTATAGGTACCTTTGTTTTTAATGTCTAATTAGTGACGGTTTTATCCTAAAAACATGGCGGCCATGATGAGGATATGTTTGGTACCCTTCTCCTATTAACTAATGGACTCTCATGACTAACACTAGAGTAACACAAGACTTTTTTCCCTCTAGCTCCAGCAGGAACACATTATGTACATCATATACCCAAAACATCACAGAGTCCTGATGAGCAACAAACCAAAGCTGGTAAATGAATTATTTTCATTTGTTCAACAAAGAGAGCCTTTTATATGTCAGCTGCTCTTCGGCAGAGGTGTCAAACATTTGTTGAACTAAATTGAAATGCAATTGGGAAGTATTTAATAAAATAAATAAAAATACAACAAAACATTATATTTTAGATAACATTGCATTATAAAACTAAATATATATTGAGTACTTACCCCTGTTTCTTTTTTAATGTGACACCAGTACTCCTTTTTCTCTTTTTTTCTCAATTACATATAGACAACACTACTCTTGAGGATACAGATATGTATGAAATGTAAAACATGCTCTTGAAGGAATTTGTAGCTTACTACAGGAATTATATTCCAATATAATTGGATCTATATGTTTTATAGTAATGATGTTTATTCATAACTTGAATTTCAAATAGCAAATCTGTGTCTTTTTCTTACTTACAAAGCATTGGAATGATAGATTGCATGCAAGCTAGCATGAATTTGAAATAATCATAGTTGTTGATATGAATAAGAAACAGATGTATTATTTCACCCCCTTCAAATTTTAAGTAAATATCATACACTGTTTTCAAAATCCAATTATATTGGAAAATTATTCTTCCCTACAAGATCAGATTGTAAGCTCTTTGAAAAAAGGGACAGTGAAGAAAATCATATATTTGTTCAAATATCAATTATTTAGAGTGAATTTTTCTTCTTTTTTCTCTTTTTAGTTTATAAGAATAAAATAAATATCCAATATAAAAGTTTTCCAGTTGATAAAACTATTAGTAATTTTTGGGGGGAGTAAAAATTTTTATTCTTTAAAGGTGTGATTCTTATCAGCTGGTGCCATCACTGTATCTTTTTTAATTGCTATTCTTTGTTTTTCATACAGTCTTCGAATCTATTACATATGTATCTGAGCCACCCATGGAAACAATAGGTAATGAGGTATCTTCAGTGGCTAATTCCCATGTACTTTCCCCATTCCTTTCTTTCTCATCATCACCATTGCCATTTCAGATTCTTTCTCATTGCAAATCTATCTTGTGACATCACCTTCTTTTCCAAAACTTCATTTTCTTTTTTAGGTTTCATATTCATCACATCGTCATTAACAACTTCCTCTCCCTTCAAAAACGTAATAAAGCCATGGTTTTGCATTAAAGTAGTGCAACTGTCTAACCTAAAACATGGCTTTAAATACCAGTGCTGCTCTAGAGCTCCCATCCCTTTGGTTACTCTTCCTCATGTTGCACAATTCTTTGCATTCAAACCAGTTGGTTTATTTCATTTTTTTTCTTCCTTAACTGCACAAATGGTTATGCTTCTCAGTCATATGCATGATTACCTCATCCTCAATTGTGTTTGCTTAACCATTATTTCTTTTTTCTATTTATCATTGTTTTAAGAAGTTAAATGTTTCATGTTGTGATGGGGATGGGATAGGGAGGATAGAAAACAAGGCTCACAAAAGTATTCACTTCCTGAGGCAGATAGATGGCAAGCAGTTAGAGTACTGACCCTGAAGTCAAGAGGACTGAGTTCAAATTTGACCTCAGACACATGCTAGACAAGTCATTATCCCCAACCGCATCACCCTCCCCCCCCCAAAAAAAAGTCTTCTTTCCGAATATAATCTTTAGGTGTATACATTATAAATTTAGATCTGGAAGATGTCTTAAAATCATCTAGTTATAATTTCACAAATCATCAAACATTTATTAAGAATTAACTATATGCCAGGCACAATGATAAGCACTACAGATACAAAAAGATAAAGACAGTCACCTCCTTCTTAGCTGCTTGAAATCTAATGGGGAGACAACATGCAAATACCTACGAACAAGCCTATATACAGGATAAATAGGAAATAATCAATAGGGGAATGGCAGTAGGATGAAGAGGAATTTGGGGATTTCCAGCAGAAAATGGGATTTTAGTTAAGATTTAAAGGAAGTCAGGAAGTAAAGAGAGAAAAGAGAAACTGCACAGAGTTGGGAGATGTCTTGGACAAGGAAAACAAGGAATAGAAAACAATAATACAGAGTTACTGGATCTTATAATATGTGGACTATATAAAGAACAAAAACTTCCAGAAAGGCCAAAAATGCCAGGTTGGAAGGGCTTCAAGCCAGAGGATTATAGATTAGGAAATTAAGACCCCAAGAGTCTAAGAACTTGCCCAAATGGTCTTGGTTTATTTGGGTGCTGTTTGAGAAAAATTAAGATGCTACCTTATTCAAGAATATGCTTTGCAAGAAATCACTTGTCATTCCACAAACCCATCACTATTCATTCTTTGTAATGTTTTACCCTCCAATAACATAGGGTACTTTTTTGCAGCTTCCATAGAGACAACACCTGTGCCTTCCAAAACTTTAGCACTGCCCAAGCCAGATGCACCACAGACAAAACCTGGTAAATATGTTATGTTGTATTTCAGCATGTGAGATGAGTCTTTGAGGCAATCCATAGGGATGGAAAAACTCTATGATCCACAAAGGGCTAACAATAGGGGATCTCATTTTCTGTACCTATATCTCTATCCACTTTGTAAATATCTCTTCTGTCCATGCATATAATTTAGCTACTAATCCATCATAAATATACTGTGAAGATGAATTAAGAAGAGATTTTGAAGAACTTTTCATTAGCTATAGGAATATTTACTAATGAGGAAATATGATGTATTCTTGTGATCATTTGAAAATACAGGTTCTTGCTAATAATATATTCTGACAAAATGGTATTTTTCCTTATCCTATAAAATGTTAATGAATCTGGTGGGAGAATACATGAAAAAGTTCTAAAATACTGTGGAATCCATGGTTTGACAATTGACAGCCAGTTGATGTAGTGGACAGAAGAATACTAGACCTGAAGTTAAGAAGAGTCATCTTCCTGAAGTCAAATATGCCCTTAAATAGTTATTAGCTAGGAGACCCTGTTTGTCTTAGTTTCCTCATCCGTAAAATGAACTGGCAAAGGAAAAGCCAAACCACTCCAGTACTTTTGCCAAGAAAACCCCAAATATAGGCACAAAAAGTGGGAAATGACTGAGACAATTGAACAACAAGGCTAAGCATAGTGGTATATGCCTGTAGAGGCTCCTACTAGTGAAGCTGAGGCTAATGGATTGCGTGAGTTCAGAAATTCTGAGTTGAATAACCCCAGAACCCTCTGTGTGCCCACAGTATAAGCTCCTAGGAATGGAAGCAACCAGGTTGCCTAAGGAGGGACAAGCTAGTTCAGGTTGGAAACAAAGTAAGTCAAATCAATTCACTACTGAAAATAGCAGTGGGATTGGGTCCATAAGTTCAATCCCCACACTCCTAAAAAATATCTCAAAAAAAAATTTCCTAAAACTTAATAAATGTGACTACTATTGTTTGTCCCTAGTGATATCCAGTATACACATATTAAAGAATTTTTTTAAAGTAGTAGAAATACCAGCCTATTTTCCACCTTCTCCCATGGAATATTTACATTTTATTTTATTATTAAAGGTTTATTTTAGTTTTTCACAGAATTTTTCCTGGAACATTTTAGTGCTTGGATGATGAACAGCAACACAATGTAATAATACTCCCTCAGAGGCTTTTTTTTCCTTTTTATTCCATGATAAGTATCCAGAATTGCAGATGCTCAATATTATATTCATTTGCACTATTGACTTTTACTTTGGGAATATGATTTGGCAAGTTGATATCTCATTAAGAATTTAAATATAATCACACTTCAAGTAGCTCATCTCTCTACTTTGAAAGTCTGGAAGCTGTATAAGGAACAACCTGATACACCCATTATTACCAACTCTTCTTTTGTGTTTCTGCAAACTAAATTTAAAATTGACTGTCTTGGAATTCCACCATGACTTCCTGTTGTGATGTGGGAGCCACCTGCCTGTGGCTGCTGGAGATCTAACTCAGACCTATAGAATGGATCTCTTTATGTGAAAGGATGAGGATGATGAGGATGATACAAGGAGACTGAGAGGCAGTTGCTTTCTCTCCTCTTTCCTCTTGCCTCCAAATTATTTCATTCCCAATCCACAAGGAACATCTATGAAGACTGCTTTGTAACTCCTTCAAGTGCTATGATTCACAGCTGTGGAAGCTCTCAGAGTATTGACCTGCCTGGTCACTTAGGCCTGGTCCTTAACAATTTCCCTCAAGTCAAATACTCATATATACTTACTCAAAATGTAACTTCTGTTTGTGTTTATTTTTCTTCCATTTCTGTTACTCATATAAAGCTTTTATCCTCTGCAGGACAGTGATATGAAGGTCCCTTGTAATTTAGCAGTTTCTGAACGTGGAGTTCAACTTGTGTCTTTTTCTTTTCAGCTCCAAAACAGACAACACATGCTCCACCCAAAATGAAAACAACCCCAACTTCAGTCAAACCTGGTAAATGTATAATTTCACATTTCAGCAGGGTTTGGGACAGCAGGGTTTGAGTCAGTGTGTAAGTGTTCTATTCTATTGAATTAAAAGAGGGGAGGGGAGGATTTGGTTTGATTTTTTTTTCCTTTGAGCAGATTATTTTTTGCTCAGTAATTTAATGAGCCTTGATTTTAAAAGAAAATGAAAGCTATTAGTAGATCTATTTGTTGCACTATTTGTTACATAGTTATTATTGGATAATAGATTTTAAGTCAAGTAGAAGTTTTTAAAAGAACCAGGATTATCCTTGCCTGATCAAAAACCATTCTGTTCCTATTACTTTTTTTATAATTTCCTGTCTCACATCATTTATGGCCTTTACCTAATTATTTTTGTCCATGGTTTTTTGTTAGGTCAAGATTTAAGAAATTGTTAATGATGTAAATCAAGCTTTAAAATGTGTACACATACTTTCCCCTCCCCCCCTCAAGAAATTTAAACCAGCACACTTCTATTTTTCTATAAACATTTCTTGAACTCAATAAGATTATAGTAAAAGGCTCAGGGAATAAAGTCATTATCAGAATGGAAACCAACAAAATATAGGTGAAAAATAAGGACAAAGATAAAAATAATTGCTATTTATATAGCAGTTAAAGATTTGCAAAGTGCTTTATATACATTATTTTATTTAAGCTTTAAAGTAGCCCAGGAAGCAGGGAGTTGCAGCATTATGAATTTGGAACTTCCATGGTTAACCCCCATTTGCAAGTGCCTTCACTATAATGCCTTAATCTCAGATCCACAAATAGAATATGATCATTCTGGTAATAAGATGAAGAAACTTCTGAAAGAAATGTTATGAATAATTAATTTTTCAGTAAAACAACTTTTTTTGTTATGTGCTCACAGTAGACAGTAATATTTTAGACAACACTTCTGGCTAATCATTCCTAATGGCTCCTGAATTGCATAGTTAATTTGAAAAGTATTCTATTACATTTTTTAAAAGTTTACTAGAAAAAATAGCATAACTAAACACAATGAAGAAAAAGACAAAGAATAAGAAATATTTTGTCACAAATAGAGAGAACTATAAAAAATAGTTAAAGTTATTTGGCCAGATAAATAAATTACAACGTATTAGAACTGAAAGAAAACTTGAATATCACCTACCATGAATCCATAATTTTACAAGTAAGGAAACTGAGATGAAAAAAAAAATTTAAAAAGAAACAAAGGATACAACATAATATATAAAAGAAGGAATGAGATTGGCATCCAGATAAAAGGCAAAAAGTAAAATAGAAATGATTAAAATATTATAAATTATCTACTAGAAAATGAGAGAAGAAAAAGTAGACTACTGAGGAAAATTCAAGATAGTAGATATCAAAATTCCATATTTAATAAAATGAAAATAAATGAGATACACAGAAACAGCTGAGATCAATTTTGCTTGCAGTATCTTTTAAGCTTTACTTTTAATTTTTTCTGTTCTCAAAAAAAAAGTTAGACTAGTAAATCAAGACCTTGCTATTTTTTCCATTGTTGTATATTGTTTCTTAAATAGCATAATGGTTCAGTTCCAGATTTACATGGTCCTTTTTTAGCATATTTCCAATAAATTCTAATAAATTATTTATCATTCAGTTTCTGAAACAGTCTTAAGCAACTTCACTGGGGAATGAATAAGGTTTTTTTTGGTTTTTGGGGTTTTTTTTAATTTTTAAAGGATCTGGCTCTGAAATATCACAGTGATTGCCAGACTGTAATGATGGAGCTTTTCTGAGACTTTACCAATCCTGACATGACCAGTGCCCCTAGCATCTACTATGGAAAATCTTTTCAACCTCAAAATTTTTTGAGCTTGGCAGCTATGCTAAATGCCATTGAGTGATTTACAGAGACTCCTTGCCCCTAAATGATTCATATGTTTTCTTTCTGCAGGCTACTATACCATAAGTGACTTTCTCCATCAGTGTATGAAAACAAAAATATAACCATGCTATTTATTGAAAAATAATCAGGAGAATTAAGACTTTTCCATTCCAAGGGGAATAGCATGATCTGATTGGAACTGACTTCCCACAACATTATGCACTTTAAATGGATTCAATTATACAGATATATTCAGGAGGCAAGATACAGCCTAGGAAAGATCAGCATGTGTATGCTATACATAAGAAGAATATAGTTCATTTTTATCTGAAATTAGACCATCATACATAAATTATATATAAATAGAATTTTATCTGTCTTAAAATTGTTTATTCCTTTTCATATTTTAATTGGATTTTGCAAAGAGGCACTCTAAAATGTGTTCCTTTAACAATACATTCTATGAGAGAAGGGAGAGAAATGCCATATGTTTAAAATGAAAAAAATATATATTCTATAATTCACATCTATGTTTCTATAATAAACAGCCTAAATAATATTTAGCAAAAATAAATGCAAACTATGGCTTCACAAGTTCTGCTAATCAGAATCTTTCATTTATATGTAAAGACAGCTTGGAATAAGAGATAGAATCATGAATTTGAAGTCAGGAAAACTTGAGTTCAAATCCCATCTCCAACACCTACTAGTTCCAGTTTCCTAAGCAATTATTCAGCCTCTCAGCCTCAATTGCACCTAACTAATAGGATAATTTTGTGGATCAAATGAAATAATTTTGTAAAGTATTTTGCAAATCTGACAGCACTGTGTAAATAGTAGCTCTTATTGTATCCTGGAAGTAGATGAAATAAGAAATTATTATATTTAAACAAAAATGATTTATCAATAGAATGTACTCAAAGAAATTTGAAGTCAATTGTCCACTAGTATTTCAAGGAAAAATTAGACCACAAGGCCAAAGTTCAATCAAGAAATCCTATAATCCAAGTTTTATATAAACATGACTTTTACTGAAGCAAGCAATAAGAAAATTAGATTAAATAGCCCAAATATTTTAAGTATTTATGTGTATATATGTGTCACTGGAGCAGAAATAACAAGGAAATTCTCTAAGTTGACTAAATATTTATCCACTTCAAAGTATTGTAGTAGTATAGTAAACTTTGTCTCAGTGTCAGTCAAGTGGTTGTTGATTTAAAGCCTTAGAAAGTTCTAAGATGCTGTAAAAGATTAATTGAATCATATAGATCTATATAACTAGTATGCATCAGATACTAGTTTAAACCCAGCATCTCAGATCTTCTCAACATTAAGGCAAGTTCTCTACCCTCAAATCCATCCTGTCTCTCTTAAAGTATGATATAGTCTATAAAGTGAAAATTATATTAACCTTGAACCCTAATGAACAGGCAAAAATTTCTCTCTCCATCACTCTCCTTAGTGTATAATTTAACAGTTCCTCAAATTATAGAGGCAGCCTGGCTGAGTGGATAACTGAACAGCCTTAGTCAGGAAGACTCCAATACATAGTGGCGGGCTTAATATCCCACTGCCTCTAGGGAGGCTTTCCAAGAATCGTTTAGGAGATGAAGTTTCTACCTTAGATCAATGACATCAAAAGTAAATGAATCCCACAAAGTAACAGCCATAATGTGTAGAAATGGTTTTACCTTTTACTGTCCCAAGAATTGTGTAATTTCATAAATTGTGAATTTTAATATTGTTGGTTTTCTAAAACTTTATTTTTTTCTTTTGCTAAAAATGACTTTTAACTCTTTAATATCTTCAGTCAAGAAGAAATATGGATAAATGTAAAGGGGCTGGTGTTTCTATCCAGAGATAAAAGGCCTCTCTTTGAAAATCATTTTCTGTATATTTTGAATCAAAACCAGTTGGTGATTCTTCATCCTTCTATAATGACTCAGTCTTGTAGCTTCTCAGACTTTGTTTTCCCTGAGCATCCAGAATAACTCTATGAAACCTCCAAAAATTTTACCCAAGGCTTAATCTTTCATCATCTGAATTGCACATCAATAATATTTTCTTAAAATCCATTTTAGGTTTAAGACATAACATGTTTGTTGTTAAACATGACTATAATACACTGATATCAAGACAATTCATGATAAAGTTCATTTTTTCAGCTACTAAAGTTTCCCGACCTGTCACTTCAAAACCGAAAATATCACCAAGACCACATGCATCACCAACTCTACCTGGTAAATACCTTATCTTGTATTTAAGTCAAATGCATTTAATTTCACTCTTGACTGAAATGTAATATAGGAACTGGTGGTTAGAGAATAAATTGCAAATTTTTTTGTACTTGTTTAAGATCACATTGTATTCCACATGTTGGTCTGATAAAGAAGTTTGTTAATAGTTGTGTATCTACTAACATGATGCAGCTAGAACAGAATTTATAGCATTTATAACTCTTCAGTTAATAGTATTTGTCTTAGAATTAAAAAATACTTTTACTCTAACAGTACAGCAAATGAGAATCAGTGTAGCATAATGGATAGAGAGCTGACTCAAAAGCTTGGAAGACCTTGCTTTGACATACTGTCAGAGTGACCTTGGGCAAAGAGACTTGATGCTCTATTCAGCTCTAAGATTTTAAGTAACAGAAGATGCTGACCTGTACTGATAGAGGGAGCTTCCTGAACAGAGAGGATATGTCCAGCCCCTTTCATTCTATAAAGTGAAAAAAACTTAGCCATGTGAATCCTGGGCACATTATTTCCTATGCTTCTCATTTTAACAAAAAAGAAAAGTGGAATCCAGAATTTAGGTCAACAAGACCAGATAAGAAAGAAAATAATGTCTAATCTCTCCCTTGAGTTCTGAGATTATATTGCAGAATTCAAGTTTTCCACTATGGCCCCATTTTCTACAATTATGGGAAGAAAAGAATTTTTAAACACAGACAGTCCTTCCCTCATTTGTAAGTTGAAAGGAACCTCAGATAAATTTACCAAAGGAAGATCTTTTTAGGTTCATAGTACATAGTACATCTGTAGCCTTTTGAAAAATAAGGAAGAATTGAGCAAAGATACTGATAGAACCCATGTCTGCATATTTATCAGTTTCCCTCTTCTGCACTGTAACTGGTTCATAAATTAGACACAAACAGAAAATTGTGACAGTGACAAAGTAGCAATTCTTTTCCCTCTCTAGTTTCAGAGAGCATACTATTTATTGCATTGAAAGTTCTTGGGGTCACAGAGCTGAATTTAATAGATCAGTAAGAAAAGAGCAAACTAATAGAAATAATACCATGTCAATGCTCATCTTTTACATTTAAAAATTATTTGATGCAGTCCACTAAAATCACATTGTCATGTGTGACAATATATAACAATGCTCACTTAAATGAATGCTTTTATTGGTTTTCTCTGCTCATCGGAAAAATGACTACCATTCTCCAAAAGCATAATCTTGCCATCTCATCTCACCACTAAAATTATTATTTCTTGAAACCGATTATTTGCACTAAAACTCACCCCCTTTTTTTTCTGTGAAGACTCAGTTCATCCTTAAATGTAGTTACTGTGCTATATGATTAACCAGAAAATGAACATAATGAAGTTACTCTAAGTTGACATTCTTCATTTGGGGACTGATAAATGTACTTAAACAGCATTGGTTTTCTTTGTAATCCTATGTATTTCATCATATGCATTTAAAAATATTACTCTGAGAAGAGATCCTTAGGCTTAACCACATTGCCAAAGGGGTTCATGACACAAACAAGTTAAGAATCCCTATCTTTAAGCTTTTTTCCTATAGACTTCCTTTACTTTTTTTCTGCAGTTGTGTTGAGTGAAGCTAAAGCCGACATTTCTTTCTCTATTTCTATTGCTTTGGCAGTGCTGTCAACATTATATTCTTCAGAATTACCCCCACTTTGCTATACCAGAGGGTACTCTGAATATGAATAATAACTACAAATAATTTAATTTGTATTACAGACTTGAGAATAGATCCTGGGGAAATAATAAATACTGAGAGCCAGAACACTTGATTTTTATTCCTATCCCTGAAACCTACCAGCTTTGTGACTTTGGCTAGCCATTTAAATTCTCAGAGTCCCAGTTTCTTCATCTGTAAAATGGAACCTCTAAGATTCTTGGATTCTGCGTCTCAAACCTTATATCTCATTTGCAATCTAAAGAATATAACCTTTCATCTTTTTTTCAGCTCCCACAGAAAGACACATTTCTTCTTCACCTCAGCCATCCCTGAGTCCTGTTATATCTCCAACCACCTATGGTAAAACATTTGGGTACAAAATGTGTAATCAGATAATTCTGTTGTCTAGCAACTAAATTTAAGAAAAATCATCTCTTTTTTTAGCTTTCATAACTATGAAGTATAAAATCTATACAATGGACAAATTTGACACAAACATAATTTTCCCCCCAGAAAATTAATCTAAAAAAATTAATAAGTTGGAGGGAAGGGTAAATAAAAAATAACATTAATCTTAAATTCCACCAAAATAAGCTTATGGGAATTTATTCTAGGATATAGTTCTGAAGTATATCACATGCTTTATGTTATTATTAATTTTCTTTTTTTTTTCCTTTTTCTGAGGCTGGGGTTAAGTGACTTGCCTAGGGTCACACAGCTAGGAAGTGCTAAGTGTCTGAGATCCTATTTGAACTGTGGCTCTCCTGAATTCAAGGCTGGTGCTCTATGTACTGCGCCACCTAGCTGCTCCATGTTATTACTTTTCTAATGAAATTCTAACTTCAAAATATCTAACTAACTAGTTGATCCAATTGACAGACCCAATGCAAGGTCTTAACAAACTGATCCTTCACAGGAAGATAGATGGTGCAGTGATAGAGGAAAGTATTTGTATTCAAGAAGATGTAAGTTTGAATCCTGCCTCAGACCTTACTAGCTAGAGTTTCAGACTTATTTTCCACATCTATAAAATAGATTTAATTATAATACTTGCCTCATGAGGTTTTTTTGAGAATCAAATAAGATAACCCATGTAAAATATTTTGCAAGCCTTAAATCATCATATAAATATTATGTATAACTACATCATTATATGCTGAGCTAAGGTCAGTTCAGACTTCTCACCCTGAGACTTCCTTAGAAAAATGTTCACACAAAAAAATCAACACAAAACAAAACAAAACAAAACAAAAACAGGCCTACTTGTTTGAAGGTCTAACTCTACACAGCACTTTGCCACTATAGTGACATATATGTTATAGTAGTATAAAACTCATTGTTCTTTTGATCATCTGAAATCTCTCAAGAGATTCTGAATCCTCTGCTTTGAATTAGTGAATGGTCTATGCATGGAAGCAAGGATATCATTGGGCTTTCAACAACCTTCTGTACACATCTATGCAGTCTGCTCAATAATGTAATTCAATTGCTATAAACATCTCATTTTTGTTAGTGTATTTTGGAGATTCTGTAACCCAATCTGTTTTCAAGAACACATGGCAAAGCAGTGCTTGTGTATTTTGTAAGCACAGTTTTAAAAGGATACTTTATTCCAAACTAATATATAGGCTCTAATTTAAAATTATAATTGTATAAAAGTATAATTTTAGTCACATTTTCTATAAAATCTTGCTTAGATCAAATAATGAATAGTAATTCCATACGTATATGTCACAACAAAGGTTGAATTTTGGTTTCTATGCAATGAATGTGTTTGTTTTAATGCAGTCCCAGAAGAAAATACTATTAGAATCAAGCAACCAAAGACAACTTTAGGTAATGGTATCTCTTTTATTTGTACCTTTTCCTCATCCTAAGACTGGGGTAAGGGAAAGACAATATCCAATTAAAATTGGATCTTCAGGAGTAGCATCATTTCTCCTCACAATTTTTATCATTATTATTGTCTTCTAGGTATGATGTCATTTGTTCTAGTATTATACACCTTTACCCGTTTTCCTAAAGTTTCCTGATGTTGTTTTATTAGTTTTAAATGTAAATCTCTCTTTCACTAATAAATCTGGAGTCAAAATGCTCTCATACACATCAGAGTACAAAACAAATATGCTTAAGGGAACATTTGAATCAAATCTCTCATTGTACTCCTATAGCATGTCCACTTTAATTCTCTGCTATATTCCTAAAGGGGCAAGAAATTAATAATTAAAAGCATATTTTTATAAATTAAGTCAAATTTAATTGATTTCATTTTTCAGTCACATATGCTTTCAGTAAGAACTTTGTTTTAGATGACTGCATCTTGACCACACCTACAATATTTATGCTTCCTGGTAAAGCCTTTCCTTTTCTTTCCAAATCTATTTCATATCTGAACTCAAATAAATTTGTTGTTAAGTGTGGGGTGTTCTTTCCTTCAACAACATCAATAACAACAAAAACTCAAATGAATTGATCATGAATTTTTAAATTGATTCTCTTATACAAATATTTTAAAAATTGTGCTTAATGTGACAGATTTTGCCAGTGTAATAGCTATTCCTTAAGACTAAATTATATATATATATATATTTTAGAATGTTGCTTATTCAAAGCTCTAGGTACCACTTAGCAAAATATTATTTTCAATATGCTCATAATTCCTAGTAGTCTATTTCAATATCCAAGAAGCAGTTTTTTAATATGCGAGCATCACAATTTTTCCAATTTTAAGCATTTTAAAAATAAATGAATATCATTTTATCAGTATGCAATGGAGTATTTATCACTGTGTTATGGAGTAGCTCCATGGATATAGTAGATAAAGAGCTGGCCTTAGAGTCAGAAAGATATGTTAAGCCCTGACTACAAAATAAACTAATCATGTAACCCATAGCAAGTCATTTGCTTATCTATAACTCACACAACTAACCATAAGTTGCAGAAGCAATGCTAACATGGAACAACAAAAAGTATTTATTAAGTGCTTACTATAAATTATTCACCGTGCTGTTCTGGGAATACAAGTAGAAAGATAGTCTCTGCCCTCAAGGAGCTTACATTCTAATGGATACCAATATGTGTTGGAAGAGGAGATAGGTATTCCACTAATGAGAATTTTTCTATCCCAATTAAATCAAAAGTCCAGCTTTTAAAAAAAATTTTTTTGAGTTAATTCTTACACAGTTTCCACAATCTGAATTATACTACAAATTCACAATGGACATTATTCTTCTATCATAACCAAAATGTAATTTTGTATTTCTGCCAAATAGAGATACCCTCTCTATTTATTGCTTGACATGGATGAATAAGGAAATTATTATTTAAAGTTTGGCTTTTGATTCCAGCATTACAGAATCTTTATAACGTTTTTAAATTGTACTCATTACATTTGAAAAGATAAATCAAAACGCCTTTTCCTTCCATTTCCAGATAAACAATAAATTAATTTATACTGGAAATTCCTCAGTTTTGCCATTGTAATTTCCCATACACTTAAGAATCCAAAAGTAAAATATTTTCTATTTGCCATTGGATATTTCATACTATTAATTTTCCTTAATTCTCATCCTCACAGTGATGTCCAGTTTTTGAATCCCTTAACGCTTTCAAATAAGGCCAACTTCTTTGCTCTGTCCTCCCATCATAATCTTGACTCTATAATTATCCATTTCATTTTAATTCTCTCTTCTACTCGAATCCCTGACCCCCTTGTCCTATTGCTAATAAAGCATTACCAAACTTTAGCCATCTCTGCTCTATCTTGTGCTGCTAAATAGTACTAGAGGAAATATTGCACAATACTGCTGAGTGGGTCCACAATAAATTTGTATTATCTAATCTCAATGGAACCTACATTGTAGCAAGATATTCCTTTTACCCTTTCCTAATTGTCCCTCATACTATATTTTCTACAGGAGATCTTCTAAACCTTTTCTTCAGTCCTCAAGCCTCCTACATCATCTTCTCTTTCCTTCTCAGCACAAAACTTCATTTCATACTTTACGGAAAAAAAAATAATAGAAATTGTTCTCCATGAATTCTCTTAACTCCACTGATATAAAAGTTTAAAACCCTTGACATGAGCATTATTCTCCATTCTCTACTCTTACTCTAGTCTCTGATAAAGACATTTTGACCATGGCCAACCCTCCATGATTCCATGTTCTACCACCTTCTCTAATAGCTTGCCCCCACAATCATTTTCTTTTGCTCTCTAATCTTCAATTCCTCTCTGTATACTGGCTTCTACTGCTTACAAATGTGTCCAAGTCTCCCCTGTATTTAAAAACTCTTTCTTTGACTTTACTGTCCCCTCAAATTGTCATATATCTCCATTTTTTTCAGTCAGACTATAAGAACAAAAGCTGTGTAAGTTTAGTGTTCTACTTATCCTTTTAATTTGGTTTTTGTACTCATCACCCAACTAAAACTCTTCTCTCCATATTTACCAGCAATCTTTTAATGGAAAAATCTAATTAACTTTTCTCTGAACTCATAATTCTTGACCTTTCTGTAGCATTTAACACCTCTTCCTGGATATCCACTTTTTCTTGGATTTCCAGGACATTATTCTTCCTTACCTTCCCTCTGATGACTCTAAATTTAATGCCTTATCCACTAGACCACATGATATTCAGAGGAGAATGTAGCATTAAAATATACAGTACTGAGTGGAAAACTAGCAGCTTCCCAAGTGGTGCTGTATTTGTCTGAACAAAAGGAAAGAACTAGAGAGGAAGAGAGCATGGTTGAGAAGAGCAGCTCTACAAAAAAAGGGTAAAATTACTTAAGACTATGTGAGTAAATGGGCAGGCCAAAGTCATACTATTGAAGTATTCAGGACTATGCAGACCAATCACATACTCAACCAGGCAATGGGGATGATTCATACCCTGATTTTTGCTCATTAATACAAATAATCAAGTGTGGCTTTTTGATGCTTTAATACACTGCCACTGATGTCCCTTTTGAGTTTATTGGTCTTTATTTATATAGTCTCCCTTTTATATCTATAAAACATTCATGTAGCCCTTTTCTACATTCAAGGGCAAAATTGTGTTAAATTCAACAAGGATGGAAAAACAATAATACTTCTCTCCAGTTTTGTTTTGTTTTACTTTATCAAACAAGCCCAAATTTTATTTTATTCCAGCAGCATGTGGAGTTTCCACCCACCTTCCACAGGGATTCTAGAATTCATGAGATCTTTTCAGTTCAGTAGGAAGGGAGGGGACAAGAAAAAGCAGCAGAAAGTAAAGCAAAAGTAAGGAAACCATCCTTTCATAAAGTTGACCAAATTTGTATAGCAATTTTGTCACCCCACGAATCTCCTTTACTTAATTTTCCTTTATAGAGTATCTTTTATTTTAATTTATTATCTTGTATTATAAATTCTCCAAATACCATATAGGCTCAGAGAGAGAAATTCTGACATAAGCAATTGATTTTGCCTCTGAAAACCTTCCACTGACAATAGATATTTAGCCTTGATATTTCTCCAATGGAAAAATCAGTAGGGATCTCTCACTCTATTTGCTTAAGGTGAGGACCTTATTATTTTTCAATTTTTCATCCTCAATGTCTAGCATACTGTCTCTTTTGTGGTCAGCAGTTAACAAATTTTTGTTATTGATGTTTTATTTTTCCCACTATTAAAATTATTCTATGTGTGAAATGCATAATAAAAATTAGGGATCTGATGATTAGAATGACACACAAACTGACCTTTCTTATCTTTGTTTTGTTTACTGTAACAGCCCCAATAACCATCACATTGAGAACAGCAACACCAACAATAGGTACCAGCTTACTAAGAGGAAAATGTGTTTGCTTTTGCATCTCATTATTGTAATCAAATGCTTGTCTTCTGCCACTGCCTTTTATTATTTAGCTTTTCCCTATATATCTTTTTTCTCCCAAGTACTCAACAAATCTGTCACCTTTAATTAATTTTCCTTACCAGAACATCTTTTATTTTACTTTACTGTCTTATATAAGATATCTTCCATTACTGTCACTAGAAGACAGAAGACATGTAAAGAAAGTGCTACACTTCAAGCAAAAGACTATCTGCTGCAAAAATAAAACTCAAAGCAAATTCATCCCCTTATAATTATGTTAGCTATTTTCCTCTCTCTTTCCTGACAGTTTCAAAATGTGAATTCCATATTTTTGTCTGACTATCTCTAAACCCTTTCCAAGGAAATGCCATTTTTCCATTTTAAAAAATCCTTTCATGGGCTGCATTTTTCCTCATGACTAACAAAAGATTATTCATTCCATCATTAATACTTGAAGGATTTCATGTCCCTATTTTGTAAGATAGTAGGTGTGATGCCTAAAGAACATGATGTCTTATAACCTGGACTTTTTCTTTCAGCTCCCAGAGATGTACATAAACCAGACCCAGATGTTTCTCAGACCAAGCCTGGTAAATTCATTATTTTGTTTTTCAAGATAGGGAGATAACTTTTTCAAAATTTATTCCTTGAAATAAATACAGATGTTTTTGTTATCATTAATGTTAAGAAAAGTTTGCATAAACTATAAATGTGTGTGTATATTTTAAGATTATTCCCCTAATAATGTGGATAAAAGCAAGCAAACCAAAAACCTACCTCTTTCCACTATTTTCTTTATCCCAGTATAACTTTTTAAAAATTTAACTTTTTGAACTAATGACCATTTATTTTCTTTCCCTATTCCTTTCCTACACTCAAAGAAAAAGATAGAGAAGAAAGCTCAACCTTTACAGGAAATATTCATAGTAAACCTAAATGAATTCCTTCATTGCTAGGACTAAAACTCTAAGTCTCTTTTCATTGTCCTCTATCAAAAGTTGGATAAAGAGCTTCCTCATCATTTGTAATTAATCATTACCTTAATGAGAGTACTAAATAACTTTTCATGAGAGGTTGATTGCTCAAAATATCAGAAATTATTACAGACTGCCCTCTCAAATACCTTTAAAAGTGGAGTTAGAGTTGTTAGTCTAGCCTTAAGATAGTAATTTGTGTGCCCAACATTTCTCAACATGACAAAGGATAAGTTGAAAGAGTCCATGCTAACTTAACTTACCTGAGCTATGCCCTTTAAGAGAGGGCTCTTAAGTATTAAAAAGATTTCTCAGGATAAAGAAATGACAAATGTTGTATATTGTTTGAGTATATATAGAAATAAAAAAAATTTGTATTGATCAGATAGTGATTCTCAGTAATTTTCATATGTGTTTGTGTATTTGTTTTGCTTTTGACATAGTCCTGGAACCTGTTACATTTAGAATTGAACCATCAAAGCCAACAATGGGTAATGTTCATTCTCTCTTGTTAAGAAATTCTAATTTTCTGTTTTCTCTTTGCTGAAAGTCCTCTTTGGAATAATTGTCTTATGTCACCATTTTTTTTACATCCCATTCCATCTCATTTTCTTTTCCTTTTATTTTTGCTAGGTTCCTTTGTCCTTTGGCCTAGAAGACATTGAGCCACTGCATTTTTAAATAGGGAAAAAAATAGTCTTGTTTTGCTCTGAACTGTGACTGTAAAATCCACCACTGAGTTCATTAGCATTCTCAATTCTTTCCAAATTGTAAGCTGCATGTTCCAAAATAATTCATATTTTCAAACTCATTTTCATGTTCTAAAATAATTTTCCTAAAAATTCATTTCATTATTTTTTCCTCCATTTTTCATCCAAAGGCCATCATTTCCTGCTTCAGTCCATGCTGTGCTGCTCGTACTTTGTATTTTGACCTGGTGGTGTGGATACTAGATCTCACTAGTTTATAACTTTGGACTTTTTTTTCCAGCTCCCATAGGGACAAAAAGCATTCCTGTTAAACCTAAGATTTCACCAAGTCCAAGTCAAGATGTACTACAAACCACACTGGGTAAATTTTTGCCTTGATATTTCTGTTGAATTATGAGGCTCTTGGCAACTGCCTTACAGTAGCCTAGGAATTTATTTCAAGTAATTTTGAATAGATTTCTTTCAAATGACAGAAAATTTCCTTTCTGTAATCTGAAAGGAAGATATGATTTTGACTTTATTAGATAGGAATATGTTCTTCTTTTTCTCATTCCCAGGTTATTTTGTGAAGTCTTGGGCAAAAAGGAGTTAACATATATATTTTTTTTTACAAAAATTTTATGCATAGGTAATTTTTAAGCATTGACAATTGCAAAACCTTTTGTTCCAATTTTTCCCCTCCTTCCCCCCACCCTTTCCCCCAGATGGCAGATTGACCAATACAGAATTAATATACTTTTAAAAGAGAGATTACAAAACTTTCCAACATTTTTGCTTTTAAAAATGGTATCACTCAAATAGTCCAAAAAGAAAATCAAACATCTATAACCAATAATATATATTAAATCTGTCCAGTCATACTCATTTGGTTACTCATTTTAGTAGAACGACCACAACAGAAATTATTAAAATGCCTCTTAACCAAAGTGAATAGGGGCATTACATGCCCCCATTCTACATGGATAGAAGTCCAGCCTTGATGTCCAAGACACTTTGATCAAGGTCTGCCTCATATATATCTGTAACTATATATTGATTTATATTTTCTATACATCTGTGTGTATGTATATATATATATACATACACACACATACAGGTATATATGGGTATGTTACCATGTTGAAATCATTTGACAAATCAGTGCCCCAGCCAACTTCTTAAAACTATAAATTACAAGTGGATTGTCAGTAAATTTCTAAACTGGGATTTTCCTACATCAATTACGTCAATATTCCAGAGCATCCCCCCCAAAAAAAAGATACCCAAGATGCATAAAATAAAAGAAATTATATTTATTATAATTATACAATAAAGGTACTCTAATATGATTATTTGAGGGAAGGAGAACTATTTTCTGGTTTTCTTATTACTGAACTAACTAGTTTCTAGAACAAAACAAAACACCAGCTTATTACCATAGAGTATTATATAGTTGTAGTGGATTTTTTTTTATTTCAGATATGATAAAAACTTTCCATCTCTAGATCCCTACTGACCCTCTCTATAATCTGTAGTTGCATGCATTACAATCCATTTATTATGGAAATGTTTTGACTAAAATTTGAATGTTTTCTTTGTATCACTTGACAAAATACATTTTGCTTAAGAGTGGCCATGATTTACTTTCCCTTTCCAGATTTCTGGTGGCATTACCTCATTGCAGAATTTCCAATATTTAGTTACCCCACTGTTTAAAGTGTCATTTTTAATGAAATCCCACCCCATGAAAGAAGATTATTTTCAGGGAAGTTAAAGATTTTTCTTTAGTTTCTTTAGTTTATCTTTTCTAAGATAGAAAATAATTTCACTGCAAGGAAGTCAACAAGTATTAAGCAAGCACCTCTTAATGCCATGCATGAGAAAAGAAAAGGAAAGGAAATAAAGAAACAAATGAAATTATTTTTTCCTCTGGCAAAGTTCTATTGAAAATCTCCAAGTTATTTTCAGTGTAAAATCTTGACATACTGAGTAGGGTCTAATGGGAAGGAATAAAAGGACTCACTAACATAAAGATTTGACAAAATGAAGCATTCAAGGGATCAGAATGAGCAGAAACCACAATCCAGCAACAATATATACCACAAATACACACACACACACACACACACACACACACACACACACACACACACCACACACTGCCTTACTTTCTCTCTTCCATTCCCTATAAATAAAATCATGGAGAGATTAAATAATAGGCAACATTAAAAAAAATACTTTCTTCAGGAAAATGTAGAATTTTCAGTGAAGAAATAGAAAATTAAAGATCTCAATAGTGACTAATTTTGGTAAGGAAAAAACATCAATTCATTTTACATCTATCCTAATATAAATAAATGATCCACCCCTACCTACCACCCTCTAATTCAGGAAATCTTCTTTTTCAGTCATTTTCAATCATGTCCAATTTTTCCTGATTCCATTCGGAATTTCTTAGCAAAGGTACTAGAGTGCTTTGCCATTTCCTTCTCCAGCTCAATTTACAGCTGAGTAAACTGAGGCAAACAGGGTTAAGTGACTTGCCCAGGATCACACAGCTAATACATGTCTGAGACCAAATTTGAACTCAGGAAAATAACTCTTTATGCGTTATCCAGGCCAAGCACCCCTTAAACTGTAAAGATTTTTTATATACAGTTGATTTGGTTATTTCCTCATGACCATTTTATTTCCTGTTATGTGAAAATGAAGCCATACGTTCTGTTGTAAACTAAGTTTCTTCATCTGTAAAATGAGATGGTTAAAATAATGTCCCTTTAGAGATAATTTATCTATACCCCCCCGATTCTATGCAACTTTTACAAATATTTTATTTCACATATATTCCTATATGTACCAAAACGAATAATTTGCTTTGTCTACATAAGGTAATAGAGAGCTGAATAAGCAAACAGGAGAATGTAACAATGGAGAAATAAAAGTATTAATTACCTATATGTATGTATTAAAAGTATTACATATCACATAATGTATAATTGCATATACACACATATGTTTATATATATATATATATATACATATATATATATATGTATTATTATTATCTATAGGCAGTGAGATGGCACAGTGCGCCTGAAGTCAAGAAACCTTGATTCAAATAAGACCTGTATGACCCTGGGCATATTGCTTAACTACTGTTTGCCTCAGTTGTCTCAACTGTAAAATGGGAGAAATAACAATGCTTGGCACCTTGTAGATGCTTAGTAAATGTTTATTGTTTGATTAAAAGTATCTAACTCACAAGATTGTTGTAAGGATCATATGAGATCAATTTTGATAGAGTGCTTGGCACAGTGCCTAGCACGTGATAGGTGCTATATAAATATTTATTTCCTTTCTTTCATGTTCTCCCATACTAGGTAATTTATTAGATGTCAATATAAAAAAAAATTCCTATTTTGTGTATACATTTTCTACAATCTACATTGTTGTGTATTAAAACACTTTAAGTTGTTAATTTTATTTAAGAAAATAATTTTATTAACTAAAATAAATTGGTGCTATTCTCTTAATTTTTTCTTTAAATCTCTCAAACCATATGCTTTTTTCTCCCTCTCAGCAAAAGCAGTTCATTCCACTCAGGAACCAGCCACAACAAAGACTCCTCGAAAACCTAAACGAACAAAGACAACTCAGGGTAATAATGGTTTTTCTCATCCCTAGATAGTCACTTTTCCATTTTATACCAAGGAAGAAATTTCTTCTCAATAATATTTTCATTATCACAGATATGACTTAATTTTTTTTCTATTCGCAGGTACATATCTATAACCAAATCTAAATGCTTTGAATTTAGCAAGATGTAAAGATAATAACATTCAATTTTACTTCTATTTCTGGGAATATTGAGTACTTAAAGTGATGAATTGACAATGAAAGTTCTCTTAATTTTCTCTCTCAGATGATTAACTTTCTGCCTCATTTTCCCCATCTGTTCCACAGAAAGAATCTCTACTTTTATCCATTGATCTGCTTATCTCCCTATTTCACCTTCTCTTTTCCTCACCCTTCTCTCATTTCTCTATCTGAACCAAAGCTTTCCTAAAGATCACCTAGTCCAACCTACCTATATGACATATGAAAAAAAACTGAATCTCAGAGCTAAAGTGATTACCCTAAGTGAGTAAAGAAAAGGATAAAGAAATTGATAAGGAAAAAGCTGAAATAAGACAAAGCTTTTCTTAAATCATTCCACTTCTTCCATGTCCATTTGATCTCTAACTTGATCTCCTAGAACAAGATCTCTGTTTGAAATCATTTTTACAATATGGTTTCTAACTAAAAGTCAGCTAGTTTAGCCATTCCCAGTATGGTGAAATAAAGATCTGATTTAGAAGCCAGGAAGGCCTGATTTCGAATTCTTTCTCTGACACATAGGTTGAATCCATGGCTGTATGAGGATAATCAAATGACTTAATTTCTCAGTGCTCTTGGCCATTGTAATCAAACTTACACTGAAGAAGAGGCTACTACTCTAAACATAGGAGTAGATAATGACACAAAGGATAGAGTTCTGGATTGAGAATTGGAAAGGCATCTTCCTAAGTTCAACTCTAACTTCATTACTAGTCATGTGCCCCTAGACAAGTCACTTAACCCTATCTGACCCAGTTTTCCCATTTGTAAAATGACCCAGAGAAGGAAATGGCAAACTACTCCATTCCGTCTCTCAAAACTGAAACAAGTGAACAACAACAAAATCTATACATAAGAATTCTGTGTTGTTGTTATCATTGGTTATCCAGGCAAACAAGAGACTTGACCAGAGCCATACAGTAAATGTCTGTGGCCAGTTTTGAACTCAGGAACATGAGTCTTCCCAGTTCTCTATATCCACTGTGCTACCTACTTGCCCAGAAGGATTCCTATAGGCTAAATGTTGATTTAATTTTAAAATGTGATAGTATCTATGTTTATTGTATTTTTTATTTTGTTAAATATTTCCCAATTACATTTGAATATGGTTCCAGTGGTACTTGACACTCAGAAGTGTTGTGAGAGTGCGTTTGACATTTCTGTGTTAGGTAACTTGATATTATAAATGGCACTGAAGGTGCCAACCTGCTGTGGCAGAGAGTTTTCAAACCTGTGAGTTTCCTGTGGTAATGAAATCACAAGTCCTGTTCTTATCTTCTGTTTATGAAACACTTTCTACATGACCAAACCACATTAAGCCAAATAAGCATGGAGACAAAAGAAGCCTGTCCACAAGAAGCTTGCATGCTTACTGATAAAAAAAAAAGTTAATTCATATCAGAGTTAGGTATAAACATATAAGAGAGAGAGCAATTAAGTGTCTATATGATTGGCACAAAGAGCAGGTATTATAGAAGTGCAGAAAAGGGAGAAATCAAAGAGGACCCGAAAATGACAAATGTATTTGCAGAGAATGGAAGACTGAATATAGCTTTAAATGGTATTTGGGTCAGAAGGAAGGAAACTGAACATTGCCACCAAGGATTAAATGTACATGTAAAAGCAATGTGAGTTTATATGATAGTCTTATCCATTGACTTTGAGGATTCCAGCCTACTCGTAATGAAGAATTTGTGTGAAGAAGAACTTAGACATTAGGTTAGGTGAATAAGATTATGGGATTTTTCACTGGAAAATACCATCAATATCATGTAGTCAAACTCTTTCATTTAACAGATGATGCTGAAAGAGTTGAAATAATTTGTCCAGGGTTATATCAATAACAACAAGAAGAAATAGAATACTTCTCCAGTTACACTTACCCTACATCTGGAATTCTTTCCACTAAACCATAGCTCAAGTTTACTGAAGAAAGACCTTGAATTCTGAAATAATTAGTTTTGGAGCTCTCTAAGGGAGAAAACAAAGAGAGAGAGCATGAATTAATAATTGAACATCAACTGACATGACTAGGAATAGAAGACAAAGAACACATAACTGTAGAAATAGGAGAAAAACTAGTATACATCAGTGCAACTGATGCTTTTCAGGAATACAGAAATGGCTAAAAGTGGCAATTTCCAAAGAAAAGTGAAAAAAGTTAAGTCCTTAACACCAACAAGAAAAATTTTCTGTCTTTCAAGGAAACAATTTAAGTAGTGCATTAGGAATAAAAAGCATATAGCAGAAGGGTAATAGGCAAGATTTCATTAAAGTAAAGTAAAGTAAAAACTGTCATTCACTTTGAATGAATATAGATTGAACCTTGGTATTCATTCAAAGTAAATGACAGTTTTTAGTGAGGTTTTTTCCCAAGACTTTCTAGTTTCTATTCCTGGAAAATGCTAAATCCTTCCATTTATAGAATTATTCAGATTCTCTGTGTGTGTGTGTGTGTGTGTGTGTGTGTGTGTATGTGTTTTTATCTTTGACTCTCTGCCTGTGTATGTCTCTTTGCCATTCTATTTCTGCTCCTCTCTATCTTCCCCCTCCTTTTTTTTCTTTTTCCTCTCTTCTCCTTCCTTTCCCTCTGCCTCCACCATAAAGAAACACTGATCTTGCTATAACATACAGGTTTACCATTTGTAAAATGCTTTCTCTCAATCAATAAGAAGAATTTAAGTGCCTCCTTTGTATCAGACACTGTGCAAGATTCTAGGGCTACAAAAGCCATTTTAAAATGAAATAATTATTGCATCAAGCAATTTACATTTAATATTAAATTGGGATATGATATGTGTATATCCATAATACACACATATATATATATGTATGTATATAACATATATACACATGAATAAAGAAAATAAATATACAAAGAATAATCAGTGAATTAAGGTAAATAATGACAAGTACAAAATCATTAAATCCAACACCTCTAGTAAGGTAGGGCACTTGCAGTTGAGATCAGAAAAGAATTCATATAGAAAATGATGTTTGAGTTGCATCTGGAAAGAAATGAGAGCTTCAATGAGGTGGAGATGAGAAGGGAGTGCATTCTAGGTTTAGGAAATGGTCAATGCAATGAAGAGGACATAGAAACTAGAATACTGTATTTGAGGAACAGAAAGGCAGCCAGTTTGACTATGCTGTCGGATGTGGGAAGAGAAACTGTATAATGAAACTAGAAAAATAAATTAGAATGAGGTTTTGAAAAGCTTTAAAAGAATAGATTGTGTTTATCATTGAGTCACTAGAGAGTTACTGGAGTTTAGTGAAGAGGGGAGTGATATAGTCAGTCATAACTTTACTTAAGGAAAATCTTTTTAGCAGCTGTGTAAATTGGAGTCTGTACTAGTGAGTCAGAGAGACCAATAAGGGACCAGTTGCAATAGTCCAGACAAGAAGTGATATGGGCCAGGATTAATGTGGTAGTTAGGAGGAGAATGAAACAGATTCAAAAAATGTGAAAGTAAAATCAAAATATGAAAAGTGAGTATGAGCAAAAAGTTAAGAATAATAAAAATGTTATAAACATGGGAGACTTGGAGAATGTAGTAGTTCCCTTGAGAAAAAAAAAGGAAGGATAGAGGATGGGGTTTGTAGGGGACAGAAAGGCAATGAATTCTGTTTTGGATTTGATGACTTTGAGATGTCTTTGGAATATCCATTTTGAAAATTTCCTATAGACAGATGTTAAAGTGAGAGAGATCATGAGAGATTCTGGGAAGGAAATATATAGATCTATGAGTCATCTGCATCTACATAGGTAGAAATTAAATTTATGGAAGCTAAAGAGGTCACTTAGCAAGTATAGAGTGAAAAAAGTATCAAGAACAGAGCCTTTGGATATACCCTCTGGAGAATAATATTGAACAACAACATTGATTCAATAATATTGAATTCAACAACAACAACAAAAAGACTGAGAAATCAAAAAGGAAAGAGAAAAACCAGGAGAGGGTAGGGAACAAGCTCAAAGTCAACACTGTCAGAAGCCTCAAAGTTCATAAGCTTTAGCAATTAAGACATTGTAACTCTGGAGAGAGCAATTTCCTTCCAGAGATTCATTCAATTTGAGCTAAAGAAATGAAAAGCAAAAGAAGTATCAGACTTTTTGAAAACAGAACAATGAAAAGGAGGGACAGAAGTCTGAAACAATCATTTGTTTTAATTTCCCAACTACATATTCCAAGACAAGTATTGTATTTTCCATTAGAATACTCCCATAAAAAGTCTGGCACTTCCCCTAAATAATATGAAACTCACTATCATCCATACAAAAGTCAAAGTAATGATCCAGAATTCCAAACCTTTGTGTTTGAGTCTAAAACACACAAAAAAAATGAAAAGGAAAAAAAAAAAGCTAAGGTTAACTTATTAGCAAACAGGATGAATTATATTTGGTCATCCATAATTGAACAGGCACTTCTTCCCCCCCAAATTTCATGTTACACTTTTATCAACAAGATTGAGACCATCAGATCATTTTGAAAAACCTGTTCAAAAGAGTCATCATATAAGCAAAATTCAATTATTGCTTTCTTTTCATTAGGCTCATTGAGCTTTTACCCTCCCTTTTAATTTAAAAAAATTTTTTTTGCTTTAATTGTCTCACAGCAGGCTTGAGTTATGTGGGCTGAAATATGGTGTGTTTCAATTGTAATGCTAGTGGGCATATTCAGTTATAGTCTTAATTATTGCACTTACAGAGGAAATATCACCAACTTACCAGAGTTCTTCAAACTGAGAAATCACTAAGAGTACTGACGTGTACAAAATTGATGTACTGGACAAGGAAGAATAAGAAATAATTGAACTCAATATATAGTATATGTATATGGCATATACATGCCATATGTATATGGTATGTTTATGGTAAATTCAGAATCATAAATTTCCCAGAAAACAATTTTCTATTTGACAAGAACCACTAGGAAAGCTAAAATGCTGGACCTAGAGTAAGAAAGACTCATCTTCCTACCAAATACAGCCTTGAACACTAGCTATGTAACCCTGGTCTAATCACTTAACCCTGTTTGCCTCAGTTTTCTCCTATGTAAATGAATTGGAGAAGGAAATAGCAAACCAATATCTTTGACACAAAAATCCTAAATGGGATCACAAAAAAATTAGACATGACTAAAAACATCTGGAAAATCACCTGGCAGAAATTAGGTTTGGACCAACATTTTGCAACATATGCAAAAATTAACTCAAAATGGCTATGTCACTTGAATATTGAAAATCATATCATAAAAAAATATTTATAAGAGGACCACATTATAAATTCTAAACTATACCAAGGATGTGGCAATTCTAAAAGACAAAAACAATGCTCTTGATTATATGAAAATGAAAATCTTTGCACAAACAAAATTAGTGCAACAAGGATAAAAAAGAAAGTTTTTGTTGGGGGGGATGTATCATATATCTCTGATTAGAGTAGGATATTCAAAATATCCAAGCAAATAACATAAATATGAAAAATAAAAATCCTTCCCTAATAAATAAATGGTAAAAAGATAAGAACAATGAATTCTTAAAAGAATTACAAATTAATTTTAAAAACACATCAAAAATGTGCCAAATCACTGAGAGAAATACAAATCAAAACAGTTCTGAAATTTAACTTCAAACCTAGCAAATTAGCAAAGATGAAATAAGATGGTAATCATCAATTCTGGAAGGTTTGTGGAAATACAAGCATATTTTATTAGTTCACTGTTGGTAGATGAGTTCCTATTTCCTAAAGTTTCTATATTCTTAGCATCTCATCAACTCTCACTTGTATTATTGCAAGCTCTTTACTTGTCTTCCTGGCCCAAAGAACTCCCCACAATAGGCCTTCTTTCACACAACTGCTAAAATGAATTCCTTAACTTGTAGTAGGAATGATAATGTAATACCCCTACTCACTAAAAACTCCAGAGGTCTTTTATTATCTCTAGGACTGTGAAGAGCTTTAGATGACAAAGGAGCTTATGTTTATAAGCTCCTTTGTCATCTAAAGCTCTTCACAGTCTGGTCCTTTACTACCCTTTCATTTTTTAAATTATATATATATTACATGTAATGGTATAAATATATTAATTTTATTATATTTATGTTATAATAATAATATGTAATTTGTTATAAATAAATTATATATTAATTATAGATAAATTAAATTATGAATTATATATTTATATTTCTCTATACATAATATACATATTCTACATATACATCCAATATCCAACCATACTCCATACTCTATGACCATATCTGTGCTTTAGCTACTTTCTTCAAAGAAGTCTTTCCCTGTCAGTTTCTAGTACTATATAAAGAGTTAGGCAACTCTTTATATACTTATTTCTTCCATTAGAATGTAAGAGTAGAGATTGGTTTTTGCTTTTTCTTCCTATCTTCAGCATTTAGCATACTATTTGGCTTCTGGTAAGTCTTTAACAAATTCTTGTTGATTAGATGGGCAATTTGGAATTACTGAAAGAAAATAACTAAAATGTCCCTATATTTTAACCCAGAGATACCACTTTAGGCATATAACCCCCTCAAAAAAAAGAAAAGAAAAGAAAAGAAAAGCTACATGTTCATTAAAATATTTATAGTAGCACTTTTTAAAAAAAAACAGTAACAACCCAAAAAATGGATACAAAGTATGTGTCCATTGATTTGGGAATGGTTAAACAAGTCCTGGTAATTTATGTAATACAATATTACAAATGGGATGAATATAGAAAAGCATGGGAAGATGTGTATAACACAATATATAATAAAGTAGGCAGAAACGGGAACATTATTTTGGGCAAAATCCCCTGAGCTTCAATTTCCTCATCTTTAAAATGAAGAGATTAGACTAAATGACCTCTGAGGTCCCTTCTAGTTCTTAATTTATGATGTTATACGACTGAGTGTTGTGAAATTATAATCATTTGGAGTGTGTGTGACAAAGAGAGGGGAGGAGGAGAGGGGGAGAAAAAGGAGAGAAGGAGAAAGGGAAGGAGAGGGATGAGATGTCACTTCCTTTCTTTAAATGCAGAGGAGGGAGAATGGGTGCATGGAACACTAGAGATGTCAGACTTTCAATGAGTAGGTCAGTTTAGTGAAACTGTAGGTCAGTTTAGTGAAACTGTTGGGGATGGGGTTAATGGAGTTGTCTTCATTTTTTGTTATAAATAGTGACAATTTCAGAGAGATATAAAGGAAGGAAAACATTGGGAAATGTAGGTGATGTAAAAATAAAACATAATTAAAATTTTGAAAAAAGAAAAAGATCTAATTTACATTGATAGAAGTTCTCCACCCAGAACTTTCTAGGCTAATGAAATCTCAGGTCCAGGAAAAATACATAGACATAACATCAGTATACCATAACTTAACCAGTTATAGAAATTGTTTTCAGCATTTTTATATAACAAAGCAGGTATGAATATTTTTGTACTTATAGGTCCATTTTTGTTTCTTTTTTTATATTTAGCATATATCCCCAATTTTTAAGAAAAAATCTTTGTAATGTTATCATTTGGGTCAAAAAGTGATTGATTTTGACTGTCAAATTGTTGTGTTGGCATTAAGAGTAGCTGAAATACAAACCAATGAAATCATTATGGAGCATTTTATGCCCTGTACCAATATGTGTGTGTGGGGGGGTGTAAAATAAATGCCTCTATTCATTTCTAACATTCATTTAGTAATACCCAAGTTTAATCTATAGGGACTTTCAATAAAATGCTATTTATTTTGGCCCAAAATGTGGCAAAATTTTGCATATCAAAATTTTTACATTGGAAACTTTTAAAAAATGGGTCACAGTATACTCTATTTCACAGGTTTTATTTATACATGTGTTTGACACATCTATTGCTAATTTAAGAGGACACGTAAATAACTTAGAATATATGAACAAAATCATCCAAATGATGGAAGTTAATGATATGGTTTGCAAGAAAAATTCTTTTCAGTCTTAGCTAAATGTCCACAAAGTTGATGATAGGAGGCAGTACTGGGTATGGTGAGGGTGTGTGTGTGGCAAAACTCTGGGATTGAAGTCAGGGCTTGGGCTTTAGGAAAAGTTCTATAGCCAACTAGCCATGCCACCTTGGGCAAGCTGGGACAAGATGGTCTCTTAAATCTTTTCTGGCTGTAACCATTCTCTTTTCTTATTAAAGTAGTAGGGAGGGGAGAAGCAACAGGAAGAAGTTTACAGTGTCAAGTCAACTAATAGAATTTCACTAGGAAGAAAAAAACTAAGAATGCATTTATACAATATTAATTTTTTTAAGTCTGGGAAGTTTTTATTAGCCTTGAAAAAAAAGTAGATAATACAACCTAAGTAGAATTGGATCCATTTTTTAAATAGCCTATGGCATTGATCCAGACAGAGGCTGTACTCATAAAATGAGATCTCTTTGAAAATTTTAAAAAAGCTTATTATGAGCTATAGTTGGATTTTATAAAAGCAAGCTATAAAATAAAATTTTCCATTCTGTAATCAAACTATTACAAGTAATTTATTTTGTCAATGGAGATCAGACAAGAGACAAGGGACACCTGGAGGCTGAAATGTAAAATAAGCAAACATTTTTTAAAGTGACTTTAGTTGTTTTCTGCTTTGCCCTTTCTTCCCTTTGATAATTTCCTTATCCACTTCCAGACATTTCCATATACCTATAGTCTTGATCCTACTTCCCCTCACCAATTTGTGCCTCTTAGGAGAGAATGGTTCTTATCACCCCTGAAATGAACCCTATATTCTCTGGCCAACCAAGAAAGAATGTTTTTTCCCAAATATTAGAACCTAGCAAAAATCCCAAAGTCCTATTTTTCAAACATTTATTTAAGTAGACTTTCAAGTTTCAAGGTTGAATTTAGAATAACACATGATAATAAGAAGAAAACTTTCTTTAAAAAGTCATAATGGCATTATTCAAAAACAGCAACCTTAGAGTAAAGAGCAAAAATGCTATTTTCTAAAAAGGTAATTTTATTTATTCACAAGATAACCAAGGTATATAGGCTTGTTTTTAATGTCCATTTTTCTGCTTTCTTAAGGGTTATCAACCCTATTTATCTAGTTCTTCAACAATATATACTTTATATATATATATATATATATATATATATATATATATATATATATATGTGTGTGTGTGTGTGTGTGTGTGTGTGTGTGTGTGTGTGTGTGTGTGTGTATACACACAAAACAGCCTGGAGCTAAAAATTCATTTTTCTATATTCTAAAATAACTTTGATTAATTATTTTTCTTCAAATCCAGCAAACATTTGGACAATTAGCTGAGATCATATGTTCTAATGAATCTCAACTTGCCTACCTAAAAACACCTTTCTCTGTCTGCTATGAAGGAAATTCTTTTCATGCCTCCCATTCAGTATATTGAAGGAGTGGATAAAATATTTTATTTTTATGTCAAGCATCCATCAAGATAATTGGGGGGGGAGAGTTGGTTGGAGAAGGGTGTATTGCAAAGAATTTCACTAAGTGAATCTGAATCCCTTTACCTCACTTTTTCTACATTGATAAAAGCTAGTGTAAAAAATATTTTTCTTTTAATAATTAGCACATTTGTATCTGTAATTCATTTGGTTTAATGAAAGAGGGAGAAGAGACAAAAGAAGGAGAAGAGAGGAGAGGAGAGGAGGAACAGAAAGACAAAGGGACAGAGACAGAGAGAAATAGAGAGTGAGTCAAACTATTGAAGACACAGAAAACAAATTTCTGAAAACCATAGTCCTTGGCAATGTCAAATGGTTTAACAATGAAAATAGATACAATATTAATAGTGAAAAATAACATGAAAGAACATGCATGATTTGACAATTGTGGTATAAGGGCCATGGGACCTCTCCATCTGACTTGGAGTCATGCTATCTCCACATAGTCAAATGTGAGCTACTTGAGAGTAAGAACTGACTTGTATATTTGTTTCTTCAGCACATAGCAAAGTGCTTGGCCATGTACCAATTATATAATATATGCTTTTTCATGCATTTCATAGATATAGTGTCATCAGGAAGAAGTGCCTCATTCTGTTTCTATGAAGAATTCTTATCAACTGACTCCTTTTGGACTTAATTTCTTCTCTTTGGTTTAAATGAGAGACTTCACTATTAAACATGAAATATGTTCTCTGTTTCAGCACCAAATAAAGTGTACACTACTACTATAAGAAAGAAACCTGTCAGACTTGGTAAGTTGTGATTGCTCTCTCTCTCTCCCTCTGTCTCTGTCTCTGTCTCTGTCTGTCTCTCTCTCTGTGTCTCTCTTCATTCTCTCTCCCTTTCTCCCTCTCCCTCTCTCTCTTCCTCTCTCTCTGTATATTTATCTATCTCTCTCTCTTACCACCTGTATCTTCCACTTCTCTCTCTCCACTCCTGTTTCCCCACCTCCTTCTTTCTCTCTTTTTCATGACATGAATGCTTAAATGTTGTTCCAAAAGCAATACCTATAATCCAATTCCTTTACAGATAGGTAAACAGAGGCATTGAGCAGTGAAAAGACTGGTCTCAGATTCTATAAACCATAAGTATCAGGGGTGGGTCTAGGAACTAAGTCTTTCTTGATTCCCAGGTTATTGTTTATTATCTTCTGCTTTAGGTACCTGTTTATCTCACAGTTCAGCTAATTTTTTTTAATTGTTCCCTCCTCCCCATCCCGCCCACCAAAGAGCATCAATGGACTCCTATTTTACTTTAAGAGTAACATTAATACAGTCTCATGTATATGATAGTACTAGCACTACTCCAAGTGCATGTTTATTTATATATAATAAGAAGTTATTTTTTTAATTTAAAATTGCTATGTAATGACAAACAGAACAAACAATGCTTACACTTCACTAAGTTTTTTATAACAACCTCCTAAGACAGCTCCAAACTCCATTTTTAAAAGGACCACACCCTTAAATTTTCTATCTACTTTCTTTCCTTCCCTTTTAAATAAACCAACATCTTAAGAGAAAACAAAAGTTTAGAGCCAGGACCCTGGCAATTTTGGATCTGCTTTCATTTAAGCACTATTTTCTTTTAAAGACCTAATGAAATATATGCTCTAATTGACTGACTAGTAAAGCCTCTATTTTCCATTGTAAAACTCTTTACACAGTGAAAATCTCTCTAGTCAGTCAATTATAGGATTATAGGTGTGTATAGCTCTTTAAAGTTTGCAAAAAAATATATCTCATTTAATCTTCACAACAAAGAAAGATAAGTTCTATTATTATCATTGCCATTTTACTGAGAGGCTTAAGTGATTTGCCCAGGGGTTACCCAGATAGTAGGATTTGGAGGCAGGTTTCAAAACTAGATCCTTCTGATTTCAAATCCATTAATTATTCTTTCCACTACCATAGACCACTTGTGAATATACTGAATATATAATACCCTACCCTTGAAGCATTTCTAGTGCCTTTAAAAAGCATATACAAACATGCCCACTTAAGATATAAGAAAAGTAATGAGGATGTTTAAAGGAAAAGAGCCCTATAACCTTATAGTCTTATATACATAATCCTATAGCCCTTATAGTCTTAAAGATTTCATTGTGGAAATGGCACACATGCTAGGTCCCAAACAATAGAAATGATTTGGCAAAATAACTTGAAATCCTTCCCACAGAATTCTGTGGCCTACAAAGCTATGTAGATTGAGTAGCAACCAAGGGTATGTGTAGAAGTATATTAAGAAAACTGAAACTTCCAGTGAAGAATTTGAATAATTAGTAAAAAATAATCTTTTGAGCTTTGACAAGAGCAAGGACAATAGTGGGGGGTTTATTATTGTTTGTTTTTTAAGCAAAAATCAACTCATATATTCCCTTTATTCAAAAAAGAAAAGTGTCCATTCATTAGCATCTATAGCTATGAATACTTCCATGCTTCCTATGGCCACTTAGAATGCAATACTGGGCTCAAATATGAGAAATAAAAGATTAATGATACTTCCCCTCCACCCCCAAAAATTGTAGATAGACCAGGGAAATTCTCTAAAAGTTGTAAAATTGGCCTCATTAAGGTACCTTCATTAAGATCAATCAGACACTTGAAGGGAGTTTGCATTTCAATGAAATTTTGAAAAAAGCTATGGGCATTTGAGAAGCAGAGGTAAGAAAGAGGGGAGGAGAAAGTGGAGGAGAAGAGAAAGTTAAGAAGGAAGAGGAAAAGAAGGAGGAAAGGAGAAGAAGGAAAGAGAGGAAGGAGGAGGAGAAAAAGAAAAGGAGAAGGAGGAAGAGGAGGAGGAGGAGGAGGATCTAGAGCAACGAGAATGACATAACATCATTTGAATAGTTTAATAAGGTTAAAAAGTGGGGGAAAGGGTTTAAGTCAATGGTTTTAAAAACTGATTTGACATCCCCTCTTCTGGCCTATGCTATTCCAATACTCACCATTCATAATAACCCCTCTCCCTCAAAAACAATTTCTAATCTTTTTGTTTTCCTTGGCTGTTAAATTGTTTCAAGAAAATATTTTAACCTTAAATTCCTACTTTCTTTGCAGACAAAAATAGGACAATTACAGGAGCTGATAGGTTCAAACCCAATGGAATTTCTCAAGACACAGGTAATGATCAAAATGATGCTTTCTTTTAGTACTTTAGAACTAGAAGAGTCATTGTTAATTCTGAACAATTTTGCTGAATTCCCACATCAATTTTCTTGAAGTAATAGAGAGAGAGAGAGAGAGAGAGAGAGAGAGAGAGAGAGAGAGAGAGAGAGAGAGAGAGAGAGAGAGGGAGGGAGGGAGGGAGGGAGGGAGGGAGAGAGAAACACATACACACACTTTACACAAGATAGAATCCTAGAATCTCCTGTTGTTTGTGTGACTGGAATTAAAACTGAAACTAATCAGAAAGAGAAATTACAGAAATGGGACTTGAAAGTTTTCTAAATTAAATCCAATATGATAGAGATAGCATTCATTCCCAAATGAATAACTTACTAGTCCAAATAAACAAGAGCATTTCCCCATAGATAAATGATCTTAACATGGGAAATGTAATAAATGTATTAAGGCATCGTATTGGTCTTCACAAAGAGAACCCCTCCAAAAAAAAAGACTGTTCCCCCCTAATCTATAAATCTAAAAGTGACTTTGAAATTCTTTTTAAAAGTTTGCTTGTATTTAATCACTCAACAAGCATTTATTCAATGCTTTCTGTGTGTCAGACACTTAAATAAATTCTGGAAATACAAATGCAAGAACAAAGACAATCCCTACTATAAAAAGTTTTACTATTTCTAATGGGGGAAGACAAAAACAAAAAAAGAAATCTAAAAAGTTTGTGAACATATAAAGATATCTGGCCTCACAGGTTCCTGGTAAGGGAAATCTAAAGTGTAGTCTAGACAGGCATTAGACATGGCTAACCTGAGAACTCTCCTTAAATAAAGATTCTAGAAGAGCCATCTAATCAGAGGGAGAGACAACAGGAAGGTACTTCCAACTTGTGAATTTCAAGATTAGAGTGAGGCTTCGGAATGAAAAATTGGTCATGATAGATGAAGTTCAAAGTGCAGCTTGGAGAAGAATATTAACTCTCTTAACTCTCTGTAAAGGGCTATTTAATATACATGTGTGCATATGTATATAAATATATAGAAGTATATGTATGTATATGATATACATATACATACACACACACACACACACACATCACACACAAAATATAGTATATGTATATAATTAATCTGAGCTACTGGTCAGGTGATCTCTAAATAAGAGTAAAATGGTTATGACCTCTTTTAGGTCCCATAAAGCAAATGATCCCCAGTAGATAACACAAGACAACCAGATTATACCAATACATCCATCAATAGCCCTGGAATTGTTCTATTAATGATGGATTAGACTCCCAGATATCAGCATCAATAGGCTAACTAGAGTATGCATTCACAAGTTTTTCTAGTGAATGGAAGAACAAAGCATTTATTAAGTACTTACTATACATAAAGCAATAACCTAAGTGCCAGGGATACTAATAAAACTCTCAAGGAACTCAGGTTTGAATAGGGGAGATAATAGGGAAATTTCCAGGTACAAGACAAATGAAAAATTCCAAAGTACTTAAAATGCAATGGCAAGCAGGCAGTGAATTTTGTTTTTTTTTTTTCCTTCTACCTCTTGCAAGATTCAATATGATTCAACAAACACTGATGAAATATCTCTCACTGAATAGAGTATTGTCCCAGTTTCTAAGGGAGACATTATGTTTGGATCAAACAAGACCTTTATCTTTATGGACTTTATGGTCTAATAGGACTGAAAGTATTTTACATAATGGAAATTTAGGGAAATTTTTGTCAGTGTTTTCATTTTTCAAGGATGCTCCAGATGTGCAGATCCTTGACTAGGTATTTCAAAGTTTTAGGACCACAATGAAAAATGCCTTCAGCAAGACCACAAACTCTCTACCAGACAGTCCCTCAGACTTTCTGTGCTCTTCCAGCTGCCCTGTAAATACAACTATTTCTGAGTCAAAGAGCTATTGAATGTTCTTTTTGAACCAACTTGGCACTCACACTTCTAACCAATATAGTCACCGGCTAAACTTCTAGCCCACATCCACATGATATTCTAATAAGAGAACCAAGTTTCACTGCCTTTATGCCAAGTACATTTGGTTACCACAGAATGTAGATGCCAAGGTGAGGAACATGTCTTTACTCCCTAATCAATAGCACACTGAGCAGTGGTTAAATTTTATGATGTTTAGGCCAGTCTCATGATTGACTTTTGTGCTGGTTATTTATTTAACTTCTGGTGGCAGTGGAAGAGAGACCTACTCTTTTATGAACACTGTACCCTTTTTGATTGCAGAAATTTTTTTAGAAAATTTATTTCTCAATCAAATCTGTCCATAGTACCATAAATCTAAGGCTGGTAGGTATTCTGTAGGCCACTTTAAATGACCATCTCCTCCCCCTACATACCCCCAAATGATATATTTTTTCTAATTATATATAAAAACAATTGTTAACATTTTTTTAAAATTTTGATTTCCAAATTCTCTCCTCCCTAATTCCCCTCCCTAAAACAGTAAGCAATTTGATATGTTATACAATAAAATGCAAATGAAATATGAAAAACATTTACATATTAGTCATGTTGTGAAAGAAAACACAGACCAAAAGAAAATTTAAAAAAAATTAAAAAGTGTATGTTTAAGCCTGCATTCAAACTCCATCAGTTCTTTATCTGGAGCTATCTTGAGTCCTTAGAAATTGTCTTAGATCTTTGCATCACTGAAAAGAGCTAAGTCATTCACAATGGATTGTCATGCAATATTGCTGTACGTTTTCCTGCCAACTCCCTCTTTTATATATGAAGAAACTGAGGCCCAGGGAAGTTAATAATAAGAATCGCCAGCATTTAAATAGCAATTTAAGGTTTGCAGAGCATTTTACAATTATTATTTCATTTAATCTTACAACTAACCTGGGAAGTAGGTCTGTTTGTTGTCCCCCTTATGTAAATAGGGAAACTGAGACCGAGAAACATTAACTGACTTGTCTGAGTTCACATAGCTAATAAGTGTCGGAGACTAGATTTGAACTCAGGTATTCCTGAGTGCCAATCTACTATCCACTGCAATGCCCAGTTGCCTAGGTTAAATGACTTTTTCAAACTCACACAGTAAGTAGGATCTGATTAATGTCTTCTAACTATAAATCCATTCGCCCTTTCATTATATCATCTTTCCTTTCTCTCTGATCACTTATGCCATTTTACTGAAAATAAAATAGAAGTAAAAGTTAACATAAAGGTTCCTACAGTTTCTAGTTTACTTCACATTAATATTCAATTTCTAACCAATGAACCATGAATGAAATTATTGGTGGCCTCTTATATCAGAGCTACAGAGACAAATTTCTCATTTTCCTCCAGATAATTTTATATAAAAATATTGAACTTATAATATCAGTCCTCTCACATGGGCTGGCCCCAGACAGCTTTTAACTAATTCATTTCAACCAATATTAAGAATTTAGTATGCAGAAGCTTCTGGGATAGACGCTGAAGATACAGAAATGAATACAACCGAGTGTACATTCCCTAGGTCCTCATAATTTACATTTGGTGGGGAAAGGGGAAAATGTAATAAGTGCAAAGATTGTGAAGTCTTTTTCTTCACATCAGTTGTACCTCTTAATCCTCACCCCAACATTCTTCAGATATACTAAACCATCATGCTCTCCCCTCCCCCCTTCATTTGCTATTAAGGAAAATAAGGTTCTAAATAGGCACCTAGTAACTATAATTTCTTTTCTCAAGCAGTAGGAAACAACTTCCACTTATTCGCCTGTCACTCTTCTTAAATCTCTAGTCTGGGTTCTGACCTCATCATTCAGCTGAAATTGCTGTCTCCAAAATCATTAATGATCCCTTAACTGCCAAATCTTATGGTCTTTTCTCAGTCTTCATCCCACTTGACTTCTGAGCAGGCTTTGATACTATAGATCATCCTCTTTTTCAAGGCTTTTCAGATATTACTTTCCTCTTGGTTGCTCTGCTACACACCTGACCGCTTCTCAGTTATTTTTGCTAGCGCTTTATCTAGATGGCACCCACTACTTGTGGGTATCTCTAGGGCTCTATCCTGGGTCCTCTTTTCTTTTTCCTTTATATAATTTTATGTGGTGATCTCCACAGATTCTATGGATTCAATTACTACCTCTATGTCAATGATTATTTAATCTAGTATCCAGCCTTAAACACTCTCCTGATATTTTGTCTTAAATTTCTAACTGCCTATTTGATACTTTAACTGGATATTACATAAACATTAAATTCAGCATGTCTGAAATATAACTCATTATTTTTCTGCCAAAACCCTCCCTTCTTCCTAACTCATGCTTGACTGTAGAGAATACCATGATCCTTCCAGTCACCCAGGCAGGCAATCTAGCTATCATCCTCCATGCCACAGTCTCTTCTCCCCCATATTCAAGTTGTTGCCCAAGTCCCATTGAGTCTATCTTGCAACATTTCTCATATATTTCCTCATCCTTCCCCTTATACCATCACTGTCCTTGCACATTATCACTTAATGTCTTGTGACATGACTATTATTGCAATAGGCTGCTAATTTGTCTCTCTGTTTTAGGTCTCTTTCTGTAATGCCAGAGAAAATGAAGCAGGATAGAAATCAGAGTTTTTAATATTTTACTTGCATTTCTGAGAGGGAGAGATAGTGCTGGGGCCCCCAGGGCTGATGTCCAAAGCATCCAGCAGTGAATGTGGGTTCTCAATGACATATATATCCTTGGTTCCAAGCTTGGGGCTCTACAACAAAGAAGGGTGGAGTCCAAATTCTGATGAGCAGGAATCTCTAGTCAGGGACCATCAATCTGGTTTTGACAGGTTGGGGGGGGGAAGTAGGACCATAAATTCTAACAAACTGGGAGTTTAAGGATGTATTGAGCTTAGAGGTAGGAAGTTTGGAACTTAAAAGTTATAAACAATGCCAATTAGGTATCTGAAATAGGACATCTGCAGTCTTATCTTCTAGAATATCAGATCTCCACAGCTCTAATTATCTCAGTTCTAATGGGCAGAAAAGGAATATTGCAACTAGGGAAACTGAGGCAGGACAATAAAAGGAAACTGTGGCACAACATTTCCACCTCAGTTCTTCCTCTATTCAACTATCAAAGTCACCATCCTAAGCTAACCTAAGTAATCATGTTACTTACTCATTTATTAAACTCCAGAAGTTTCCTATTGCCTGTAGGGACAAACATAAAATCTTCTGTTTGGCCTTCAAAACTTTTCATAATCTGGCTCCTTTCCACTTTTCCAGTCTTCTTATATCTTACTCCCTTCCATGTGACTCTGGCCCCCTTGCTATTCCTCAAATGAAGCATTCCATCTCCTGATTGTGCACTTTTCCTGTCTTTCCTGAACACCCAGATTCTCTTTCTTTCTCTCATCTCCATATCCTGATTTCCTTGGCTTCCTTTAAGTCTCCACTGAAGTCTCAACTTTTGCAAGAAGCCTTTCTTAACATCTCTTAATGCTAGTGTCTTCCTTCTGAAATAGCCCCTAATTTATCCTACCTGCATCTTATTTATGCCATAGGTGCATACATGTTGAGTCCCCCCACTATATTGTGAGCTCCTTAAGGTCAAGGACAGTTGTTTGCCTTTCTTTGTATTTCCAGTACAGTGCCTGATACATGTGCAGTTCACTCATTTTTCAGCATTTTTCTTTGTGATCCCATTTGGGGGTTCTTGGTAAAGATACTGAATTAGTATGTCATTTTTTTCTCCAGCTTATTTTCCACATGAGGAAATTGAGGCAGTTAAGTGACTTGTCCAGGGTCATACAGCTAGTATGTCTGAGACAAAATTTGAATTGAAAGAAGATGGTCTTTTTGATTCCAAGCCCAGTGTACCTCCTAACTGCCCACCTGGCATATAATTGGCAATTAACAAAGCCTGTTGACTTGACTATTTCAACAATGAATGCATTCCTTGCTATTTTTTTTCTTACTAAATAAAGGAAAATGGAATGTCTCCAAATTTGGTGGCAAGTAGAACTCCTATTTATAGTATTTAATTCACATATCTTTCAATATTTGAGAACACATGATTTAGGAAGTGTGATGAATAGAGTACTAAACCTGAAGAACTAAATTTGAATCCTGCCTCCATCATTTGCTGACTGTGTGATTCTCAACAAATCATTTTACTTCTCCATACCTTTATTTCCTTATCTCTAAGATGAGGGATTTAGATTTGATGACCTCTAAAGTTCTTTCCAATTCTAAATCTATCATTCTATGGTCCTGTGTTTACATGGATATGATTATTTTCTCCCCGATACCAAATGGAATCTTTTCAGGTCTTAATGAAAGGTCTTTATGAACTGCTATAGCTTAAAAAATCATTTGATGACTAGATCTCCAATGATGAGCCTCACTGATCTTACTGAGGCTTATCAAGGCTGACAGTTGCCAATCTAAAACCAGGCTAGTACTTGGAGCCTTTCCATCATGGTAGAACCTGGCAGACAGTATTTCACTGGTCTATCTTTCAGGAATCCAGGGTTATCTCAATCTGTGATGGACCAGAGTAGGACTTCAATAACAATTGCACGGTTTGCCTCATGCTCTGAATTCATATCTCTCACAATTTGATTCTCACAATAACATGAGAATAAATATTATTTAAATTGTAGAGTAAGGAAATCAAAGCTTTAAAATATTATTGTTAACTCAAGAACACTAGTTTATAAGTAGAAACAAAACCAAGATTTGAATTCTTGTCTTCTAAACAAAAAAAAATTGTTTTTAATATGTTTAAAGAATCTGAAAGCTAGTTTCATAGGTATTCTGCTCTCTTTGCTACAGGACACCACCAAACATATAAACCATTCATTTTTGTTATACTTTCATACCTATTAGCAAGTCAATCTTAATTTAGATTTGGAATTTTTAACAGAGAACTACAACAGAGGTTTTTTTAAGGCATCCTTGAAGGATATTCTGCCCAAGCTTTGAACACTTCTATTTTCATATTGATAGTCATTCATGTCAGGACAGGAGATAATTTTGTAATGTGTCAAAATGTGAAGAAAAAGTTGGCTCACCCTTTTCACAGAGCATTCACCCCAAATCAGAGTTTGGATAATTAGAACAGAGATTGAGCAATTACCACTCACAGATCTGTTGTGGTCATTTAGAAGACTTGGCATGGAATGTTTATAGATCAGTTTCTTTCAAAATAATAATTTACTGTTCTAAGCTTTGCCAGGTTTTGTTTAAAACCCCTGATGCTAAGAGCTTTATTTCCTGGCTGAGTGTCATGACGAGGCAAGGTCTCTTTGGGAATATTTTCAAGTTGAATTAGTCAGTGCCAACTAAATCATAGTGGAATTCTAAGGTTGTGTGGCAGCTTTTTTCTAAAACCACAAAATGCATTCAAACATATTTGTTGAACATAATACAATTCTGCAGATGAAATCTTAAGAATACATTTTAGTAAGGCAACACTAAATAAGAAAGCAGGCCAGTATAAACATGTAAAGTTGAGGTGGAAAGGCAGGAAAATCATATTAATAGGTTTATATGTTTTATCATCATGGAGCATTTGAGCAAAATAATCATAGGTCATAGATTCATGCAAATCATGCAAAATCAACAATCCAACATCATATAGCAACTAAAAAAAGTTCACATAGTGCTTTAAGGTTTACAAAATATTTCACTTAAATCATTTCATTTGATCTTCAGGTGGCACAATGGAGAGAGTGCTGAACATTCGGAAGACTCATTTTCATGAGTTCAAATCTGGTGTCCAATACTCATTAGCTCTATGACCCTGGGCAAGTTACTTAATTCTGTTGGTCTCAGTTTCCTCATATGTAAAATGACTGGAGAAGGAAATGTCAAATCACTCCATTATTTTGACAAAAAAAATCCCAAATGAACCTTATGGAGAGTTGGACACAATGGACAACCAACCAATCTAAACAACACTATGAAATCAATATTCTAGACATTAATATTCAATTAAAACTACAAAATCAATGAATAAAGATATAAACATTAGCTTTCAACTGTTCAAAATGCTTTCTTCACAGAATGTTTTATAATTATAATAGTACAACTATTATTATTACCATTTTATAGATGGAAAAATTGAAAATTATATAAATGAAATCACTTAGCTAAGATCACAAAGTTAGTGATTATCTGAATCAAGGTTTGAGCATTGTTCTCACTTCAAGTTGGGTGTTCTTTCAATTACCTGATGTTTCATTTTCAATAAAAAGAAAATCCCATTCAGTAAAGATATCCAAATTAGAAAAAAAAATTTCCCTAAGAGCAGCTTATTTTTACCCAGATTAAAAAAAAAAAAAGGTCATAAATTAAGTATTACTAATAGTAAGGAAAAACTTTGTAGTCCCATTGACTAAGATCTACCAATGGATAGAAAGTAATGATTTTTCTGAAATTTCAGTATACTGTACCTAAAAAGAGAAATAAAATGGATTTTAAGTTTCATTTTAGAATAAATACGTTAAATATACATTTTTATTTTTATTTAATAGATTACATCAAACCAAGCTCTGGAGATATTAACAAGCATATCAGTGCCCCCAAAAATGTTTCACTTGATGCTACAAAAAAACCAGGTAAGACCAGGTCATGATAAAAATGGAACAATGATGCTTCGGTGAAGCACAATAACGAATTTCAATTTACCTCATATACCATAATGTGATATAATTGTGTGGCCCCAAGAAAATTATGCTTACTCTTAGAGCTTCAATTTTTTTCCTCTGCAAATGGAGACTTTAAAGAACAGATCTTCTGGTTATCAGAAAGTTATTGTCAAGATTAATAAGTAAAAGCACTACACAAATATGAGGATAAGAACTGCACTTGTGATTTCATTAGTAAAGAGAATTCCCAGAAGCTTCTTCTAATGGGAACTTTACTACTATTTAGAGACTTACAGAGTTGTCTTAGAACACCAAGAGATTAAATAATATTTATCCATGCTCAGAAAGCAGCTGTCAGAGCTCAGGTCTTCCTGCCTCCAAGGATGGCAACCTATTTACTATACAACAGATGGCATAATTATGTATACTCTATAATATCCAAAATTAGACACCTCTCCACTGAAATTCACCCCATAACTTGAAGCTACCAATATATTACTAATGGAACATATAAATTTTGTAAAATTATTAGGAAAATATTTTCCTTTAGGGTTAAAAATAATCCATCTGTCCATTAGGCTTATAATAGCTTCTCAGGATATGCCACCTGAATAATTATTTTATATTTAATTCTTTGTTAATCATTTACTATTATTTTCTTTTTTGTACTTAATTTAGTGCTAAGAGGTTACAGGCTATAAGATGCTAGAGGAGATATATGAGATAGATTCTTAACCTATTAGACACAATTTTTGTTATTTTAAAAATTATTTTCCCTTCTTTTTATTTTTTATTTATCCCCAATTACATGGAAAAGCAAAATTTAATATTTGTTTTCAAAAGTTTTGAGTTCCAAATTCCCTCCATCCCTTCCTCTCTTCACTCTCAGTGAGAAAGTAAGCAATTTGACATGTTATACATATGTAGTCATTCAAAACATATATTAGTCATGTTGTGAAAGAAAACACAAGTACACAAAAATGAAAATAAAGTAAAAAAAAAAAAGTGTGCTTCAATCTGCATTCAGATTACATCAGTTCTTTCTCTAAAGATGGATAGTATTTTTCATCATAAGTTTTTTGAAATTGCCTTGGATCATTGCATTGCTGAAAATATCTAAGTCATTCACAATTATTTATCATACAATATTGCTGTTATACAATGTTTTTCTGATTCTGCTTTCTTCACTTTGCAGCAGTTCATGTGAATTTTTCCAGGTTTTTTTGAGAGCATCCTGCTCAACATTTTAATGGCACAATAGTACTCTGTCACAATCAGATACCACAACTTGTTTAACCATTCCCCAATGGATGGGCATCCCCTCAGTTGTAAAAATTCTTGCAGAATATTTTTTGTGCATGTTGTTTAGGGGAAGTAGATAAAGATGTGGCCAGATTTCAGAACCTAGAAAATTGAATAAGATAATTTCTTCACTATGCAAAGGTCTGTGTTTTACAAAAAAAGACTTCATTCAGTGGCCTCTGTCCTAAAATGTATTTATAGATCATTAACTATATGTATTTATAGATCATTAACCATTTGATAATGAGGGAAGTGGAAGCTAAAAACTTAAAATGGAAATGTTTAGAGCCATGACCAATTAAAGACCAAAGAGATGATTGCGCATGTGTAATCTATATTAGATTGCTTGCTATATTGAGGGAAGGGAAAGGGAAGAAGAGCAATCTTATAAAAATGAAAGTTCAAAACTATCTTTATGTTAAATTGGAAAAAAAATATTATTTCAAAAAGAAATAAAAATAAATAACAATGATAAGTCAAGATAAAGAATCTCTGAAATGTGGAAACATGAGAAAAATTACAAATTCTGACTTGCATTCAACATTTTAAGTGACAAAAATTTAAAAGTTAGCATATATGTAGGTTTACAATCTATGTAATATGCCTTGTGAGGCATATTCTATTATTATCCCCATTTTATAGATGAGGAAACTGAGGTTCAGAGAGATGGAGTGACTTGCCCAAGGTCACACAGTTAGTAAGTATATATTTCAGGATTTGAACTCAGATTTTCATGACTCCTAGTCCAGCACTCTATGCACTATATCACCTAGTTGCCAATGACAAAATATAGAGAGAAAGAATATGATACTTTTATATTATGATGTCTGGTCATCATTTTATGCTTCATGAAGTACATTAGCTCTTATAGTCCATAGGTATTTTATCATTCCCTTTTTTTCATACAAAGACCAATCTTCTTATAATTGTGTTGCTATATTCTTATGAATGACAGCAATGTGTGTAATGTGATCTTCTAGGTACAGTGGCCAAGACTCATCATCCCATCTTGCCACCTGCTAAACCAACCCGAAGAAAGCTTCAACCACCAATCAATGTGACTAGCAAACCAGGAAGTACAGGTATGTCAAGTTCCCTTGATCAAGTCCCATCCCTCCATTTTTATTTTAAATATTTGTCAGTCACCTCAGAGCAAACTAGTCCTTAGTATCTTCGATGGAAATGTAAGGAGCATCAGAAGTAAATTATACTTTTAAAAAACCTCCTGTACCCCCTGAATGAATTCTCTCTGTGCGTATGGTGTCGTTGAGCCAGGTACTCTCAGCCATTTGCCATCTGGCCAGATTTGAGTAAGCATTATAACAATGCCAATTAATCCCCACTATCATAACCCTAGTGATTTTCCCAGGGTCTTTGTGTGTAGAGGGTGGAGAAAAGCATATTCAGGTTTTATAGCTGTTAGTCGATGAAGATTGTTTTAGATTGCTTACTTACCTTCCAGAAAGTAACCTAAAAGGATAATTCTGAGATAGAGGCAGGATATATTCCCTCAGTCCCACTTCTGACATTATGGTAGCCATTAGAGATGACAGAATTTCAACAGAGACTTTCAAATGAACAGAAAAGCTGTTGTATGAAACTCCAAATCCAGCGGTCTCCTTCCTGAAGAGGCTATACCTTCTCTCATTAGAAAAATGGGAAATTATGTTGTACTAAAATAAAAGTAGATGTTTTACCAACTAGGAACCATCTTGTTACCACGAGTAACATCCCCTCCTCCAAAGGTGACAGTCAAACCTACTGGCCCCACTGTGCCAAAGAAGATTGAGACAGAGAAAAAGCAGCCAACCGCCTCTGTTTCAGGAGAATATGGTAAGTATGGAAGCTGGTTGCCCACTGGATGCTTAATGCAAAATATAAAGAGGTTATTTCATGGCAGGAAAGAAAGCAACCTATAAATTAATCAACCATGGATGTTAGTACCAGAGCTTCTCTTTTTCTTTTCATTAAAGATTCATTTGGTTGTTCTTTTAGGAAGGGGAGGGAAATAAGATATTCCACTGCAGACAAATTCGCATTGAGATATAGAGAGTACCCAAAGAAGATGAGGTAATGGATAAAAAGAGTGAGAAACCAGAATCCCAAAGTACCAGGATCAAAATGGATTGGAGGTGTAGCATATTATCTTGCCCTGCCTCAAAGGCAGTAGCAGAGAAATGATAAAAGCTCTTGACAATGTAATCAATATGTATGGGCTTCAGTAGAGTTCTTCACAGATTGACTTCTTGGCTATAAATCCCATAGTAATGGATTGGGAAGAGAGTTGAGGAAGATTTGGAATTGAAGCTTTTTTTTTTTCCTTCATAACTTCTTGAAGCTTTATTTCTTCTATTTGGCAGAGTTGTTTATACTAACCCTGTCTTTTGCAGGTAATTTGACTGACTTTAGCTCAAGCCCTACAAGAGAGACTGATTCCCTGGGAAATCAGCGGTTTGTGGGTAGGTCTTCCATGGTTGGAAATGCTATTATTTTTATTTATATTGAACTTGACTTATCATTTTCACTTTCCTTTTTCTTTTGACAAACATGATATGTAGTCCAGCGATCATTTTAGTCAAAACTATCAAAGGACTGCATGTAAGTGGTTTCTTCGCACTTCCCCTATCATTTTCTGACTATAATACTGAAATTTCTCCAAACATTCTGCTGTGACTTACCAAATGACTTCTCTTGGTGGCAATCATCTGTAGAAGGATCTACTAGAGAGTATATTCTTCTCAGAAAGGGAATCAAATCTTCTACATCTCATATCTCCAACATTGCCTGGCATAGTGCTCTGCACATAGTAGGCTTATAACAAAGTGTGGAATGAATGAATGAGTGAGTGAATAGATGAATAAGTGAATAAAGAAGATGAAAAAACAAATTCCTGGGTTAAAATTCAGAGATATACAATCTTTGACTGTCTCTAAGCATGGGAACAGAGAAATTTTTTTAAAAGGAACTATAATAAAATATGGGATACAGATAAAGAACTGCACATGTTGACTTATAGGGCAATAAGTCTTGCAATAAATTACAATTTTCATCACATGGATCATAAAGTTTCTGAATTATTTATAGCAAGTTTTTTGATTCCATATGAGTTTTTTACTGCCTACCCCAAATTCCTTAACCATCCAGAGGTAGAAAGTAAATTTAATATTACCGTAAGAACAATATTTTTATAAATGTATTGTATTGTATGACTATTATTGAAAATAATAATAAATTCATTTATTCAAGATAATTTGGCATGACTATTATTAAAAATAATAAAAAACTCATTCATTCAAAACATTTAATTTGAAAATATCCACGGCTTTGAATTGGCAGAGGAGTAAGAGAAGGGAACAAGTATTTATTAATCACCTTCTATATATCAACCATTATGCTAATTGCTTTATAAATATTATTTCATGTGATCTTCACAATAATCCTGTGAACTAGGTGTTAAATATTATACCCACTTTAAGTCGAGAAAACTGAGGCAAACAGCAATTAAGTGACTTGCCCGGGGTCAAACAGCCAGTTTATGAATGATGTCTGATTTGAACTCAATTCTTTCTGATTCCAAGCCCACTGTGCCACCTACCTGTGGAGGATAGAGCAAAGAATTTGGAGAGAGAGTTTGAGTTCATCCAGTCCATGTTATTTGTTGCCTATATGAACATGAGCAAATCATTTAATATCTTTGGGTTCCAGTTTTCTCATTTGTAAAACCAAAGTCTGATCACAAAATCTACAATTGTTTGGGAAGTACACCTTCCTACTCTCCTCCATGTGCATGGGCAATTGAAAGTGCACCATGCTATAATTACACTCTGGCCAGGTACCTTGCCACCTAGAATTATGTTGAATGTGAACACTTGTTTTCAATCTGCCTTCTGAACTTTAGAGACTAAACATTAGTAACAAATGCTAACTGATTTCCTTCTAGCTCCTCACGTGCGATACATCCCAAAGCCTGAGAATGAGCCATGTTCTATCACTGATTCTATGAAGCGGTTCCCAACGGAGGAGGTATCAGAGGAGAGCCCCACAAGCCCACCCCAGAATCCTCCTACCAACCTCACTGTGGTCACAGTGGAAGGATGCTCATCGTTCGTCATACTGGACTGGGAGAAGCCACAAAATGATACTGTCACTGGTCAGTTAATGACTTAAAGACTGTTTCAGTGGAAAGATTTTTAATTCTAACTGAGGAAGTCTCTTGTGAGAATGTAGTGAGACCCTATCAATATTTGTCTGGTAGTCTTGTTATACATAGTTTTCAGTGTGCATGCCTTATTTATTATTTATTCTTGGTCTGCACTCATGTAGGGCACTGTTGTATTCTAGACTCCTGGTGGAAAAAATGTGTTGCTTTGATCAATCACCAGGGTGATTGTACAACCGTGTGGAAGGAGCAGCATGATCCAGTGGAGAGAGAACACCTGGATTTAAATGCTATCTCAGATTAATTATCACTGTGACTCTGGACAAATCACTTATCCCCTCTGGATCTAATCTTTCATTTGAGGGGTTGGTTTCAAGAAGAAGTAAAGTACTATAAGATTGCATTTGACCTGAAATCAGAAAAACTTAGCTTAAAATCCATCCTCAGACACTTATTAGTTGTGTGATCCTCTATCTCAGTTTGCTTATTTGTAAAATGACATCTAAAGTTTGTTTCCTATCTAAATCTATGAGGGTAAATCATTTCACCATTCTGGACCTCGGGGTCCTTATTTATAAAATTCAGGGATCAGACCAGCGATTGCTGATGATTACAATTTTCTTAAATTATTCAACCAAATGTCACCACCTTGTCATGGTGTTATAATTCTTGTGGATGTTCAGTCTTCATGACCCCACTTGGGGTTTTCTCAGCAAAGACACTGAGATGGTTTACCACTTCCTTCTCCAGCTCATTTAATAGATGAGGAAACTGAGCAAACAGGATTAAATAATAGCGAGCCAGTGTCTGAAGTCACATTTTAACACAGGAGACCAGTCTTCCCGACTCCAGGGCAGCACTCTGTGCACTATGGCTCCACCTAGCTGTGATGGCAATTCAAAGGATGGGCCAACAGAACATATTCTGACTGTTCACCCTTCAAGGACAGATTTTACTCACTTTGGAGATTACAGGACACCAGATTAGCTGTAGAGTAGTGAATTTTCTGACAAGAACAATTAACAAAAACCATCTATTAAGGCTTAAATGGATTGCCTAATGAATGATGAATTCAGATGAATTTAGGAGAAAGTATTCAAACAAATATCATCAAAAATCCATGAAACACTCAATCAACTAGCATTTATTAATAATAGCCCACTTTGTTCCAGAAACTGTACATTGTTGTTATTGTTGTGCAGTCATTTCCAGTCATGATTGACACTTCATGACTCCATTTGGGGTTTTCTTGGCAAAGATATTGGAGTTGTTTGCCTTTTTCAGAAATTTTACAGATGAGGAAACTAAGGCAAACAGGATTAAATGACTTGCCTAATCCCAGTTAGTAAGTATCTAAAGTCAGATTTGAATTCAGGAAATATATATATATATATATATATATATATATATATATATATATATATATATATATATATGTATATGTAAAACCAAAGAAATGAGAAGAAGAAAAGGAATGGAGGAAAATAAGACAGTTTAAAGAACCCAATTCTCTTGTTATTTCTGGGGTAGATTGTGGGTCATATGATAATAATAACATTCCTACACTTTAGAATATAAGAGAAAAATATTAAAGTCTGTTGACCAATCACTTATTGAATCCATTCTTAATACCAATAATAATAGCTAACATTTATATTGCACCTATTATGTGCTAGGTACTGTGCTAAGCATTATTTCATCCTATGGGGGATTTGTGTTTCTTTCACCATATCACTCTGTGCTTTGTTTTTCTATAAGAGAAAGGATCCAAAGTTGTTCAGGAATACTGCTTTAGAAATAGTCTCGCAATGGTCCTCACACTTTTTAAATAGGGGGCCAGTTCACTGTCCCTCAGACTGTTGGAGGGCTGGACTTTAGTTAAAAACAAAAGCTCTCTGCCCCTTAGCCCACTTGCCATAACCCAGCAGGCCACATAAACGTCCTCAGCCCACTGCATCTGGCCCATAGGCTATAGTTTGAGAACCCCTGCTCTAAAGTATCATAATAATGGGTGTGTGTTTGTGGGCGTATATGTATTAGAGAGCTTGCTCAGAATTCATGATCAAAATGTGTCAAACTAAAATGAAAATAGATCCCTAAAGAGCACATATTAACTTAGAAAAACACAAATTAACATCAATATTGTATTGTATTGTATTGTATTTTGTTAAATATTTCCCAATTATATTTTTATCCAGTTTCTATTGCACTCGGGAATCTTGTGAGCCTCAAGTTTGTGTATACACATTTATGTACTTGTAAATTATAAGAACATATAATTCCATACTAATATATTATGAACAGCATAAAATGAAATAAAATTCAGATATATATAAAACATAAAATATATTAGAAAAATAAAACATTTAATAAACTATTTTAAAATGGTAAAAAATGTAGAAAAATATAACTTTAAAAAGACTCCCTTGAGTAAAATTGGAAAATATATGTCAATCATAAGCATTTGTTTTTAATCTCTTAACCTAGTTGTTGTACCTTAACTTGACCTCTCCAGCACATATTTTTAACTCAACACTATTAGCAGAAATCCAAATTAAAATGCTAAGACACCCATCTCACCTAATATACAATCTGTATAGAAGTGATAGCTTATTTCTTTCTTTTATTTCTTTATTTATAGCACTTAACAAGACAAAGTTCTAGCTAAAGTTCGACAAGAAAGAATAATTAGCTATTTTAGAAATGGCACAATAATATTCTGAGAGTTAAAATTTTGAAGAATGATCTCTGCTTTGTTTAGAGCGGCAAGTACATAAAAATGCTTTCTGGCATGAAATTCAGAGTTACTTGTGGAAATGTTGACATACTTTTATTAATCAAGATTACCAAGATAGAAGCTTGGTCTTAAAAATAACTGAGAAAAGAGTGAAAGCAGAGCATAGTTTATCTTGTTAATTTATCTTTCACTAAGAATATTTGTCAATTAAGTTTTTTCACAGCAAAATATGTATATGTTTGGATGACCCACCACTAGATTGTAAACTCTTCAGACAAGTATCAATTTCTCTACTTCCTCCATGATACCTCCCACAGCATCTAATACTTTGCTTTGTGCACAGTGTGTATATAAGAGCTATTATTGGATGATTGGTAGTCAGAGAAGTGGCTGCCAAGACCTCAAACGATAATAGCAACATCTTAAATTTTCTCTAGTAGCCAACATTTTTGAAATGTGTTTCAGGCAGCTACCAAAGTTCTTCCAAGAGTACATTCTTGAAAAATGTAAATCTTAAAGTACAATTCCAATTTGGAAATGATTATCACTTAGAACAACCCAGGGCAGCTGAGTCGCATAGTGGATAGAGCTCAAGGCTAATGTCAGGAAGATTATCTTCATGAGTTCAAAGCCAGCCTCAGAAATCTAGTAACTGTGATCCTGAGCAAGTCACTTAATCCTATTTGCCTCAGTTTCCTCATCTGTAAAATGAGTTGGAGAAGGAAATGACAAGCCACTTCAATATATTTACCAAGAAAACTGCAAATGGGGTCACAAAAAGTAAGACATGCCTGAAAAAACAAAAGCCTGAAAAGAAACATAAAGATTCTAGATTTGGTAATTAATTGTTTCACTTTAAACTTATGTAGTAATTGTTCAATTAACTAATGTAATATAATAGAAAGAGCATTGCATCTGGCATCAAAAGAAGGGTACAAATCCTGATTCTACCATTTACTGGTTGTGTTATCTTATGTGAAACACTTAACCTCTCTAAAACCCTTTTTTTTCTCAACTATACAATGGAAGTAATAATAATACTCTAGCTAACTCAAGATTGTTTTAAGGAAATTTCCACATAATCTTGAATTTGTATATTCATTTGAATGGATGTTATTATTTATTATTTGATTAATTTGTTTCCTTTTTTAGAATATGAAATTAGATCCAAAGAAAATGGAGCACCCACTGGGAAGAAGGAATCAATTCAAACTACAAATCAAACTTTCTCCACAATAGAAAATCTAAAGCCAAACACCAGGTAAGACAATTTGCCATTTTCTGAACAAAATCTAGTAGATATCAATTGATGTTATGTTTTTTATCATGTATCATTAGAATATAGGTCATTTTAATGATAGGTGACAATGTGTGCTGCAACAGATGAACTCCTGGAGAAAGCTTGGGGATATTGGAAAAAGTGTTGGGCTTAGAAGTAGAAGTAGCCTATGTTTAAATTGTGCCTCCATCATTTACTAACTATAGCTCTCTGGCTAGTCATTTAAGCTTTCTGAATCTTTTTACTCATTGATAAAATAGAAATATAACAACCATAGTACCAAACTAAAAGAATTGTTGTGAGGATTAAATGAACATTACATGTTTCATTATTAAAGGGAGGGAAAAGTTCATTATATCCAGTGAAAAACAAGATTATTCCTTTCTTAATGAAAATCATTTTTCCATGTATATTATTAAAACATTTTTAGAGTTGTGATATATGTAAGTATCACAAACTAGGTTGTGTACAATTTTTTAAAAAATTCAAACAAGAAAAGGACCCTAAACATCAAAAAATCAATCTGTCTAATCCCACTAGTATTTGGAATCCTGTTTCCTAAACTTTTGATCTCTTCTCTGATCTCTCCTGTTTCTTCAAGTCATTTATCTTGTTTCATTGATATTTTTTGATTTTCTGTCACATTTGTTTCCCAACAAGAGCCTTTCATTTTGACCCCCCCCCTTGCAACAATGAAAAAATGAAGCAGAAAAGATACAAGAACTTTGTCTGACATCACATGCGTGTTCATCACATATAGTTTCTCTGCCCCCCTAAAAAGGGAAAGGTCATGCATTTCATCATCTGTTCTCTAGGTTCTATATTAGTCATCACAACTAAAAGTTCAAAGGCCTCTTATTACTTAGGTTTATCAATAATAAGCTTTTAAAAACTGTTTTTCAAAGAAAAAAAATCTATGTTGGGTACAAGGTGTTTCCATGGTCTTTTGTGCTAAAAATCCTTAGTTCTAGATTATAAAAGAGATACATTGGTTTCCTAGAGGTACCTTTTCTTGAAAAGAAATCTTACTGACATTTTTAAACTATAAATTTTAAATTACAAATATTAATTTTTCCTAATGACCATGAGTAAAACTAAAATAAACAAATCATTCAGTAAAAACCTACTGGTGAACTTCATCCTGTTTCCTTGGCAAGAATGACAGCAATTGAGAACAGGAGAGAGCCTGCTCTATACTATAATGTATTTTTAGATAGGTGTAAAAAGGAAAATGTTATTTTATTTTAACTTTTTAGAAGGCAGATTTGGGCTTAGAGAGGTTGGATGAGTTTTCCCTCCATTTCCTGCTTTTTATTAAGTAAAAAAAAAAAAATCAATACAGTCCAGTATAGTCATTGACTGGCATCCAACTCAGAAAATGTTCATTGTGTTTCTTTTCTGAATAAGGAAAATGAAATCTCAGACCCAAATAGACATTATTTAACTCTATTTTGATTCAATTAATGTTATTAGATCCCTGCTGATAAGAAGTATTCATTCATATATGCAAATAGCCATAACAAACAAGAACGTAACATTTGCTATAGCAAATATATTACTTGGACATTATAAGAAACTGGTAAAAATGTAGGTACAAGTAGACCTGAGCCACCTTTCTCTCTGAAACCAAAGATTAATCAAGACCAGAAAAGTCTCTCCAAGATGCCTGATAGAAAAACTTTGTGTGCTATATTGATTTTAACTTCTAAATTCTCATGATTTAGAGGATATGGCTCTTCCCTCCTTCCCTTTTCCCACAAGTAATGTTTTTATCTCATTCACACAATCCCATCCATTCCCCAATCTGATTCCAATTTCCCATCTGCCTCTAGTCTAATTGGCAATCCAAGGAATGACTCCAGACCAGGATTAAGGATAACACTACCTGGATCCTTCTTTGGGGAAAATTATATTTAGTGAAGACAAGGAATGCTAAGGTTTAAGAATACCTCTGCCAGATGATACTATATTTAGGCAAAACATTGCTTCCCTTTGCTTCATAAAAATATCTTTTTATGCCTGTTATTTCTTAAATTTTATATTTGAAGTTTAGAGTTGTGAAATTTTATGTATAATGCTATCCAACTAATGTTCAGAGAGATCTAGAATTATATTGGTAGTTCTTAATTTAGAAACAGAGTGTGGTTTCTTATTCTTTTGAATTAGGTGTTTGAAACCTGAAATGCATTTTCCACATAGAAAAACAATGTTATAAATGGTGTTTAGGTGGCTAGGTCCCCAGAACTTTCTACAAAACTTTATTGACCTGTCATCTAAACTATAATTTATAACTACATTTCAATGAGAAAATTTAGCTTTAATTCTAATCCAGAAAATTGGAAAAACATTTTTCTTGGCCAGTGAAATAATTCAGTCAGTCAAACAACAAGCATTTATTAATTACCTGCTTGTGTGTCAAGCTCTAGAGATTCAAATACAAAGAATATAACAATCCCTACTGCTTTCAAGAGACTATCTCATTCTAATGATGGAGATAAGAACTAGATAGTTGGTAAGTAGGTATGTAAGTAGGTAAGTAGGTAGTAGGTAGGTAGATAGATAAATAGATAGAAAGAAAGATAGATCGATAAATAGATAGATAGATAGATAGATAGATAGATAGATAGATAGATAGATAGATAGATAGATGGATGGATGTTAGAAGCTACAGACTGGTCACAAAATTGTTATGCAACTTAAAACTAATAATTTTAGATGAATATGTGATAAAACTGTAAATAGCATATAAAAGCTTTTATTCTACTTACATAGAGAACCCATAGTTACCATGTTCTACTTTATGAGTGGGAACTGGATCTGTGACATCATTGGCCTAGTATAATATTTATAAAGTTTGGGAGCCAGTTCCTGGGTAATTATTTTATTAACAATACTAATAAATCACTAATAAAAAGAATCAGTAACATTCTCAAATGCCAAAGACCCCTCATGGAACTCATTCAGTGCTTTTATGCCTTTGGAAGGGAAAATGTTCCTGAGGGTGGCAATCAAATCTGAGTGGTTAAAAAAAAAAGTAATGAGATAGGATGAATACTATAATAAGAAATGGACCTATTCCAATGTGGGTCTTGGAGTATGTGATGCTGAGAACCCAAATCTTGGTCAAATAGATTTTTATTAATTTCCATATCACCATCTGGCAAAAGGGAGAATCCATATTTGTCCATTTATGTCTGAATAAACACAATGAGCAGGAATCCACCCATTGGCCTAAACTTAGAGTTTCTTTATTGTCTTTGATTAGATCTTAATCTGGGTAAGTCTTTGTCCAAGATATCCTACACTGTTTGATTTCTGAATGAGGAAATAGAAAAGGGGAAACCTTAGTCTTAATTCAATAACTAATATTAGTAATAAAAAATACAATAGAGAAATAATTGTTTCTTTCAATGATGAGAAACCTATGAAAAATCAGAGCATGAGAGGGTCCAAATCTTTCCCCAAGTTGCTAACTGCATGAAACTTTCTGAGACTGTTTCCTTACCTGTAAAACAGCAGTAATAACATTCCTATTATTGATTTCACAAATTTGTTGTAAAGATCAAGTAAGATAATATACATGAATCCGTTTTTGCAAACCTTCAAGGGTACTATAAATGCCTTTACATTATTATCTCCCAAGTCTATCCATGTCCGTTATTAGAAAGTTTTTTCTTACATTGAACTGAAATCTACTATCATGTATTTTCCATCTCTGATACTAATTTGAACTTCTAGGAATAACTATTTGTGATGAAACATTTTTAAATGACCAAATGTATGTTTGTTTAAAGGGGCAGCTAGATGGTATAGTAGATAGAATGCTTGACCTCAAGTCAGGAAGGCTCTTTTCCTGTGGTCAAATTAGGCCTTATTCACCTAGTAACTGATCCTGAGCAAGTCACTCAACTCTGCCTCAGTTTCCTAATCTGTAAAATGAGCTAGAAAAGGAAATGACAAACTGTATTTTTGCCAAGAAAACTCCATGGTTTCCTAAGGTCATGAGAGTTGAACACAAATGAACAACATCAAAATATTTGCTTAATTATTTCATTGAGAATATAGGTTAAAATTAATACACCAAAAAAATTAATATGCCAGCCACGATTCATTCATTTTTCCACTTTAACCCAAACATGACTTATTTCTATCATGCCCCAACTATAAATCAAGAGTGAATATAATCATCATAATAAAAAGTACCCTGTAAAATAAAGGTGAGGTATGTACAGTATGCAGCTACCAGATGGTTTTTATTAGCTTAAAAGAATGGCTTCAGTCAAATTTCAACACGTTGAAAAAATTTGGAATATAACATTTATTTTTAAAGCAGAAAAATTTTTAATTATTTCAAGGAGAATTCCCCTTCAGGGTTCTGGAAATCCACACAACAAAACCTCTTTAAAACAGCTGCTAAAAGATTGGTTCTATGTTCCCTGGGCCCAGAACACGTTACACATAATAAGGACACTTTAGGTTCCTAGGTTTTTGCTAATTTTATTAAGATCTGAAAAGTGACATCAGTTATTGACTAAATCTATTAATATCAGGTAGCAGAAACTATAAGAACTCTTTAGAACAGACTTTAGAGATTAGGCAGACTCCCTGGAGTTAGCATCTCCTGTTGGCCAGAAATGATGGCTACTTCACCTGGCCAATTCCTGAAACAAAATGGAAAGGCGAAAAGACCCTCCCTCTACATTCTCTTCTCACTCTCCCTTTGCTTTCTTATCCTCTGATTTCCCTTTTATTTAACTTATCAATCACTTATTTTATTGTATACATAGACTTTTTTTCATCCTTGAAGGTTTTAAACAAAAAACATGTTTCTTGGCTCTGTGATTTCATGTGTGCTGGTTTTCCTTCTAATAGAGATCAGATGCACTACCCATCTTGTGCCATTCTTATTGATATCTTTCCAAAAGTCCCCCAAAGAGAATCATCCCAATATCCTGGAGGTCTTATTCTGCCTTTTCTGACTTCCTCTCTAGCTCAATGGGTCTTTCAGGCTTCCAATCTACTCTAGCAAATTCTTTCTTCATGACTGACCCATCTCCTTTACCAGTTGTGAAGATTCTTAATAAGGTCTTTTATGTAACTTCCTGGACAAAAGTCATCAGAAACATGTTATAATATCTTAGCACTCTCTTTATATCTTTTAATTTATTAGATTATCTATTTTAATTTTCTGAGATAATAGCTCTTAGAGATGACATTTATATAGTGCTTTAAAGTTTACAAAATTATATATATGTAATGTATGTATATATATATAATCTTTACAATAATAATAATAAGTATTAGAGGTGTTAATTATCCTTATTTTAGAGATTGAACTAATTGACAATGCAGGTCCACACATTTTTTGTAGCATTAGTAATAGCAGAAATAATAATAATAGTAATAGCAGCAATATAGCAGCAGCAGCAATAGTAATTGAAGAAGAAGAAGAGGAAGAAGAAGAGGTGAAGAAAAAGATGAAGAGAATGTGAAGAAGAAGAAGAAGAAGAGAAGGTGAAGAAAAAGATGAAGAGGAGGTAAAGAAAATGATGAACGTAGAGAAAAAGACAAATTTGAAGAAGAAAATGATGAAAGGAGAAAAAGAAAAAGATGAAAAATGAGAAGACAAAGATGAAGACAACAAAGATGAAAAAGACAAAAATGATGAAGAAGGTGAAAATGAATTCTCAGAAGAAAAAGATGAAGGAGATGATGATGATGACGATGACAATGATTATAATGACGATGACAACAATGATGACTACAAAGACAAAGACAATGACAATGAAGAAGATAGAAAAGACAAAAGATGAAGAAGGTAAAAATGGAGAAGCAGAAGAAGAAAAAAATGAAGAACAACAGAAGAAGAACAAGAACATGAACAAGAACAAAAATAAGAACAAGAGGAAAAGAAGGAGAAGGAGAAAAGGAAAAATTTACAGATGAGAAAACTGAATCTCAGGGAGATGATCTCGCTAACTCCAAGTCCAGGACCCCACTGCCTCCAATGAAGAGAATGATGTTCCAAGATTTGGAACCACATAGCATTCCTAAGAAAATACTGGTGGTGATGAAATGGCCCTTTGTAGTAATAGACACCATACAATCACTTTAAGCAATAGGTAATTTCCCAACTCAAATATAGTCCAATTTCCTCCTACCACTCAATTTTTTTTCCCAACTAATCATCCATATGCAGCCCTTGACCAAGTGTAATCTTCTTTGACGAAGATAAAAAATATAGATATGTTAATAGCTATTTATGTTTTATGATTATAAAACACCTTATACATTTTCTTTCAGTTTGATCCCTGATGAACAATGTACACTTTAGTATATGCACTTTAGAGATGAGCAAATTGAGGCTCGAGAATATAACTTGCCTAAGGTAAATTAGCAAGTAATTAACAAAGCTAGGATTCAAACATGATTTTTTATTTTAGTTCTCTTTTCACTATATTACAAAAATACAAATTTATGATTCTCCAAGTACTCTCTCCCTCTGAAACACTTCATTTTAGTTCTTTACTGGCTCCAAGGTCTTGTCCGTTAAATATTTAGAGGTTATGTGACTAAGCAAGTAAAAAGCTGCTGACTCTGGCAAAGAATTCTATTTCCTTATTTCCCTGGCCTCTGTTTTCAACATTCTGCAGAACCAAGTCCATGTGATTGTCACTTGATATATGTGCAGCTAAAGAAATAAACAAATGAGCAGATGAGGGTCTAAAATAAAATTGTGAAATTCCTACATCTGGAAGGGTGGGAGGTCCATCCCTCCCTTCTCCTCCTCTCTCCTTCAGGTGTCCAGAATTCTCTGATTTCTTCCTAGCAAGCCTAACAGTTGACTAATGAAAACTCAAAGATGATTTCTCCCAGAGCAAGGGGGAATGAAAGCACAATAACCAGGCTTCTGAAATCAAATGGAATTTGATCATAAAATACATAATTAGAGAATCACATCATAGAGTTATAAACTTTTGGAGCTAGAAGGGGGCTTTCAGTGTTATCTAGTGCTAGTCCAAGACTTGCTTTACACATGAGAAAACTGGCAGACCAGTGTCAAGAATATTAACTCCTCAATCAAAAAACTGTTTTGATGGAAAAAAGAGACCCAATAAAATGGGTCTATTGCTTACTAACTTTTTTGTTTAATCAAGATGCATGGTTAGATCAGACTGTCTTCCAGGTGTCTTCTAATTCTATCCTTCTTTGATGTTCAGTATTGCCCTGCATTTAGGAAGACTTGAGTTGAAATCCAGACTCAGACACTAACAGTGTGACCCTGGACAAGTCATTTAACCCTGTTTGCCTTAATTTTCTTCTCTGTAAAATGAGCTAGAGAAGAAAATGGCAAATCACTCCAGTAGCTTTGCCACAAAATCCCAAATGGGGTCATGAAGAATAGTACACTACTTGAAAAATGACTGAACAATAAGGAGCGTGAGTGATTTGTCTTAGATCATTAGATTCAGAAATGGGCCAGAATTTGAACCCAAGTTTTCTGATTTTCTGAATGATTCTTCAAGATAATAAATTGCAGAAAGTGAAGACTTCCATTAGTAGAAGGTGTTCCATATACCAAAGTGTAGGTCCAGATTATGCTCAGATTCTATTCTTTAGTTAAATGCTACTACAAATGTTCCAGAGTCCTATTCATTATGTCTACTTTCTTCTCTACACACACACACACACACACACACACACACACACACACGCAATTATTAGCTGTCACAATCATTTATCACCATCACCACTTTGAAAATTATTACTCCAGGGAGAAAATTTCAGTGTCTCATTCTATATAAAGCATACATTCATCTTAGAAGTTAGAAAAGTTCTCTGCACGAACTTGCCCATCCTAAAACAATTGTCCCTCTATCCTGTTACTCTCTTCCATTCCTTGCAAAAGCTGTAGAAAAAAATCAACTATATGCACTGTCTCAACTTTCCAACACCCATTCACTTGTTTACTCCTTAGTTCTGTACTTTTCCTAGAGTCACCAACGACTTCTTCATTGGCAAACTAATTAACCAATCAGTCAATCTTAATGCTCATTCTCCTTGATCTTTCTGCTAACTACTGACCACTCTCTCCCTCTTTCTAAATGAACTTCCATCCGTTTACTTCAGTGATAGTGTTTTCTCCTGATTCTTCTTCTACCTGTCTTTTGTCTCCCTTGGTCCCTGGCCCGGATTCAGCTTTCTCTTTCTACTTCTGAGTTTGAATATGTCCCAGAGCTCTATCCATGGTCCTTTGTTATTTCTTCTCTCCAAACTCTTTCCATGCTCTCATATTTTCATTTATCACATCTGTGCAGATGACTTCCAAATCCATATCTAGTCCCAATTTCTTTTTTGGAGTTCCAGTCCAACATTTCTAGCCACCCTGAATGACATCTTTACCAGCAATATTCCCCAACTCCTTAAATTTAGTATGTTCCAATCTGAACTTTCCTTTGCCCCTGCACCAGCTCTTCCTCAGTTCTTTATTGTTATTCTTCAGTCATTTTCAGTCATGTCCTACTCTCCATGATCCTATTTGGGGTTTTCTTGGCAAAGATATTAGAGTGATTTGCCATTTACTCTTCCAGCTCATTTTACAGATAAAGAACTGAAGTTAACAGGGTTAAGTGACTTGCCCAGGGTTTGTTTAAAGCCAGATTTGAACTCACAAAGATGAATCTTCTGGATTCCAGGCTTGGAAGTCTATCCACTGTGTCATCTAGCCTCCTCTCACCTCTGGAACCATGCATTTAGGAGGACAAGATTCAGTCCTAAGAAAATATGACCTGTTTAAAATGGTCTTTTTCTTTCTTTCCTTTTTCCTTGCTTTTTTTTTCTTTCTTCCTTCCTTGCTTTTTTTTCTTTCTTTTTTTACACTCTAGTTCTTTATCTTTTGTACATGTTTTACCTTTCTGGCCAATAAACTCTTTGAAGATAAAGGCTGGATATTTTTTTTCATCTTTATATCCCCAGTAGTTAATATAGCTCCTTTGCACATTAATGGCACTTCATAAATATTTGATGATTTTAATTGAATGGGACATAGTGCTTTAAAATGGGAATCCAGATATATGGGCAAAATGACTTTAGACAAATTACATAACTCACAGCCTCAATTTCTTTATCTGTAAAAATTGAAGGCTTTATTCTAAATAGATGATGTCTAAGATCCCTTGCAGCTCTGACATTCTATAAGTCTAAGAATATGGTAAGAGTTGTGAAAATTGACATATAGGGAAAAAAAAGAAACTATTAGAACCAGGGCAAAACCCAGGTCTTTTGAATCACACTCCAGTCCTGCTTCTTTCTCATAGTACCATTTCTATGATTTTCCAGTGTTCTTGAGTCATACCAGTTCATACCAAATAAATCTTATCCAAAGCACAAAAGTGCCAATAAGCACAAATCTTAGCAACAGCATTTGATTAACCTGAATTTCCTTGATGAACTGGCTTGCCAGGATGTCTGGACATACAAAATTTCTGTGTACTGGAAAGCCATTTAAGTCCACCATTCTTTCTTTGTAATCCCATATTTCTCTTCTGTGCATGGCTGGACAAAGGAGGAATTCACTGTATGTGCCAGAATTCCATGTGGTATAGCAATTTCCTTTGGAAAAAGTACCTACTACAGTAATTAAGATAAATCAAATTCTCTTAATCTGCACAAGTACTTTTATTGTCCTCTATGGGTTTGGTGGATTTGGATGGACTTTTTTTTTCCTAAAACATATAGAGTCTCCTTTAGAGGTCAAAGACAAAGGTAGCTTGAAACTGTTGTTTACACTGGTACATCAAATATCTTTTGGCACCAAGTACAAGGTGAAAAAGAGACTTCTTGTGAATTGTGAATATGACTAAAAAAGACAAGCATGTGGAATAACCATTATGGGCTTTTCATCATTTCTTTGTGAAGTTCTGGCCTAAAAAGATTCTTCATTAGCTTTTTCAATATTCCTTTTATTGTGCTGTACATAGACCTTAAGGGGACGGAAAAGATGCCAAAGGATCTTAGGTTTTCCTTTATTTTAGGTATTAACAATCAAAAGACTAATTTTTGCTTGGTTTGAAAAGGAGAAGAAAAATTAAGTTCATTATTCACTCTTAGTAACATATCAGCAGTATGAAATTTCATTAGACCATAAAAAAAAAAAACTTCTGCTTTCACACCATTGTACAGTTGAAATTCATGAGTACTTAATGGAAAGAGGAAGACACACAGCCTTCTAGGTTAGCTATGCTGCGCAACAGCATTCTGTTTCCAAGGACCTACCTGGGATCTAACTAACAACTGATTAAAGTTCATGGGTTTTCATAGTTGTTAAACCCCTTCTCTTCCTTTCTTATTCTTCCTTTGGTAGAACTTATTCTGCTCTGGAATGATGATAGTCCAGTGATTGAACCCTCAGCAGAGCCATCGATAGGAATTCTCTCACATGTATCTCTGACACGTATTTGCTATGTGATTCTAAGCAAGCTATTTATCTCTGAGTCTTTAAAACTCTTTCTAAAATGTAGAGATGGTGCCATCCTGTATTTACAAGGAGTTTATTCTTTGGGAAGTTTCCGAAATCATATATCCAATCTTTTTCCCTATAACTGGCACCATATATTGATATCTTAGTCCATATTAATTGGCTGATTTTCTATCAATGTCATGGATGACTCTTTCCATTACAAGTTATTATTAGGGCAACTGGTAGCACAGAAGATTAGAGCTTTGGGCCCCAAATCAGCAAGGCCTTATCTCATACACTTACCAACAATAAGACACTAGGCAAGTCACTTAACATCAGTTTGCCTCACTTTCCACAACTGCAAAATGGGGATAATAATAATATCTACCTCACAAGGTTGTCATTAGGATCAAATGAGATAATATTTGTAAAAAATGCTTAGCATGGTGTTTAACACATAGTAGACACTATATATGAAAACTCATTCTATCTTTTGGGATTTTCCATTGTTTGGGTCCTGATTGACTCAGATTGAATGTAAATAGCAGCCATTTCTGTTGAAGCCCTGAGGGGCTTTCCCTCCCAGATTCATTCATTCATTCATTAAGATTTTTTTTGGACCAGGTGAAAGAGATTTTTTTGACTCAATTGTTACCTATTCACCAAATGGGGGCAGCCTCAGTCAAACTGAGACTTATTGAAGACCTTAGCTTAAAAAGGCAGAGTTCTACTGTTGCATCCAGAACCATCTCCACTCATCCTGATCTATATCTAGCCACTGGACCCAGATGGCTTTAGAGGTTTGAGGCAGGTGATCTTGCATAGATTCTCTCTCACTCAAATTTAAGTCACTTGTATGTCATGGCATTACTACCCTGATGTCATAATCCTCCTCAAGAATGAAGAACAAATAAGAACCTCTCACTGCTGGTGAATTTCTCTTATATATTCAAAAAGTCCTGTATGAAAGTTTTGAAAATCAATTTTTTTCTTTTGAGTGCAATTGGGAATGGAGATCCCCCTGGAGGGAAGTGAAATTTTTCAAATATCCCACACAAAAAATATATTTACTTAAGTTTAAGGGGATTAAATGTATATACATATTGAAAGAGAGTTTCTACTCATTTCAAAACTTAAAAAGAGGAAACCAAAAACTTTTTTCAAGAAGTGGAATATATATATATATATATATATATATATATATATATATATACATATATATATATATATATATATATATATATATATATATATTTGGTATCTGACATATGTATATACATATATAATATATATATGTATATATATATCAGTGTATAATTAGTTAACATATAGGAGGATGGCACCAAGGAACTTATTGAAAGAGAAAGAAAGAGGCAATCAGAATAAGAAAGAAGGTCATGAGAAAAAAGATAATAAAGAAAGAATTAATAGATTCTGACTTGAGGAACCCAAACATCAAGTATCTTATCATAGATTATCACTGACCTCTAAAATTCTGGACCAACTCTGATTTCTGCTATAAGAAGAAACACTTCTGTTTCACCTCTTTCTATGGGACATTAGGTCCTCACAATTTCCAAATATAAAAAAAAAAATCTATTTTTCTATGGAGTTCTGATTGAGTAGTGGATAAGATAATGACAGATTCTGAAACTAACTTTGAAATTTTTCAGACATAGTTCTGTAGGGACAGCTAGGTGGTGCAGTAGACAGCCCTGAAGTCAGGAAGACCTGAGTTCAAATGTGGTCTCAGACACTTCCTAGCTGTGTGACCCTGGCAAGTCATTTAACCCCAATTGTCTCAAGGGAAAAAAAAAAAGATATGGTTCTGTTGAATAACTCTCAGGACAAGATGACAAGGTCACTTTAACCTGATAAAACATGTCAGTTTCCCTTACCTTGTTTTCTTTTGAGAAACTATGGCTGTCCCTTTCTATGGTATCTTGCTCATCACCATATAACTTCTACTTGTGATTCCTCTTCTCTAGGAAACTTAATCTATAAGTTGAAAAGAAAGTGTGAACTTGCTTTAATAGAAATTAATTTCCTCATTTGAGAATTCCCTCTGCCTATAAAATCACAGATCCATTAACTATCACTACTATCACCATTACTAGACCCCCACACAAAATTAATCTTGCCTCCTCTTCCTGAGATTTGACCAAACTGAGCATTTCCATTATATGATTTTCTAGGACCTTGAACATGGAACCTTTTGACTTTTTGCTGTGTTTAATTACTTCTTTGTTTAATATACCTAAATTCCCCATTCCATAAATCAGCCTGAATAGTCATCAATACAATCATCACATTTAGATATGGTCATATCTCCTTTGTGACAAGGAAATTAATCTCTTGTCAACAAGTACACCCTATTGAGCTGACACTGCTGCTTGTGGCTATTCACGTGACTTTTAGAGTCATTTCATCTCTCAAAGCCTATTTCTTCACTTGTGAAAAGGAGGCTGGATTAGTTGACTTTGATATGTGATTCTATAAGTGAAAAGGGAAGCAGGATGCATGTAAAGCTCCAGGGGCAAGTGAGAACCATTTCTAGTGGATTTGGCAGTAGCTGCTTTGATCCCATCCTATTGGTTGATTATTATCTATTTGATATTAATTAATTACTACTAATACTAATAAGCACTAATGCATGATCTTTAAGTTTTGCAAAATGATATATATGTACATACATATACACACACATATATTCTCATTCTTTATTACTTGAACAAGGATAACTAGAGAAAGCATCAGAATAAATAGCAGTGTCAGAATAGGAACCAAAGTAGGAAGAAGAAAGATACCATCTACCCCTTCCTTCTAGCCACCAACGATATACCTTCACTCCTTGCTCCTATTCTGTCTCCTTTATAATGAATCTTAACTCCTAACTTAACTCCTAACCCTACCATCCTGGCAGGACCACAGCCCAACTCCCCATCCACATTGTTCAAAACACAGAACTTTTTATTCAAAATTATCTGGATAGGCAAAATGCTAATCATTAATGTAAATACTTCATAAAGCACACAGAAAATAAATATATTTTGGAAGGTGACAATAAGGTGGGAGTACCTAAGTTTACATCCTGCCTCAAATATGAGTTGTATGACTTTAGGAAGGAGAAAATGAACAAGCATTTATATGGAGTCTACTATGTGGTAGGCATTTTGCTAAGTGCTTTATCTCATTTGACCCTCTAAATAATTCTCCAAAGTAGGCGCTGTCATTATCCCCATTTTACAGGTCAGGAAACTGAGACAGATAGAAGTCAAATAACTGATTCAGAATAGCATGATTAGTAAGTACATGAGGTCAGATTTGAACTCATCTTCCTCACTCCAATAGGCAAATTACTTGGCTTTCTGCTTCAGTTTACTCATCTCAAAAATGGGGCTAATAATAACAACCTACTACATATAAAGCACTTTTTAAACATTTATGTATTCCATAAATGCTAGCTATTATCAATATTTAATCAATCAGTAAACCAGTTCTAGGATAGGAAAGGAGAGTACAAAGAGAAATTAAACATTTTCTGCCCTTTACATTCTATCAGGAGAAAAGGACATGTAAGTCCTTACACATGTAAGTCAAAACATTTACAAAGTACAAAAGATACTGAGGAAATAAGAAAGGGACTCCTATAGGAAGAAGGGGAGAAATTGAGCTTTTTTATGAACCAGAGATAAGGGAGGAATGTATTCCAAGCATGGAACCAGGGGGAAACCTAGAGAGGAGATCGTGGCATCATAGATTGAGAGCTGTAAGAGTCCTTGGAGGTCAAAGTTAGCTCTTTCATTCATTTTACACTGAGTCTCAGAAAGCCTGGGATCTTCCCAGGGTCACACAACTAGCAAATATAAGTGAGGATTCAAACCCAACACAGGTCTTTACGGTATAAGCAAAAGAGTAGGACTGCCCTATTGTTCACCATTACCTAGTTCTCAGAACTGACTAGGGACACATCCAGGTCTAAATGCAGCAAATTCAAATGTGTTTCAGTTTGTAACTGCCACCTGTGTGTGTATATATAACTATATTAGTTCTAGTAAGTATGTATATATATGTATATATACATATATATGTATGTATATATACATATATATGTACATATAATATTTGTATATATCTACACCTGAAACATCTCATGAATAGAAATGTCATTAAAGGAAAGACGTTTTCATGTGTTTTGCTGCTGCACCCTTAGGACCATTAGCCTCCTCCTTGCTAAAATCTAACTTGCTGCTAAAATCTTTTGTGTGTGTCCTTAACCCAATTAGAATGGGAGCTCCTCGAGAGCCACAAACTGGCTTCCTTTCCTATTTTCATCCTGTGGTGCTTTTCACATGAGGGCAGCTAGGTGGTGCCAGAGTGCACAGAGTGCTATGTCTGAAATCAGGGAGATGAGCCTTTCGAGTTCAAATGTGACTTTGGATACCTAAGTTGTGTTACCCTGAGCCAAACATTTAATGTTTGTCTCAGTTTCCTCATCTGGAAAATGCACTGTACAAAGAAATGGCAAAGCATTCCAGTTATCTGTACCAAGAAAACCCCAAATGGGGTCAAGAAGAATTTGGAAATGGCAAACCATCCCAGTATACTTGCCACAAAATATATATATATATATAGATATATAGATATATAGATATATAGATATAGATATATAGATATAGATATATAGATATATATTTATATATATATACTATATAGATATATATATATAGATATATATATCTATATATACTATATAGATATATATATACACACATACCTATGTACTTGCATATACAAATTACTCCATCCAGTGGACCACCAAAAAGCATCATGGAACAAGGTTCTTATGCTCTAACTGAATTTAGATTCAATTAATAATTAAATGCATATGCTTAAATATATATATTTACATAAATATATTTATGTTTATGTAAATATATACTTAAATATATGTATGTAAATATGTATACTTAAATGCATATATTTTTGTAAATATATAATGAAATGTATGTATGTGTGTAAATATACTTAAATGAATATATGTGTGTAAATATATATACTTAACTGAATATATTGTAGGTAAATATATATGCTTAAGTATATATACATACATACACTTAAAATCAGTTGGGAAGAAAGCTTGCTTCCTCCTCTGGCTGCCTGCACCATTGGTCTGAGAGAATAAGGCCCTTCAGTATGAATCATGCAATAAATGAGCAAAGGCAAGGAGAAAGTACAGCTGTAAAATAGATAGCATGGGAAGGTCAGAATAGTGAATTGCTATTTACTAGTTATAAGAACTTAATCAAATCTCAATCTCTCTAAGCCTTAGTCTTTTTATATGTACAATGACAGGGTTGGATTTTGATCTCTAAAGCTCTCTAAATCTATGATCCTATGATTTGCTACTACAAGTACTTTCTGCCTGTCTAGATTTATAATCTAATCAGGAAGAAACACATGGTGCGCTGCCAAATAGATATAGAATTCAAACCAATTTCTTTAATCAACTTGCCAAGTATTCTGCAAAAAGTTAATGAGAGACATCTAATCAGTTCGTGAACATTTAAAAGTGCATCAGCAAAACTGCAAACGGGCCAAGTATAATAGTGAAATGGAGGGAACACAGAGATGATTCCAGCAGTAAGAGCTGGCTGGCCCAAGCTCTCAACCACAGCTCAGAATAAACCAACTGAAACTGTTACCACTTAAACCAAAGTTCATATAATTTTGATTATTTTTTTCCCATGTTCAGTTCACTATAGCAATAATGGATCAGTGGCTATGTTTGGGGCTCAGCAAATCTTTAATCCTTAGAAAATTCCTGTGTGCCAATTATTGCTTAAATAGGTTCTAAGGGGAATATTATGTTTCTTTGTGTTCTTAATTCAATGATGGAGGTAAGGAATATCTTTATGTACAAAAATTTATATAATAATTCATTGTTATAAAGAAATACATATACAATCCATTTTTCTTTTTCCTCATGTACTGAAATGCTTGTGTTGTTGATGGTTAAATTTAAATTGTAAAAATAATAATTGTTTTAAAAGCCAAGCAATGGACAGGAGGAAATCTCATCATCAATGTTACATTCGATCAGAGGTTTAACTAATATTTTTGGTTCTTGAAACAAATGGCACATAAGGTCCCATCAAATCAACTTGGAAAAAAAATTTAGTTGAAAGAGTAATTATGAGAAATCAAGGAAAAACCATGGATCTCTTACTCTGGGACACAGCCTACGAGCTGATGTTGGAGGCAGGATTGGAAAAAGAAAGCAGGAGAGGGATGCACCAGGAAGGACTTCAACTGGGATTCAGTTTAGGTGAAGATAGAAAGGAACTCTACCATTTGATCCCTTACAATTTCATTATTCTACTTAAATCTACACTAAACACAGTTGTTTCAGTTGGTTGTGGGAGAGTAATACCCTAACATGTGTATGGTATGTTAAAACTTTCAAGTGTTGGAACAGCTAGGTGGTGCAGTGGATAGAGCAACATCCTTGAATTCAGAAGGACCTGAGTTCAAATCTAGTCTCAGACACTTAACGTATCCTAGCTATGTGACCTTAGGCAAGTCATTTAACCCAATTACCTCAGCAAAAAAAAAAAAAACAAAAAACCCACAACTTCCCAGTGTGCTGTTTGTTGTTTCATTTTAGTTTTGCTCAAGCTTCCAGTGATTCCCTATTTATTGCCTCTTGTTTAAAATGAAAATTCCTCGGTTGATATTAAAAGCCCTCCAAAATCTGACAACAGCATACTTCATCTCAGTTTCTTTCCTGTACCCTGTATTCTAGCTAAATTGGACTACAAGATATTCCCCATATTTGACACTCCATCACTTGCATTTACACAAACCACTGTACCCAAACTACCAATAGATACCAATAAATAGATATATTCAGAAGTGCTCATCTCCATTGGTGACAAGAGTTTTCATATTGAGAGTTTTCTTCACAAATGAAATAGATTAAAATGAAAAACAAAAACAAAACCCACAGGCCTTATTTTTTGTCCACAGTTGGTCAGTCAATACCATGTATTATCTACTATGTGTTAAGCAAAGAACTATGTTTTAGAGAGAAAAATGAATTAACAGATCATAGCATTGTTTCCAATATATAACAAGTTTCTTGTTTTCAAAGAACTTCTAGAAAACCAGCATAGTAATGAAAAAAAAGTACTGGACTTTAGTTTCAAGTCCTGTCTTCGTCAAATATTTTTGGCATACCCTTAGCAAGCCACTTCATTTTTCAGTGCCTCAGTTTCCTTATCAGTAAAATGAGCTTTCCAGAGTACATGATTTCTAAGATTCCTTCTTGTATTAAGATTCTGTGATTCTAGTTTCAACAATATTTAGCAAGTCGATAATTTTAAAATGACAACAGGGTGAACACTTGGCACTCTAGGAGGGAATATAAGTTTTTTTTCTTCTCTTTACCTAGTTATGAATTCCAGGTGACACCCAGAAACCCTCTTGGTGAAGGCCCATCTAGCAAAACTGTGTCATTCAACACTGAATCAGGTAACCACATCAGTGACTCCTAGTAAATTAGTCCAGTGAAGTTCTCAGTACTTTGTCTAATGCAAAGATCATCAAGGGAATGCAGGGTAAGCTCCCTGGTAATGCTCAGGAATTAGGCTTTTTTTATATGCATAAAGGTAAACTCAGGTAAGCTTTTGCACATGTATTTCTCTCTCTTCCACTTAGAAAAATTATTTTATGTCAGACTAAGTAGCATTAAAGAAGAGGCTGTACTCAAATAGCCTGTCAATCCAGTGTATACTACCAAACCCAGAATAAAATCTATATGCACTATAAAAAAGGCTCCTTGGATCTGACCAATATTGACATCCAAAAGATTTTATTAGTTGGTCAGTTTCCTGACAGCTAACCTGTTAACTTAAAAATGACTATTTTGCCTTGATTGTATAGATCTTGATACTATAGCTTGATGATACAGAATTATAAACGGAAGGCATTCAACTAATATTTGTAATTGTCCCACCAACAACCTTGTTAACATGCTGGTAACTGATAGTCTTTGAGATGAGCTAGAAACCAGACCTAGGGTATAATCTTAGAAATTTGACAGATATTAAGTGCCCATGACAGATAGTACTGAATGACTGAGCCACCTGCCACAAGGAAATAGCTATAAGATGGTAGAAATGAATTTCAATATTTAAGGAAAATTTCCAAAAACAAATCTAATTCAATGTTTAATTGGGGCATGACATTTCATAAATAATACTCTGTAGCAACTGGGAAATCCAATCTCTTTACTGTGATATTAGATTATAATGTTGGGCAATATTTATCTTATTGACTGACTCCTGGTTTACAATTTCTCCCCAGCGGATCCAAGAGTGAGTGAGCCAATTTCAGGTAAGGATGTTGCACTGAATAAGCAAATTGGATCTTTTATTTAAACTTCCTTTAAGACAATACATGGACCATAACTTTAATAATCACATGTCTTCACATCTCCCATTAAGAGCTCTTGAGAATTCCTGGCAGTCTAAATGTTTACTAAAAATGGATAATAAACCTCAATTCTCTGAAGCTCCAGGAACAACCTGGATACTTTGAAATGAGTCTACATCAGTATGCTTGAACCAGCTCATGTTTTCTCATCCTAATCTCTTAATCACCAAAATACAATTTCCTAAGATTTAGATGAAAGCCACATTTAAAATAATTGAAATATTACTATGTACTACATAAGACAATCCATATTAGTACCAAAATGTTATCTTCTATATCCAGCATTTCAGAAAACTTTGAATATTGAACACTATTTTATATGAACATTATTTTAATGCTGACCATTCTTTCTAAGATATCATTTTATTACTGAATATAACTCGGGCATTTTTTTTAATCTTTTCAATACTTTTGATTTACTGGGAAAAGTCAGGTAGGTGCCAGCAATCTGATACTAAAACTTGAAAATCATTTAGGTTTTAGCAATTCTTAAAATTATCTTGCATCTCACTCTTAGGATACAAAACCGTGGATAAGAAAATAAAGTTGGCTTTTGTATTTCTCTTATGCAGCAGGAAGAGATGCCATCTGGACTGAAATACCCTTTAATTCAGACTCTTATTCAGAATGCAAAGGCAAACAGTATGTCAAAAGAACTTGGTATAAGAAGTTTGTAGGTGTGCAGCTATGCAATTCTTTGAGATACAAGATTTATCTGAGTGATTCACTCACAGGTAAGGGTAATACAATATACCTCTTTTGAGTTTTGTTCTTTAGTTTTCAGACATTTCCCTCTTACTACAATGCTTGGGTATTAAATGACTTACTTTAGGCTTTTCTGCTATGGAATGCAGGTAACTGGGATTTGCAAATAAAAATGTAGTACTTTTACTTAAAATGTCACTGAAGCATTTTTTTGATAACTACAGATGAAGATCTTGATTCTAACTTTTGGAACTATACAAAAGAAAACAATTTGAAAGGCACAAACTTAGTCCCATGCCTAATAAATAGTTTAGATTATAATTTTTGCCATAGCCATCTGAAAAAAAATTCAGTAAGAAGAAAATTAAGCATTAATGTAATCAGTTAACATTTGAAATGACCACTAGCATAGAACATCCCTGTTCTGCCTATAACGTTACCTTGAAAAAATCTAATATATAAGCATATATGAAATAAAATACTATTGCCACTTAGTCTACTGCAAAGGGATAAGAACCTCTTAATACGAATTTTTAATTTAGAAAATGGAGGTTACTGAAATGGTTACCAAACATTTTGAAAGAGGCTGTTTATATTGTTTTAATATGACTGATAACATTAATATCACAGTATTAACTAGCTTAAAAAAATGTTTGAGTGGTATTAATATTCTATCCATTAGTAACTAAGGTAGTTCAAAGGAAATAAATGAATTAAAAGTCCAAGCTTGTAGCTAATTCTCACCTAATCCATTCTTCCCACTAGACCTTTCTTAGTCATTTAAGCTATTTTTCCTGTACTAGTTAAGTGTTCCTTATTTTTGTTGGGATTATTGGTGATTTCTATACTCTCTAAATTTAATTAGTAATCCACTACAAAATGGTTTCAAATTGCCTAAACTTTCTAACTAAATAACACCCTCTATTCCTTCAAATGGTCAGATAATAAAATTTTCATTGTAGTTGGATCTAAATTTCCAAAACAATATCAAAGGCACAAAAAAATAACAGCAACTCAGGAGGAAAATTGGGGGGGGGGGGGAGGGAAGGAACTGGAATAGGAAACAATGCTTGTCAGAGCACTGGTTTTGGATTCAGGATACCCAAGTTTGAATAATGACCCTGGATATCCTGTGACCCTGGACAAGTCAATTTCCTAAAAAGTTCATTTTATTTACTCCATCTTTTGTGCACAAAGTGTTATAAAAGCCCTATGTAACTATGAGTTATTTAAAAGCCCTATTCATCAAGCCTGTGTCATGAAAGATCTTTCCCCTCATCAAAATTATTGGCTTTTTTCAAGCTATGTGTACGAGTGTACGTGAGAGAGAGGCAGACAGGCAGAGGGAGGGAGGGAAGAAAGGAAGGAGAAGAGAAAGAGAAGAGAATTTTAAATAGTTCAGTAGATTCATACCCACATGTTATATCCAATAAACCATTATTGGCTTAAACATTTTTCAATGTCATTTCAATTTTTGTATATTCAGGAAAATTTTACAACATAGGAGATCAGAGAGGACATGGGGAAGATCACTGCCAGTTTGTGGATTCCTTTTTAGATGGCCGAACTGGACAACAACTCAACTCTGATCAGCTGCCCATCAAAGAAGGTATTTCATTGAAAATTCAATTCTCCTAAAATAGTCTAGTTGCCCTCAAGAAATTTTGTTATAGTAAATTTTAAAATTACAGAGAAATGCATAGCACATGCATAGCTTTAATATACAAGGTACATACAGAGGATGGAGATAAAATTGTTTGAAAGCACTCAACTAGGAAAACAGAAGTTCTATGTCTGGCTCCATCATTAACTTTCTGTTTAATCTTGGGACCAGTCACTTGAATCAATACGACACATTCCTTATCTGTAAAAGACATAGGCTACACTAACTACATTCCCCTAATATTCTTTCATTCAAACTGTCTACAAAATAGGATAAAGGTAGGTGGAGCTAATGAAATTATTTCGTATGCACATAGGGATAAATGAAGTTCCTTGGCAAAATTCATTTGAACAAAATATTTAAGTACAGAAAACTATAAAGAAAAAAAGGGAAAAAAATTCTTTTAAATGGGTGGTTCTACTTCCCTTCCATTTATTGAATCTTTCTGTCATACATCCTCACTACCCTTCCACAATTTAGCAACTGAAATCTTGGTTCAACCAGAGCCAAATGAAATTATCCACCAAAAAATTATCCCACTTTAAGAAAATCTGAATCAGAAACATTAGAGTATTTGTATTATTAGACGATTCTTCAGTGTTTCTTTAAAATAATACCTAGTATACTTTTAACTTCTTAAAACATACATGATCTTTCAGAAACAAAACCTGTGTGTGAATTGAAGTATGCTTGCCTGATTAACCATACTGAAGTGATTGATTCATTAACTTTTGTTAGGGCCTATATAATACACTACTTAGGTATCAATAGTAGAGTGTGAGTATGTGGGAGGGTTGGGGTGGGAATGGGATTGGGGGGAGATTCAGAGGGAGTAGAGAAAGAGAAACCAAAGGGAAGAGATTTAATGAAAAAGTATTTTTAATTCATTTTAAATGTCAAATGCTATGTAAACAATTTGGAGGAGCATGATTTTTTAGGAAAATACCTTGCATAAAGCAAATTAATTTTTGTAGAACATTTAACAATATGAAACTCCTTTGAAGTATTTACAAGAGGACCATGTTAACAAATACATTTCAAATGTGTGGGAACAGTAAATATCTTTACACGGGTTAACCAATCCTTCATACTACAAGGCTAAAATTTTAAAATTTAAAAACCACGAGGGCATATCCAAGTAAAATACTGCCAACTAATTTAAGTGTTATATTTGATTCAGTACTATGAAATACTCCATTATAGGAAAAGTAAGAAAGTGTATAGTGAAATTAAAGTGTGCTAAATTATATCTATTTGGTTTATTAGGCTACTTTAGAGCAGTTCGCCAAGAACCAGTTCAATTTGGAGAAATAGGAGGTCATACACAGATCAACTATGTCCAATGGTATGAATGTGGAACTACGATACCCGGAAAATGGTAAATGCGCTGCAGCTGTGATGAAAGATGCCTTCTTTTCCATCAAGGAAAAAGAGTTGGAAATTTTATAGTATTTGTCCCACTTAAACCTTTTGTTTACTATGTATAGAAATTTAAAATGGAATTAATGGCAATATTAACTGTTTATTAATAGGCTGCTTACTATATTTATCAGGTTCTACAAAGTCATTTAAATAAAGATACAGGCAGTAAAAGGAATTTGGGAAGCTGGCTCCCTGCTCATGTTATTTTAAGAGATGACAGTTTGTATGTTATTTATCACAATGTTGTAATAAATGTTTTGAGGCACTTTTATGGTAAACTTAAAAGTATAATGCATTAATTTTAAATATTCACTTTGATTACCTGTTTAGGTAACTCTACAAACCTCTATTCTTCCTCCCTTTATAATTAACCTTAACTTATTGGATCAAACTCTTCTTCAACAGAGCTGAAAATACAATTTTCCCAGTTATTTACATAAACCTCAGATTAGAAACAGTTGAATGAGCTTTTCTGGAAGAGCTCTGAAACCTAATCTAAATATACAATCAAATATTTAGTGGAGATACATTTGTTAAGACTTGAGTGGAATAGGCAAGTTTCATTTTAGCAGTTCTACATCACTTGTGCAAGTCCTGTTTACTTCAGAAATGTATTCTTCTCCCATCAGCCTATGCTCTAGTATCTGGATGTACTTTTTTTTTCAAACTTAGGATTTCCACTGTCCCTTGAAATAACTGTGTGTCTTCATTTAATCTATTAACACGGTCATGTCCCTAGCCAAGTTGTAAAGCACTGGTTCTGATGTTTGAGCACAAAAGAGTAAATGAACAAGGTCTATAATAATGTACAGGATATTTGCTATATATATTTTGTATAAAAGACATCTATGAATGAATGCAAAGGGGGATATTTGTTATAATTCTGTTGTTGTTTTTTTAAACTCAAAACTGTAAAGACAATCTGATTAAATAAAGACTGTTCCTGGGGGAAGGGGGGTAATTCACTGTGTTTAATGTCTTCTTTATTGTTACCTTTATTACAAAAATGCCTCAATTTTCCCCCTCCAATGCTACATACTTTTTTTTTCAAACATTAATGAACTCTGCAATAAAGAGATGTAGTTTTTTTAAGAAATGTGGGGTTTGTTTCTATTTACATCACTTAATTTTCTCCTATACATGTTCACGTCCCTTATATGGATGAAAGAGAATCCTTAATTAGAAATCCTTAATTAAAGTTTAAGTTAATATGGAATTACATGCCTCAAATCCCAAAGCACATTTTCATCACATTTTAAAATTGATTGATAGCTAGTTTTATCTCAGGTTAGTTTGTCTTTGAGGTCTATTTTAAATATGAGTTTTCAATGTACTGATTTTCTCCTGGCTCTGAATAATGAGATCCCTTCAATAGCTTAAGCAAGAATTCTCAATTTTTTTTTAATGATCATGGAATATTTAGGAATTGTTTTCTGATGAAACTTATGAGATCTCTTCTCAGAATGCTTTTAAATGAATAAAATAAAATGCATAGAATTTACACAGAAAAATACAGGTCTCAAGGTATTTTAAAAATAACTTAGAGTCCCTGTGCTAGAGAAAATTTCATGCCTTTTCAAAGGTAAATACATGTATTGAGACAAAATACATGTAAAAAAGAAAGCTAATACTTCTGACTTCTCCCTAAACAAGTACTATACCACTGTCTAGATTAAGAACAAGACAAGTAATGAATTCAATCATTTTATTAGCCACTCAATGTCAATGTTACCATTTTTACATAATACCTAGTTTTTATTTCAAAGGGATCTAATTTAGTACATCATGTTAATAGTAAAAACAAGCCAGAGAATATGGCTAAATCTTCACCAACCTAGCATTTTAATATCCTCTGGACAAGGCAAGCTAGAATTCAATCACTTTATACACATTTAGAGTAGTGTTTCAAAATTTAAAAAACAAAACAAAAAACTAGGAAGCTGATACAATTTAAAGCAGGGGGAAATGAAGATTTATTTTGGTCTTTTATTCCAGCAAATTATACTTTCAATTAACAGCAACAATGATACCATAAAGAATGCTCTGCCCTTTTTTTTTTTTTTTTTTTTTTTTGGAGTTTCTGAAATTTAATACAAATTAAAAGTAGATTGAGTCTTTTGGGATGGAAAGTAGCTAACAGCTGCATTTACCTGTAACATAATCAATAAGCAGCTGATGTTTCCCTATCGATAACCAGGTCCAGGTTGGGTATAACCCTGAGTAAAGGGAGGACGGTTACGTGCATAAGGGTTGGGCCCACTTGGAGGAGGGGTCATAGTACTTCCAGGAGGTGGAGTATAGCCCGGTCTTGGTTGATAGGCACCTGGCTGACTTTGAGCCATTCCAGGTTGAGAGGCAGGGGTATAACTAGTAGGTTGAGAAGCTTGAGTAGTGTAATTCTGTGCAGGATAATTGCTCGCCTGGTACTGCTGAGGAGGTTGAGCAGGCAGTTGTTGAGGCTGTCCAGAAAAACCAGGAGCTGGGGGCTGGGAAGTTGGTTGCTGAGCATATCCTTGGAACTGTTGAGGAGGTTGGGGTCCAGCCTGCTGACTGTAGCCTGGTAGAAAAGTAAAATAACAATATATTTATATATGCATGTATATAAGTAAAATGGTTTCACAAAATCTGATTAGTAACTTTTAATGTTAAGAGTCAAAATGCCTTTCTAGTCAGAAGGACTGTCCATAGATAGAACAAATTTAAGACAAATAAATCACAGGCATTTGTAAAAAAAAAAAAAAAAAAAGACAAAGAAAAAAAGCACAGCAGCAAATTACATGTTGTATTATTTCAAAAACCAAATGATTATCTAATGCTATGCAGCAAATGCACTTGCAGAAACAGAAAACTCATTTTAACCACAATTTTATTTTGTAAACTGAAGCCACAGTGTTCATTTGTTTTTAATTCAATCATTATAGCATTTTAAAGAGAAAGGAGAAAGATTAATTGAAATGTTATAATAGAGTAAGTAAGGAGAATTATATAAAAGCAATCTCATACAAAAATCACATTTTTTAGTGCATTCTTCACAGGGGTGCACCTGCAGAGTGTTTTTTAAAAATAATATATTGCAAAATTAAGAAAAGGATTACAATGCTGTTGGGTGCATTCTATAATGGCAATGAGGTATTGCTTATTCTTTCCTGTAAGTCATAAAAACTCGCATTTAACTCTTGTAAAACATTATTATTTTCATAATTCCTGAAATAGTATTAACCTTTAGATTTTACATCTCATATTTGTACCTTTTTAAAATTTATAATATTTAGCATACGTGCACTTAAATGCATGAAAATACTACAACACCCCCATCAACATATGTATTCATAATGTGCTATAATCATGTTCCCATAGAATGTGATTTGTTTTGGTTTTTTTTTAAAGAAAAATCTGCTTCGACTGAAAGCTTTTATCTCTACTATGAAACACACCTGCAGCTACTTGCAATGAAACCTCTCCATTGACTGGAATCCTGTCAGCATTAAACACCAGATACATAAGAAAATTATTAAAATATGCACAGCCCTGAATATAAAATAAGGATCGAAGAATTGATTTGAGTATATCCTGAACTCACCTTGAACTTAGGTTCAAAATTTACTCATGAAAAAAATCTTTTGATAAAACTCTATGAAAAACCAATGTGTCAAAAATGATGTCAAAATGTACCATTTCATATTTCCACAATTTTTGTTCTCCAAGTTGGCTACTGTAATACCTTCTGATTTGTATAAATAACAGGAAATCAAAGAAAATTGGGAATGTAGAGACAAGTCTTTCTTTAGTTTAAAAAAAAAATTTAAGGATTAAAGGTCTCAGAATACCAGGATTCTGATTGTAGGCCCCTAAAGAAGCTTTTCTTATAGCACACTTTTCCTTAGTATATAATAAATTTAAAATTTCAAGTATTTTATTCAGGAAGAAAAAAAAATGTTTAGTGAGCCTCTAACCAAATACTAATCAATACCAAAAAAAACCAAAACCCTTGATTTAATTTTCCAATTACTAACCCCCCCCCAAAAAAGGTTTGACCTTTGTAATTTATTTTTTAAAATTCAGGATGGGCAAATAATATAAAATACCTGAGGAAGGGAAAAGATAAGACAAAAATATCCACTTTCAATAAAAAGTTTTGAGCAGCAGAGAATGGAGTAAATTCTATTTTCTGAGTCTTGCCATTTAATTCAAAAATTTGAGACTTGAGATTTTTAAAAAATGAGGCCTAACATATCTATTTAGATAATATATCATTAATCATTTGCCTGAAAGACAAAGAAGCTCAAAATATTAATAAACACCTGATTGACAATTCCACTTCAAGTCAACTTCTGTAGAGAAATAGCAGACTGCGGCCATGTACCCATTATATAGATAAGTTTTCTCTTTTTCAAAAAAGTTCTTGTTGAAGTCTTTAAGAAATGGAACTTTTGCAGCTTTGTAGCAGTATGGTGTAAAAGAAAAAGCCCATGCTTAGTAAAGTGCCAGACATGAGCAATAGCCTCAACTGACTGGTGTTAAGCAACTGGGTTTTCTTGAGTAACCTTACCCTAAATACTCTTACCCAAGAAAACCCATTTCAAATCAATATCTATATAATTGAGAGTTCAAAGAGATGATCTTTAAGGTTTCTTCTACTCATAAAGATTATATGAATTATTTAATTAAAATCACATTTTGAAAGAATAAAATTCTTTAAAGTGTTTGGCTTTAAAAAATTACAACTCAAGTTTAACATTTTTAAAAAATTTATTCTGTGCCACAGAGAAAGGAATGGCAGCTTATACAGTTATTGAACTACAGCCAATATTCCTATAATGAAAATTTGTATAAAACCCAAAAAGTTAAAATCCAGAGACGGCATGTTTCATCAAATGTTTGAGACTACTAAATTTCAGAACAAAAACTGGCAGCATACATCTTCATAACAGAATTTAACATATATATATATAGCAAATTATTTTGTATTCAACAGCTTCATTATTCATAAAAATAAAAAATTAAAGCCAATATACGTCTCCCATAGTCACTATAGATTTAAAGCCGAATGGCACACTTGAAGTCAACTAATTCCAAATTACCATTTTATAGATGAGAAAACTGAGGCCTAGAAATGTTAAATCATAGAGCCAGGAAGGGGCAGAACCTGTACCTCAATTCAGAAATTTTCATTTCATCCAATGCCTTTTTCTACCAAGCCAATGTTCTAAATTAAATCAGACATAAAGCTAGTATCTGAATTATAAAACTTAATTGCAGCTTTCCATTAGTCATTTACCAAATAAAAACAATTTCTACTTTTAGGATCACTAATGTAATTAAAAATAATTATTAAATGAGCTCCTTTCAATCCACTTTGTATGTATAACTTCTGTTCAAGTATCCATTACTTCAAAAAATTTGTTAAAAATCTAATAATTACATAATCTGACCCTTAGGTCATTTAGTAAGATCAATTTTTAAAATACTACACTATTGGGAAATCAAGAACATTGGCTTCATTGTGACAAACCAAGAGATTTAATTTAGATAAATTTATGGAAATATCTGACACTGACAAGCTGAAATGGATTTTTCAGAACAAATATCAGGTCATCTAATATTAAGTTTTACAAATCAAAGAATAGCATGGGGGAGAGGAGACTCCCCTTAACTGTGATTTATTTTGTGACAAGTTCTTGTTTCTTGCAATCTGGCTTCTTTTAGAAGTCTCATATATTTGGTGATTTCAGTGAAATTAAAATCTATACTGTTGTTTTTAAACCATTACCTACCAGAACTACAGAAACGCACGTTTTTGATGCTCATACTTAAATCCAAATGGTTCAAATTACAATTATTTAAAGTATTAGAAATGTGAAAATTATATTAGATGTTCTTCACCAGAATAATTAAGTACCTAGTAGTTACATATATATTTATAAAAATAAAATCAAATGTAAAAATCAAGTAGTTAAAATCAGATACCATAGAAACCATATACTTAAATCCCTTTTGTCAGCTGCTTACCTGAATACTGCATACCATATTGTTGTGGAGGCTGAGCCTGTGGCTGCTGAGTACCATAGCTGGCCTGTTGTTGGTACTGTTGATACATCTGACCTACACATTAAGAGAATAGAATTTTGAAGTCTAATAAATATATTAAAAATATTAATAGTTAATATTTTCAATACTTTCATCTCCTTTGACTCTAAAAACACTGTAAAGAGTAGTGCTATGCCTATTTTACAAAAGAAGAAACTGAGTCTTAGAGAGTTGTTTGAGTATATTGCCTAAAGTCTTTTTTTTTCTTTTCTTTTTTTTTTTCTGAGGCTGGGTTAAGTGACTTGCCCAGGGTCACAGAGCTAGGAAGTGTTAAGTGTCTGAGTCCAGATTTGAACTCAGGCCCTCCTGAATTCAGGGCTGGTGCTCTATCCACTGCGCCACCTAGCTGCCCCTTGCTTAAAGTCTTAAAGTTAATAAAAGGCAGAACCTGGATTTGAACTCAATCCAAATCAAATATTCTTCCCAAGTAATTTGAGCCCTCTTCACCTGTGTCTCCTGACACAGTACTAGTGTACTAACTGGTCTCCTTGCTTTATCTCTAGCCTCACTCCAATCCATCCTGCACACACATATTAAGCTGTTTTACTTTAAAGCATAGCTCTGAACACGTTATTACTCAAACTCTAATTGCTTCCTATTGCCTCTACTATAGAATACAAACACCTTGTTTCAGCTTTTAAAGCTCTTCATAACCAGGCCTTACTCTAAACTCTACCTTCCAGCCTTATCATCTCCTTTCATACATTCTATGTTTCAGTCAAACTGGGTTTTCACATGTGACACTCCAGATGGAAATTACTGATGAACAAAGCAGCATATGCTATCATAGTCCTATCAGTTGGCTTTGCTCAATATTTTTGTTGTTATAAGGAAGGGATCAATGTTAGAAGGGGAAATGAATAGTGAAAAAACAAAAAGGCAACAATAAAACTAAAACATTTAATTAACTAGAATAATATGTTAAAAATCTGTTTTTTTATGACTTTGATTCAAGTATTTGGTATGTGTCTTGGCTAAGGTCAGTCAAAACATCTGTGTCTAACAACTAGTAAACTTGGTACTTAAGCTTGAAATAATTTTTTTTTAAGTATTTTAAGGTTGTTTTTTTTTAAAGCATCTTTTATTATAAGAGATAATATAATATCAATAAAGATATTTTCTGAAGTAGAGAAACCTATCAAAATTTTGCTAACAAATCTATGTTCCCTAAATGAAAATCTATTATTCCAAAAGATTTTGTAAGGATAAATGTTGAAACTATCTTTGCATGTATTTTGAAAAATAAAAAGCTATTAGTATTTTTAAAAATTTCTTTTTTTTTTTTTTTGCACAAATAAAATGAATGCAACCAAAATTAGAAGAAAAAACTGAGGGGGAGAGGTGTTAAAACAAAGATCTTCAATAAAAACCTCATTTTCCTTTTTTTTGGATTCAGGAAGATTTAGGTTTTTTTTAATTTTTTTTTATTTGGTATTTTTTCCCCCAGGTACATTCAGAACAAATTTTTTACATTTGTTTTTAAGATTTTTGAGTTTTAGGTTCTCTCTCTTATCCTCACCCACAATTAAGAAACCACATGGGAAGTTATGCAAAATATTTCCATTAATCAAATTGTGAAAGAAAAAACATAAGATTGGGGCAGCTAGGTGGCAAGGTGGCTAGAGTACCAGCCCTGAAGTCAGGAGGACCTGAGGTTCAAATCTTGTCTCAGATACTTAACACTTCCTAGCTATGTGACCCTGAGTAAGTCACTTAACTCCAACAGTCTCAGCAAAAAACAACAACAACAAGATTTCCCACCCTAATAAAAATAAAAACCCTCAAGAAAAATTAAACTAAGGGGGCAGCTAGGTGGTGCAGTGGATAGAGCACCAGCCCTGAATTCAGGAGGACCTGAGTTCAAATCTGATCTCAGACACTTAACACTTCCTAGCTGTGTGACCCTGGGCAAGTCACTTAACCCCAGCCTCAGGGGGAAAAAAATTAAACTAAAAATAAAGAGAGATGGAGTAATAGAGAATACTTCCATCTGTATTCAGACACAATCATTTCCTTCTCTGGGTATGGAGAGGATTTTTCATCTTAAGTCCTTCAAAGAAGGTATAGATAACTGTACTACTGAAAATAACAAAATCTTTTACAGCTGAAAGACCTCATTTCTCAAAAAAGGAAAAGAAAATCTATTGTTTCAAAACACATAGAAATCATTCTATGGCACTGATTACTAATATACTTTATCAAAGTCACTTTCAATTAATAAAGGTATAAAGCAAAAGTTGCTACATTATGGAATAATTGCACTATTATTGAGGTTAGTATAATTTTCAAATTGATTTCAGGTAAAAAGGAAGGGCATTTTAAAAACCCCATCCTTCTAACTTTTTAACAGAATGCAAAATTTTTGCAACAGGAATTTTAAGTGTTATTTATGAGGCTTTTATAGATCAGAAGTGCTTTAAATGTAATTTTCACATACCACATTTTTATTCTGATTACATATTTCTGCTTCTTTTAATAGCTATCTGCCTCTACTAATTTATGCTACTCTAGTAATTTTATGCTATTGTTCTGGCAGTTAGAATTAAGTGAGAGAAGGAAAAGAAGAAAGCCCTAAAATATAGGGCATAATAATTAGTCCCCTACCAATCACCAAAAGTGAATTTTCTCAAAGGTTTACCCAGATTTAACTCTAGTAGTCAACTGGACAATAAAAGAATTGCCCAGGAAAATATGAGTATTTCAAAAATTACACAATGATTCAATGCCATAAAAAAGGAAAATCAAACATTGTTTCCTACAAACTTACCTCTCTTTACACAATGAAAATACAATATATACTACCACCTGTCCCTTAAAATATATAGCTAGAGCACCACCTGGTGATTTCCTATGGAACCTTAAAATAAAACAAAAAACTAACACATAAACAAGTATAAAATAAAGCTTTTAAATCTATTCATGTTAGTGGTGCTTTGAACATACTAAAAATATGATTCTCATAATTTTCCATTTTAAAACTGTGCTTAAAATTCCAATAGACGTGTGATGGAAAGAGCCATCCACATTTAGAGAGAGAACTACAGAGACTTAATATGGATCAAAGCATAGTATTTTCAACTTATTTTTGTGATATGTTTGCTTTTTTTCTCATTTGTTTTTCTTTCACTTTTGATCTGATTTTTCTTGTGCAACATAATGAATATAGAAATATGTTTAGAAGAATTGCACATGTTTAATCTACAATGGATTGCTCACTTGTCTATGGGAGGGTTTTGAAGGGAGGCAGGGAGAAAAAGTTGGAATACAAAGTTTTGCAAATGTGAATGCTAAAAACCATCTTTGCATATATTTGGTAAACTAAAAAGTTATTTTAAAAAATTAAAAAATAAAACTATACTTAATTTCACAATTTAATTCTTATTTTTTACCTTCAATCTGACCTGCCTGTGTTTGAGCTCCTGTATATGGAGGTTGTTGTGGCTGGACACCTGGTGGATGAGCTGCAGATGAGGAGGAAGCAATGCTATCTGGTGTTCCAGAACGTTCTTCTGCAGGAGCACTGGGTGGTCCTGAAGAATGATGAAAAGTATAATCAACAACCTAGCATAGAACTCTATGCAGTAGACGCTTAATATTTTCTTAAAAGCAAGTTACATACAGAAAGGGGAGAAAAAGATAATTAAAGCAACTATATTTCAAGCTTAAACCACAAGTAAAATTTTTAAGTGTCATATTTGTATTCTTAGAATATTAAAAATGTCAGAAAAATGGTTTCAGTATACTGAATGGAAGAATTATAGAAGAATGTGGCAGACAAAAACTGCATAGGATTAGAATGGTTTGTACTTTGAATCAGTGGATAAAATATTCACACTAATAATATCACAGGTTTGCTTAAGTACCAAGTATTCCCTCCCTTCAACTCTAATTTTTTTTTTTACTTGCTATTTTTCAACAAGTTCCAGACTTGCAAATGAAGTCTCCAATGCCACTGAGCAAGAAGTTGATTGTACATTCCTACAATCCCCCTGTAAGAATCAGCAGGTATCTCAATGTCTTATCAGTACTATTCCAATATTCATCTTTTACAGACCAAAGGAAATTTAGACGATGAAAAAAATCAAGTCAAACTCTGACTCCAAGAAGCTACTAAAAAAAAAAAAAAGAGCATATCTCCCCTGGTATCTAAAGGAGCCATCTCTACTTGAATGTTCCAAAGTTGGGCACTAAAAATAGATAACAATCCATCCCTCTTTTTTTCCTTTCCTCACATCCCCCAAAATCTTGTACTAGTTCCTTAATACTATTAAACATGCCACTAGGTTGCTTTACTTAAATAAATGTACGTCTGATCGTTCCTTTCAACAATACAGAAAGGCAGTAATCTATGCTTGCCCATCCTGTGTACATCTTCCTTGAAATTCACCATAACTTGCTGGATACTTTCCTCAATTTCTCTAGACATTAAAAAGGTACCAGTAGAACACTGTTCACTTGTCATCCCTCACCATCAACAGAACCAACCAGCTTACTCTTCCTATCCTACTTTTTCCAGATAACATATTTACTCCTGTTCTCCTTCAAACTCCATTCCTGGTTACATGCTACAGCCATGTGCCTCTATGTTGGTCCTTATGCAATATTCATTTTTAAATCTTTGGAAGCTATTGTATTATATGTTTAACAGTCACATATAGTCACAGACTATAAAATGTTACTAAAAAGTTATTTTCATCTCCATAGGAAACTGGATTATTAGAAAAACTCTGAAATTTCCTAAAGACAATACTACCTAATCTCCTCCTTTTAACTTTGGGTTTAACTCTTTATCATTTGTACTGTCTTTCCCAGGTATACATTCTAAAGAATGCAGAGTCATAATCAAAGTAACAGATATTCTTTATTTGGCCTTTCCTGTGTAACCAGGCCCAACAACTCTTGAGTATTTACTTATCTCTTCTCGGAAGCTATTAACTATAACATAATACTACCCACAAACAGAAGTAGCTGGAGGACCTCACTATCCACTAAGAATTCTTCAACTTGGATTGTTGTATTCTTACCCACAAATACTTTAAGAAGCTCATCAAATATTTATGATGAGAGGATCACTAAATAAGGTTATATCAGTTGTTTCATCTTCCAAAAAATCTTGAACTGTGATGTAATGAAAGTAACTTGTTAGGAGAGATACCAGAAGGTGGAATTTAACTCTACTAAATCAAATGCTTTTTCATTATCAACAAAGCTTTGTGGGTTCTTACATTCTCTACCTTTTAAGATATTGTAAAATGGTAAAGATGCAATTCAGTGTGCATTGTGGGTTTTTACATTCTCTATCTTTTAAGATACTGTAATGGTAAAGATGTAGTCCAGTGTGGAATAGTACTTAGGGGAAAAAACCCTGCATTTTTCCTACTAAAATCTTCATAGAGAATATCCTCAATTCATGCATGGATTAAGTTTCAAAGATTTTGTATAGACAGAAAACAGGCATAGAGTTGGTAGCTATGGGTATAGTCAGTGATTTTCAGTACCAAAAAGATCCAAAATTTTTTCCATGTCTTTGATACCCTTTTCTCCTTCAGATACTTTGTAAATTGACTCCTCAATGTGTCTTCACAATTGTGTTGCCCTCAGAATGTTTCTCCTCTAAATACACTTGATTTAGTCCAGATGCTTTTCTTAAATGCAATTTCAACCTCTCCTGTAAGCACATTTAGGACTGATGGAGTCCTACTTTGAAAAAGTTTATAAGCCGCAACCGTTCTTTTATTGATATCTGGTGAATAAAATTATTTATTTTATTTATTCTGTTTGTATAATATATGAAATAGGATTACACAAGAGAGAATTGTAAAGTTATTTAGAAAAGAGAAAAAAAAAACAAAAAACACCAAGATGTTTTTTAACCTGGAGATTTGATTTAAATATTGAAGTGTCCCCAAAGCAAAACACAACAAATTAAAATTTTCTTGTTATAATTCTAAAATTCTTAGTTCAAATTTTAATCAATAAGCAAATATTTATTTATTAAGCACCTACCATGTGACAGGTACTGCGGTTAGCACAGGTAGTAAGGAAACAAAGACAACCATGAAACAATCCCTGAATTCAAAAAAACTTACATTCTATCAGCAAGAACAACATGTACATATAAGTAGTTATAAAATATATATGAAATAAAAAGTATTGAAAGGGAGAGGAGGCAGAGAAATGCTAAAGGTAAAGAAACATTCTCATATAGGAACTTGCATGTAAGTAAACTTTGAAAAAAGGTAGGCAGTCTAAGAGATAAGTGAGTAGAGAGGTGCATTCCAGACACAGGGGGAGGGGAGGGTGGAAGAAGGCAGGAGAGCCGATAATCTGCACAAAAGCAACGTGAAAGGAGATGAAATATTGGGCCAGGGGAGGTGGGACAGCCAGTAAGCAAGTTTGGTGGGACTACATACTGTGTGAAACAGACTAATGTGTAGAAAAGTCTGAAAAGGCAGACTAGAGGCAAATTGTCAATGGCTTTAAATAACAAGCAGAGAAGTGTGCATTTAATCTTAGTGAGCAACAAGGAATTACTAGAATTTATTCAGCAATGGAGCAACGTAGTAAGACCCTGACTGAGAAAAACACCAACAGCTAAATGAAGACATATGACAAAGGGAGAAACTTGAGGCAGAAAGACTAATAGTTAACTTCAATAGTCTAGAAGAAAGATGAGCCCTGAATAACTATATGAGTAAAGAAAAAGACATATGGAAGAGATACTGTAGAAGTAGGAACAATAAGATTTGGCAATGAAATACATATATCTAGTTAGGTAGAATGAGGAATTAAAGATGACACTGTGGCTGTGAATTTAAATAATTGGAATGAATGGTGGTACCCTCAAAAAATAGGCAAGTTAAGAAGTGATCTGGGAGGAAAGATGTGCTCTTTTCTGGACATGATGAGTTTAAGAAGTCTGTGAGGACACCCGGTGCCACAGGCAGCTGCTGATGTGAGACAGGAGGTCAGACATATAAGGTTGGATATATAGCTCTAAGAATCACATGTAGAAAAAATGACAAATTCATGTGAGTGTATGTGTTCATTAGGAGAATATAGAGGGAAAAGATAATGTTTTTGAAAATGTGAATGTTAAAAACCATCTTTGCATATATTTGGTTAACTAAAAAGTTATTTGAAAAAAATAAAACTACACTTAATTTCACAATTTAATTCTTATTTTTTTACCTTCAGTCTGACCTGCCTGTGTTTGAGTTCTCATGACAGAGTATTAAGGATATAGGGATGATGATTCCACAAAACAAACAACAATAAAAACTGATAAAGTAGTAACACATATTGGAGGAAATCTAAGAGAGAACAATGCCATAAAAACTCAGAAAGGAGAAAGTATCTCAGAGGAAAAGGAAGTCAACAATGCAAATTACTACCAATAAGTTAAGAAGACCAAGAAAAGGAACTTGAATTTGTCAGTTAAGACACCAATAGTTTCAAAGAATAGTTTCAGTTCAATGAAGATGTCAGAAAAGTCAGAATGTAAGGGGAAGATGGAAAGGAAGAGGAAGAGAGTGTGAGGAGGAGAAAGAGAGAGGGGGAGAAAGGGAGGGGGAAGAGAGGAAGATAAGGAGACAGAGAGGGAGACAGGGAGAGAAAAGACCAAAAGAAAAGCTCATAGATGATTTTTAAAATTTACCTTTAATAAAACATGTGCTCCTACCTGAAACCTGATCATCTGTAAGACCAAAGGCTGACATGACATTTTTGTTGATTTCATCTTGATTTTTTAATGGATCAAAAGCAGACATACTTGCTGCCATTACTTGGGTAGATTGTTTGCCTGAAGAATCGGAAGCAGTGGGTTTTTCTTCCCTACTATCCACAGTATCTAGATTTAGAATAAGGAAGAACAAAATTCATTTTCATTTTAAATGGAAATAATAATAAAGGAATAACATTATTAACAATCTCTGATTAATAAAGTTCTTAGCAAAGAGAAATATGGCAAACTTTTTACTCATTTTTTTAAACGCGTATTTTGGGTCATGGAATTTTAGAGGTGACAAGCACTGTATGTGGACCACCTCTCTCATTTTATAGAGATACCATGTCCCACAGAAGTGAAATGACTTGTCCAAAGTCACAGACCAGAATCATGACTAGTATTCTTCCCACTTTATCATACTGCCTCTAAAAGTTTCATAAAATGATTACAAGTTAATTTTGAAGAGTTCAGTTTTAAGTTTAAATCACAAGGAATCACATTAGATAACTATAGCATATCAAAGACAATATACATCAAAGAGGTTTTTCTTCTATGTTTAAAAAAATATATAAATCAACAAATAAATATTTTGAGTTTATACTCTACTTTTTCCCCAAGAAGATCAGAGCCTATGTCCTCAGCGGGCATTTATTCTTACAACTCATAAAAAAATATTATTTGTATTTTATATATGAAAAACTGATGTGCATGCAAGCATGTGTACACATACACAAAAACACTAAGAGCTGGCAATCACTGATAATAACCTTTTAGTACCCTATGGTGGGATAAAAACAGATTTATAAGCAGCAAGAGTTCTGTCAAAGGAGAGTAGAGGTCAGGACTTTTTTACATTTTATTACACAATAACTAAAATATTGCAAATTTTAAAGATTATTCACTGGTCTTTCATTATTACATCACCTTCTATGCTGAACAGAAATATTCTACCTTAAATCCCATTCAATATGCTTTATTACTGATAGAAAAAGAAGGGTCTTATTGTAAAACTATTCCACTCATTACTATCCTATTACACAAACTGTAAAGAATAGACTTATGACTGTGATGCCTCAGTTTATTCTGATTAAAAAATTACAACCAGAAGTTGCAATCAACAAAGTTAATTCCTAAGTACTTACAGAGTATCTATTATGTGTTGTATAACTGTTCAGTGAAAGAAATGTTCATAAAACAATTTTTCCTTTACCTTGATAAAGGCATTACATATAATACATGTAATCTGAGAAACTATAGACAAATCACTTCACCTTTTAGCAATGTACGCAACAAAGATTATATGTGTTTATGCGTGTAGAGGTATATATATAAGCATGGGTACATTTATGTACATATATATGTCTATACATGCATTTATGTTTACATATGTTTGCAGAGAAGGAGGAATTTTCCATACCAGGAATTCCCCATAGATAACTCATGTGTCTAGATTTAAAAAAAAAAAAAAAGGTAACTGAGGAGATCAGTGTCTCCTTGGTATAAAAAATGGATAATCACAAGTCAAAGACAGGTTTATAACATACCATTTTCAGGGAGACTGGTGGAAGGTCCAGGTTCACCAGGTGGTTCTAAACAATCCAACAAACGATTCACTTTGTTTCTAAGTTCTATCAGTTCTCTACGGAGATATTTCACCTGACTTGATTCAAGAGGCCTTGGTTGTCCATTAACTGCAAAGGATATATTAATTTATTTATTTAAAATTAATAAAAAGTATTTTATACAAGCCCAATGAATATTAGCATCATAATATAAAATCCAAATGAGTGTTTTAAAATAAATAATTCCATTTAAAACATTAAGCCATAATCATGCAAAGTATCTATATCATGGGCACCACGGAGAGTAGACCTGTAATTTCACTGTTACAGGGAATTCCGAGATAAAGAAACTCCCTCTACTAATGCAGATCAGCAACTTCTTTGCAATTTAGAGACTAGAAGAGATGAAACAAATATGAAATTCTTTCAGACACAAATGCTGCCCAAACCAGATTAAAATATAATTAGGAAATATTTCACAAAATAAAATAAAAATACGATAAAATACAGATAATATTAATGTGTTCACACAAATCATAACATATTGTTTAGTGGCCCTTGTTTTTATCCAAAAACAAGTGAGTTAGAAATTAAGTTACCTAGGGTGACAAATATGACAGAGGCAGAACTTGAATACAGGTCTTCCCAGCTCTAAGACCAACTCTCTATCCATCATGATAGGCTGCTTTCCTTCTAAAGAAGAATACTTTGCAACTCTTGTTTTTTAAGTGATTTTTGTTTATAATCAGTTACTTTTCAAAAAGTAACTGACACACACAATCCCAGTGAAAGCATATCAAAGTCATAGATCATGTTCTAAAGCAGAGGTGTCAAACAAACAGAAATGGAAGCCACTATGCCATACAGAGGGATCCTTGAGAATCATATACTGACATAGAAAACCACACATTAATATAATCTATGTTTTATTGTATTTTTATATATGCTGTTATAAATTTCCCAATTATATTTTAATCTGATTCTAGTTATAACTAAAAGTGTCATGATATGTGGTCCAGGGCCTATGTTTAACAATATGGTCTAGAGCAGGGGTTCTCAAACTACAGCCTGCAGGCCAGATGCGGCGGGCTGAGGACATTTATGCGGCCCACCGGGTTATGGTAAATGGGCTGAGGGGCCGAGACAAAGTGTGAGTTTTTGTTTTTACGATAGTCCGGCCCTCCAACAATCTGAAGAACAGTGAACTGGCCCCCTATTTAAAAAGTTTGAGGACCACTGGTCTAGAGCAGTGAGTCGATAAACCTTAAAGCTCCCTACATAACATCTACAAACACTAATGTGCTTTTAACAAATGGCAAGTTTTAAAACTTTAAGGTCACAGAATAAAAACCAATGCAACACAAAAGCAAAAGGAATAGAATTTATTTAGATATGTCCTTATAAAATGAAAAAGCTTTCTTAAATCTAAAATATAAAGATATATAAAGTCACCAATAAGACTGAATTTGATCAAACTTCTACTTATAGACTTCTAGATTAAAAACGTTATTTCTTAACTATTCATTTATCAATTTAAAACATTTTTATTTCTCTTGTAAGAGTTTTATGTTATTATTTAACATGCATTGGACTACCTGCCATCTAGGGGAGAGGATGGGGAGAAAGAGGGGAAAATCTGTAACAAAAGGTTTTGCATGGGATGTTGCATATGTTTTGTAAGTAAAAAGCTTTAATAATTAAAAAAAAATTTATGTATACTTTCAAAGTATATGTTAAGTAAGACCTGGTTTCTCTCCTATCAACAGATCAACTGTGACTATAAAAAAGTAAAAAGAATGTGACTATTTTATAACACAGACACCAAAACTTATGTAATTCCATCAACAAGGTGGCTCACGAAGGAGCAAAAAACCATAAGTACTATGTTAATAATAAGCACTTTATAAATATTATCTCATTTGATCTTCACAACAACCTTGCAAAATATTATTATGCCCATTTTATAGTTGAGAATCAACAACATTAATTAAGCACCTGAACCAAGGAAAATATACCAACCACTGGGTATATAAAGTCAAAAATCAAACAGTCTTTGCCCTCAAGAACCAACATGAACATATATAACATACACAAGGTAACTTGAGAGAGATCATTAGCAAAGGATTGAGGATATCAGGAAAAGATTTCACATATAACATACTAGGCTAAACAAGAAAACAAGTGATCCTATAAGAGGGCATAAGAGTCAATCCAAAGGCACTGAGATAACCAATGTATGTGTAAAAAATACCAAGAGAACATTTGGAATGAACTAGAGAGAAGAGAACAACATACAATGAGGATGGAAAGGCAGAGGGACCAGGTTGTTAAAGGCTTTAAATGTACAACAGAAGTTCAAATCTGATCCTCAAGAAAACAAAGTCATCGAAGTTCAATGGAGAAAAAAAGGGGTGAGGGAGAAGAAAAAGGAAAAGAAATAAGATCAAATCTGTGCTATTGGAAAATCTCTTCAACATTTGTGGTAAAGAATGAATTATAAAAGGAAAGACTTGAGGCAGAGAGACCAATTAGGTTACTGAAATAGTCTAGGCAAAACATGAAGAGAGCTTCAGTATATCCTTCTGAATGTTATCCCTTTCAAAATAGTCATCTTGGGAAGCTATTCCAATGAATTTGAACTCAAAATATTTTTAAACTTCTTTTGAAACTGCCTTCAGAACCAATGTAGAAGTCAAATAAATAAATAAATAAATAAATAAAGCACATTTCATTTTCTTTTCCTTTCCAGAGAGTAACACTGTGCCTGGCCCATAACAGGAACTAAAAATAAATGTTGCCCAAAATGGTACTGGATCACTTTGATCACTCATCTTGATCACCAGATAAAAATTTGCACCATTAAGGATATTCAGATAATACAACAAACTCTAGATAAAGATAATGTCAAGTAAGAATTTAAAAAAAAATTTTGGGACAACACTGCGCTTACTGTAACAAAATGTATGGTTTCCTAAGGGGATTACTGTGTAAGTCGCTATTATGTTTAAAAGATGTCAAATTTTGTGCAGCAGAGTAAATGTGGAAATATGTAAGAAGAATTGTACATGTTTAATATATATTGGATTGCTTGCTATCTAGTGGATGGGGGTGGGGGGACAAGGGAGAAAAATTTGAAACACAAGGTTTTACAAGGGTGAATGCTGAAAATTATCTTTGCATTATTTTGAAAATTAAAAGCTATTATTAAAAATAAAAAAATAAAATATACATGATTACAAAATAGGTCAAATTTTCTTTAGTGAATATCCAGAGTTATGAATATAATAGGCCATTTAAATTAATAGGTAGTTAGCTCTGTGCCTCCAAATGCCAAAGAAAAACATAAAACAAAGAAAATTTTATTCCTATGAACCTTCTGCTTATACATAAAGTAGAAAAGCAGACAGAAAAGCAGGTGGGGAATGCAAATAATCAGTCTTTTAGACTATATAAAAGCACTGTTGGTACTCAAAATGTAAAATCTCAGGAAGGAAGCACAATGTGGTGGGAGAAAGTGCTGGATTTAAAATGAGAGAATCTAGATTTGAATTGAAATTTAACCATTTTTTTTAAACTAATGTCACTCAAAAGTCACTTATCCATCCTAATTCTCAATTTCTTTAAACTATAAAATTAAGGGCTGTCTAAGATGACCACTATGGTCTTTTTTACTCTTAAATATATAATTTTATGATTTCTTGACAAAGCTAGTTGAGAAAAGAATCACATTAACATTAAAATGGTTGCTGGGCTTTTAGTCAGGAAGACTGAGTTCAAATGCACCCTTAGACACTGTACAATCATGGGCAAGTCATTAACTCTCTTGTCCTCAGTTTTCTCATCTGTACAATGAGCTGAAGAAGAAAATAGCAAATCACTTTAGTATCTTTGCAAAGAAAACCCAAATTTGATCACAAAAAATCAGAACAACAATAATAAATGAAATAGAAGTTTCCACCAGATGGAATGATTCTAAATCCAATTGGTAAAACTAAAGTAATGTTACTGTAACAGCAACCCAGAGGGAGGAGAGGAGGGTTATTTTGCATGGAGTTATAATCAACTTATAACTTATAGATGGCATTGTAGATAAGATTGCTAGGCCTAGAATCAGGAATGTCTAAGTTCAAATTAACAGACCCTTTCTAACTGTATGACCCTAGCGAAGTCACTTAATCTGTCTACCTCAGATTCCTCAACTGTAAAATGGAGATAATAAAAGCCCCTTCTTCCCAGAGTTGTTATAAAAATTAAAGGAGATATTTGTAAAGCATTTAGCCAAGATCCTGACAGAGAAGGTGCTATAAAAATGCTGGCTATTATTATTTTATCTGGAATCTACTTATAACCCATAGTCTTTAACCCAGTTTATTTGAGAAAAAATTTATTAACCACTTGTATGTAACAGCTGGTGCTACTCTTTGACACAACTTGGTAAAAGCTGGTTTCTCTCTTCTGCCACCTTATTTTAACATCTAGTCTTCTCTTCTGGAAATCACATAACTAAGTTATAAACTATCATAAATGTTTCCTCCCTGAAATTAAGGTTCCTCTCATCCCAGAAACAACTTCTATCCCAGTAGATCAAATCTACTTCTATTATATACTGATTCCTTCCACCAAATCCCCGTTTTCTGACCTCCCAGACTATCTTAAGGGCAGAGAGAAAAGAACTGCTTGGAGTTGTAGGAAAACAGAAAGACTAATTACAAAAGTTGGGAACTAGCCTGGCCATTTTGAAAAGCAGTACAGAATTATAATAAGAGCTATAAAATCATTCAACTCCTTGAACCTAATAATGCTACTATTAGATTCCTACCCTAAGGAAATCACTGACAGGAAAATAATTATCTACCTGCTCAAAAATACTAATAGCATTATCTGTAATTGCAAAAAGGTGTAAAAAAATTGAGCAAGGATTGGTAATTTGACAGCTAAATAAGCTGAAATATAAGAACACAATGGGATATCCCTGAACTGTAAAGAACAGCAAATATGAAGAATTCAAAAAACTGTGGCAAGTCAAAGTATGAAGCAAAGGGGAGTGGGGAGGAAGAAAATACAGGCTAAATTCAGCTATGTAAATTAACAAACTATACAGGGTAACAAAACTCAGGTTAAATACAACAGGTGATGTTGGCATTACCTTATCAAAGTTAATATGCAAAATATTGATATCTTTTAACTATAAAAGATCAAAGTGTAATTATTTACAATGAGTTTGGAGTTATTGGTTTTGTTTTGTTTCAGGATTTTTTTTTCTTAATGAAAAAACAGCCATATAGAGGGACCAACAGCCAGATTCTTCTCCTATCCTTCTCATTGTCCCATACATACTTCTTAATAAGCAGATAACTAAATCACAACTCATGCCCAATGGGAGATGGTTTTCCAGACTCCAGGTTGTACAATATAAAACTAAAATATGTAACACAGTAAAAAGCAACTTACCAATAAGAATAGGTTATGGAATCATGCAGAGCAGTTGAGAATAAAATGAATAGAAATAAGAAAAAAGGGGAAAAGGGAGAGGAGAAGAAGCATTGGATCTTAAATTTGAAGACAGATTTAAATCCTAAGCCTGCTAATCGTTACCAGTAAAATCCCGGGCAAATCACTAAAGGGCTCTAGAACCTGTTTCCTCATCTTTAAATCAAAGAATAGTACTAGATCTCCTTTCAGATCCCTTTTAATTGTCAAATCTATGAGCTGGTCACACACGGCCCTTGACATGAATAAAGGATCATTTTAAAAATAAAAATTGTAGAAAATCTAACAAGCTGACTTCTGACTGAGGAAGATAGGGGTTAAAGTTCAAAATCTAACACACACTGGCTTATGTGGGTGACTCTGGGCAAGTCACATAACCTCAAGTTAACAATATGAATATATAAGGTACTAAAGAGAGTTTCCTCACCAGGAGTTCCCCATATCAATAGCAGAAGAAAAGGAAAAATTGTATCATCCATTTTTACCTGAATGTCAAAAAAGCTAATTTTACCACCAAAAAAAACAGAACAAAACAAAAACCAACTAGAATTTCTTCTAATATTTTAATAAAAATGTTTAAGATAGGCTTTATTTTTGAGAGCAGGGAGAGGGAGAGTAAGAGTGGCAAAATCCGTTTTATTTCAAATACTGTCTAACATTTAAATTCCTCCACTGTCTTTCCATCCCTGATCTCTTTATCTGGTAATCCTCCATTAAACTGCAGGTTGCTAACCTGTATCCCAGTAGTTCATTTCCTCCTGTATGCTTCATCTATAATTCTTTTCTAACCCTTTTTTCCACCTACTTTTTAAAACTAGTTTAAAAATTTTCCTTTATAAGATATTCTCTTCTCTACTTAGAACTTCCAATGTTAATATGTTCAACACAAATGTCCAAAACAATTCATTATTTCTTTTCCCCTAAAACTTATTCCTTCTTAACTTTTCATTGTCTTTTGAGGATATCATAATTCTTCCAGTCACTCAGGATAATACATTTTGTGTTATACCTGGCTTTTCACTCTCCTCATCCTCCACACATAATAGACTGGTTGCCAAGTCTTGTCAATTCTATCGCTATATCTCACTTAAATACCTCCTAGTCTAGCTTCTTCTTACCTGGACTATTCCAAGAACCTCCACCTCCTACATGGTCTCAGTTTCTCTCCTCTATAATCCATCTTCCACACAGCTATTAAATTGACATGACTATTAACCATGTTACCACCCTGCCAAGGAGTTTCAGAGGCTCCTCATTGCCACTAAGACAAGGTAAAATTCTTCTGTTTGGCACTTAAAGCTTTTCTTTTCAGGATAATTACACATTATTCCCAATCATACACTCTTGACCCTAGCTAGGCTGGATGACTTGTGATTGCCCATAAGTGCCATTTTCTTTCCTATCACTATGCCATTATATAGGCTATACCCCAAATTAGCAGTACTCTCTTTTCACCTGTCTCTTGGAACTTCTTCAAAGCTTCATTTCATCAAAGACCTTCAAGGAGCCTTTCCTGATTCCTCCAATTGTAAGAAGCTCCCTGATCAGCATGAATATATTTTGTAATCATCTTGGATTTAAAAGTTAATATATTAATATTATACAAGCAATAGAACGTAGTATTCGATAATTACTAATACTATATTACATATTAGTATAAAGTTTTATATATATATATATATATATATACACACACACACACACAATGTATAAATACACTATATTCCTTTTCCACAAAACACTTCCCTTAATATTCCCCATTTCATATTTAAAGAAAAGATATCATTATATTTCTATTCTGTACTATCTCTTGTTAACAGAGAACCCTAATTTAATGTTTTTAGTTGACTCCAGCTAGATTTTCTTTTAAAGTGTCTTCTGGCAAATTATAATCACAAACAGCACTATTTCATTAGAATAAAAGGCCCTAGGAATCACATGTATATTGGTAAGTAAAGATATGTATTTTAGTAAAGTTTTCATCAGGATTGTATATGAAAATAGTTGACGGGCAACATTGCATCCCAACTCTATAAAATCATTTTAAGAAATATTTAATCTTATACTATATTATACTGTCTTGATAATTTTATTTGAAAAAACTGTTAATGAGAGGGAAAAAAATCTACATATACAAAAACATTTATGACACATCTCTTTTTGTGGTAGGAAAAAATTGAAAATTTAGGAAATGATCATCAATTGGGGAATGGCTCAACAAGTTGTGGTTTATGAATATAATGGAATACTAATGTCCTATAAGAAATGATGAGGCCCACTGTTTCACATAAACCTCCAAAGATTTGTATGAACTAATATAAAATGAAGTGAGAAGAACCAGGAAAATATAAATAATAGTAATACTGTAGTAATGATAAAATGTGAAAGACTTAGCTACTCTAATTAATACAATGATTCAAGATGATTCCAAAGGACCCATAATGAAAAGTGCTATTCACTGCCAAAGAGAACCAATGAGCTCTTATGTACAAAATATACTTTTTTCCACTTTTTTTTGTTTCTAGCTTTTTATCATTTTGGATTTGGTTTGTTGGGTTTTTTGCTGATATAGAATTATTTTTTGAATGTCTTCATATATATAATGGATCTCATACTATATGTATAACAGATCAATGGAAGAACAAGGGAAGGAAGAAGGATGAGAATTTGGAATTTCAAAAAAAAAAATTAATGTTAAAAATAAAAACAGATAATTGAATGAGTAAATGAGTGAATTAACTAAAAAGTGTTTATGTATCCAAGTAGAATAAATTAATGTTCACTTTCTGGCTTAAAATTTTTCAATGACTCCCTAAAATATCCCAGGTAAACATTTAAGTTATTTTAAATTTGAGGGACATCAAGGACCTCATCTTTTCTAAATATTGCTTATCTTTGTACATTGTAACAACCAAAACAATTCTCCTTGCCCCTCACTTCCACATCTCTTTAATATATACTCTATGTTTTCTGTTTCAATCATAATATAGAACTGGAAGGGACTTTAGGGAATTAAACCAGAACCCTTGCACAATGTTAAAAGTCAGAAACCACATAATATCATTAGTCACGTATGGAATTCAAATAATAATGTTAAAGTACTGTACATATGTACAAATATATATGCATATGTAAACATATTCATATATGTGGATGTGTACACATATACAAATATACACACATTTAATTTAGAAAGAAATCTTAAGATATTTGCATCTTGATGTGGATTATTTCAAGTATCTGTACTGCTTACAAAATTGTGATATAATTTAAATAGCCTCCATTCACTAGTTTTTCATAAATAAAAGGTTAAGTCTATAATATCAATTCCAGAAAAGTTTTTTGGCTAAATAGCTACCTTAAATGTTTGATTTAAAAACAATATAGTTCATACCTCACTTATATGGCAAACTCAACTATCAGAAAAACAGCCAACAACTAGGAAAAAAAAGCAACAAGATCAAAAAAAAAAAAAAAAAAAAAAGTAAAAGTCCAAAATAAATGCTAAAGTTCATGGATCTTATTTGCTTGAGAATCCTTTAAGCCCTTATGCAAATATGTTCTTATTGTATACAACATTTTAACAAGCCTAATGTTTTCCTAATTCACAGTCATTGGAAAGGAAAGGCAATAGGAAAAAAAAAAAACAAAAAACACATTAATAAAACAAATTGACTACAAGTCAATAGACAGAAAAATTTTTAAAAAAGCAAATGTAAGAAATAAAAGAGGTCTAAGGTCAGCTAGCATAGAAGCAAATAGCCCTACTCACACCCCAATAATTTCTGAGAGTTATGATATTAAAGCACCTTCTAATAATTCATTTTCATAATGAGAAGGCAACAATGGTATAGTGGAAAGTGAACTAAAGTAACCCTTGAATATGAATCCTTATTCTCCTAACTTACTAGCTATGTAACTGAGGAAAATTACTTCAACAAAATTGAACCTGGTTTCCTCATGTGTACAAATGTGAATAATCTGACTACTTCACATCTTAGTTTTGAAATAAACACCTTATAACTGCAGAATGTTAGTGTTATATAAATGTAAATGAGTAATGTTATGAAAACTTTGAATTATTAAATTATGTTCATCATATTTAGCTTATATTTTACAAATATATTTTTACAAAGATATTGAAATACTGCCCTTTCACTTACAGATGAGACCTTATAACAGATATTAAGTGACTCATCCAGTAAAATCATAAATTAGTCAGCTAATGCAAAAATCTCAAAAGAATTGGTGGTTAAGGGGAAAAGCTTAAAATGTGGAAAAATTCACTTACAAAAAAAAAAGCTCATCCTTTAATAGTCCCAGATAAATGAGCTATCACTGTGTTATTTTCAAATCAAAAGTCAAAAAAAAAAAAAAAAAACTATTCTCATACCTTGTTAAATGTCTATATATATTCTCTTTAAAGAATATATTTTAAAAGCTTTCTAAAATATACAAAGAAGCTTTGAGATGAACTGCATATTTTGAAAGTAGATTAAATTTAGTACTTTCTCTAATCAAGTTTCTTGCTTCTAAAGTAAATTTTCTATTAAGGTTCTAGTTTCCAAAATTTTAGTGAAGTTTTACTCAAGATTCTGTAAAAAAAGACATGGGAGAATATAAGGCAAAATATAATGAAATGAAAATATAATGACACGATTCATCAAAAAAAAAAAAAAAAAAAAAAAAAAAATTTTTAATACTTACCAAACAGTGTTAGTTTCAATATCCTGCTACACTGAATTGCAAAGGAAAGATCAGAACTATCGAAAATTGTTATAAGATCTCCATCTGAAAAGATTTTTAAAACAGAAATGATTTCATATTATTAACAACATATAGAACTTGTACCTAGTTTAAAAATTAGAATTAAACCTACAGCTTCATCTGAAGATGTTTTAAAAGCAACTAGAAAATACCAACAAAAAAGTTAATTGCTGATTGAATGAAGCACCTGACAAACATGAATTTGTTCAAATGAAAGTATTGCAGGATAATTCATAGCTTTATAATAGAACCTGATAAGCCAAAAAGTATCTATAGTTAATAAACTAAATGAGATGCAGAATAGCAATATTAGCACAAATTTCTAGTTTTCCAGTATATTGTCAATGCAATTTCATGTGGCAAGAAATAACCTTAAGTGCACATTATTTCTAATAGAGTATCTTTAAAGATTCAAATGTCAAACTAGAGTAAAATCTTACAGATTTAGATAAGAGAAAAAAAATCAGCATAAATTATAAAATATTTTAGAAGAAATTAAGTTTACTTTCAAGGAAATAAAGTAACTCAAACTAGTTTAAGTGCTGAAAAAAAAAAATCTGTTTCTTCATTAGGAAAAATGGAAAAGTTAAGATTTGATGATCTTAATTAACCCTGACAGTTCTATGTTTAATACAAAAATAACCAAATAGCACTAAACCCATATTTATACTGTACTTTTCAAAAGTGGCAACAGAGCTGATTGATAGAGAACAGGAATCAAGCCACTCTTCCTCAATTTTGCTGAGATCATGCTCTCAAGTTCTCAGAATGGGGCTTCTTAATCTTTTTCTGTGTATCATGGACCCCTTTAAAAGCCAGTGAGGCCCTTCTCAGAATATTTGTTGCCTGTTGAAAATAAAGATGTATTTTTTCTTATGCAAGTTCAAAATTTTATCCAGGGATTTCAGGTTATAAACAGCTGCCCACAACAGTAGGGATCATACCTTCTGCTCCTTGTACTCTGTTGTAATGGCTAGAGCACCGGACACGAAACCTAGAAGATCTAAATTCAATCCCAATTCAGTCACTTATTAGTTGTATAACCCTGATAATTACAAATCCCTACACCTCAGCAGTTTTCTTACTTGTAAAGTGAGAGTTGAAATTAATGGTTTCTACAATCTCTTCAAGTCTTAAATCTACGATCCCAGCATATAGTTCACTGCTCTAAACACTACAGACATTCAATAAATGTTGGAACAATGGTGGGAAGGAAGCACAAACTGAAGCATATGACTCTACCTCTGAATGTGTATGTCTTCTTAACAAGATGCTATAACTACAGTATGGAAGTTGCAAAATAGACAGGAGATGATTATCTAAAAGATGACCAGCAAGAAATGGTAAAGGGCATTAAAAAGTAGCTAGCAGATGAATTTCTACTTTAGACTTAGGGACAAAAATGATAAGAAGCTTTTGTTTACAATAAATCTTTGGCAACAATGGGCACATTCAATCAAAGTCTGTTAAGGAAGCTAGATTAGGAAAAAAATAAAAAGGAAGAAACCTCCTATACCCAATGCTATAAGAGAAATACATTAGAATGATAGAAGATTGCAGATATTTTTCAGCAAGCATGGAATAAAAAGAACAATTCTGAGGTAAACTAAGAATGTATATTATTACGGTATTCCTGTCAGTGACAATAGATATCCATACACAAGACTGATCTCCCTCCTCAGATATGGAAAAAAACTAAAGGCAAAAGAGCTGGGGGAAAGAATGAGAGAGCTTTTAAGAAACAAACAAAAAAATTTGAAAAGGCAAAGAAAAATCCTAACTTGTGTTTAAAATGGCAGAATATTATCAAGAGTACCTCTGCACATCTGCAGCTAGTTAAGTATCAAACTCTTGCCCTTGAAGATAAAAATGGAACCTTTAAGAAAGAAGCACCTTCTTATGCATGAAAAGTGATGATGAAAATAGAATTCAGAGTAAAAAGAGACAAGAAGTGATGGCTGAAGAATCACTCCCTATAGAGAACTGAGGCAATCTTGAACAAAAATAGAATCTGCTGTGCATATGGATCCATGTGACAAAGAATCGCTCAACACTTGTCAAAATCAGTAACTACTACTTACTACTGGTAACTGTTGTGGGGGGGGAAAAGAATCCTGCTAAAAGCAACAGATTTTTGGAAGGATTATTAAGTTCTGGGAAAGAAATTACTAGCTTTATATAGACACTAGTTTCTTCATATCTACAAAGTGAAGGAAATCAATTCAGAAAAGAATAGCAGATGGGAAAAGTCCATTGTTGATTATAATAAATAGTATTTAATAACAGAACTTAAAATTCTGGACTATGGTTTAAGAGATAAGGATAGAGAGCTCATGGTCAGGGACATAATATATATAAAACAAGACTGGTCAAAATATATTTGCCTAGGGACTAGCAAATCTGATCAAGAAAGCTTTATACTCAAAATAGAAAGAGAGAAGAAAAAAATGTGCCAGGCCAGGGTATCTAAGCTTTATTCTGAAGACAAATGGGAACTACTTATATTTTTCTGGAAAAGACAATTGTGATCTAATTACATTGTATTTAGGAAGTCAAAAAAAGGAATCAATTTTGTGGTAAATTACAAAAAATTTGAATTTAAGATTCAGACATGAAATTCAGGTAAGAAATGCCCAAATTTCAATTAAAAATAAAAACAAGTATTCACTTGTCATTGAATGAAAGAGAAATTAAAAGTATTAAAAACAGGCATTCTGATGGCAACATCATTCTAACACCTGAGGGAGGATTCTTGGCCTTAGATCTATTTTTTTTTTTATTTTGACAATTATATTTAAGCATAACTGATTTCCCTTGTAGTCCTCTGTATTTTATTTTGTGCATTTAAAAATATTATTCTGAGAAGGGCTTTGTAGGCTTCACCAGGCATCTCAGACAGGTGGAAAAAAAAGATTAAAAATAATATGTAATATTGTCAATAATTTTAAAATATACATTTATTTATTTTACCAGCATTTTTTGTGTTCCAAAATACTCATACAAAAATACTCTTACCTTCATCTTTATATTTTATAGTGACTTCATCATTACTCAGAAGTTTTCCACGGAAAACTCTTTGCATCATCAGCACTAATTCATCATAGGTAATATCTTCATTATGTATAGGAATTCTCCGAATATCTTCCCCAAGCTGAGCTTTAATAATTAGCTTTCCACTTAAATCCAACTGTCCATTCATGGTGGACTCCAGGATGTTCTACAAAACTGCTAGGAGACAAGGATAAACAGTTTTAAAATTTAAAAAGTTACAAAGTATTTCCTGGGGAAAAAAAATGTTAGATATCAAAACTTTAACAAATATAGAAGAAAAGTCCAATTTAATATAATTAGTCCCTAAATTATATAAATTTATGATACCAAGAGACTGAACAAGATGATCTCTAAAGGTCCTTCCTCTTCTGAAATTATATTTCTCTTATGATTTTAATCTAACAAAGACAAATATCATGAAGCGTAAATGAAAATATACCTTTCCAAATACACAACACTTTAATATTAATCCAGCCATTCTGGAGAGCAATTTAGAACTATGCTCAAAAAGTTATCAAACTGTACATACCCTTTGATCCAGCAGTGTTACTACTGGGCTTATATCCCAAAGAGATTTTAAAGAAGGGAAAGGGACCTGTATGTGCAAGAAGGTTTCTGGCAGCCCTCTTTGTAGTGGCTGGAAACTGAGTGGATGCCCATCAATTGGATTATGGCGGAATAAATTGTGGTATATAAGAAATGATCAGCAGGATGATTTCAGAAAGGTCTGGAAAGACTTACATGAACTGATGCTGAGTGAAATGAGCAGGACCAGGAGATCATTATATACTTCAACAACAATACGACATGATGATCAATTCTGATGGACGTGGCCCTCTCCAACAATGAGATGAACCAAATCAGTTCCAATAGAGCAGTAATGAACTGAACCAGCTACACCCAGAGAAAGAACTCTGGGAGTTGACTATGAACCACTACATAGAATTCCCAATCCCTATATTTTTATCCATCTACATTTTTGATTTCCTTCACAGGCTAATTGTACACTGTTTCAAAGTCCGATTCTTTTTGTATAGCAAAATAATTATTTAGACATGTATACATATATTGTATTTAACTTATACTTTAACATATTTAACATGTATTGGGTCAACCTGCCAGCTGGGGGAAGGGAGGGGAAAAATTGAAACAAAAGGTTTTGCAATTGTCAATGCTGGAAAATTACCTATGCATATATCTTGTTTATTTATATTTATTTATTTATTATAGCTTTTTATTTAAAGCTATAATAAAAAAATTACCCATGCAAAAAAAAAAAAAAAAATTCACATAAATGAATAAATATGACCAACTACTAACATGAAAAAAAGCCACCTAAGTACAAAAATATTCATAATAAAATAACAAAAAACTGTAAACAGTGTGCCAATATTTAGGTACCAGTTAAAACAAATTATAGTATATAAATGTAATAAAAGATTATTGTGCCAAAAGGAATGATGACTATGGAAAATTTATAGTAGTATAAGAACTTAAAGTGATTCAAAAAAAGTGGAGGAAAAATAAAAACATATGTACTAATTACAACAATGTGATAAAAATCAACACAGAGAGGCAACAAAACTCTTGTCAAATACAACGGTCAATGTTAGTGTTATACTGAGTGTTCAAGAATCATACTAGGTACTGGAGAGATAAATACAAAATTGAGAAAAGTTTCAACCCTAAAAGATATTATATATGTAATAGGTGAAGACCAGACATATAGGAGAGTAATGACTAGGGAAGGGAATTCTTATCTCCTTGTCCTAACAGCAGGGCAAATGATAAATATCGCTCCTCTTTCTTTTAACTATTGATAAATCTGTTTGACAATGTATGTACCATGGACATTTGTTGAAAGGATGTTATGAAAACAAATTTTAAAATAAACTACTGGGAAAGCACTTCATTTTTCTTTTCCAAGTCAGAATTTACAGCATCAAAATATAAAAAAAATTGGCTTTGCAAAAAGCCTTATATACCACACAATAGTAAGAACAAAACAAAAAAAGTAAATGCTAATATGCCATTTAGGAAACTACTAAAAAAAAATTTTTGACTAGGGACTGAAAATTTCCTCTCACTAAAAATAAAACCTTTTAAAATTACAAATGTGTACAATTTTATATGAATAACTCAAGTATACTAGGCTCAACTGTTCAGTCTCCCCAGTAAAAATAAGGCATTACAAAACACATCTCGCCTCCCCCACAACACATTCTTCTTCAATTTTCTCACTATCTATGCACCAAACTCACAATTTAGAAGCATCTTTTATTCCTTGCTCCTTCATTTCTTCAGTACTTTGCTTCTCCTTTGTTTCCTACCTTGCTTTATAAGGATCAAAGGCACTCTATTCCACTGCTATATAGTAAACAGACATTCCTCAAAAAGGAGAAATTATTTTATCTTTGTATTTATAGGCCAGCCCAGCACAATGTCTCCCTATATGCCTTAAATATTTCAATTCCCCTGTAACTGGGCTGTTACTATAATTCTGTTGTTCCAATACCTTCTCTAGACCCAAAGCTACAAATGTGGTCTTAAATCTAACCACCCCACATACCTGAACTACCAAACTCTCCTCATATTTCCTTCCGTTCTTCCTCCACTCCAACACTCCTTGCCCACTCCATGCACCCTACTTTGCTCTTATAGTATACTATTCCTCATAGAGACTCTCCTCCCTTTTTCTCCTCTTCCACAAACTGTCTTTTTTTCATTATGTCTATGTTCATATGCCCTATGACTTCCAGTCATACTTAAATGCTGATTCAATTGTTCCCACTTTCACACATGCCATTTTCTCCTCTGTTCCACTAAACTACATACCGCCTCTATTTTTTCTAAGACTAGCTTCCTTCACAGATAACCCAATTGTTCTTTATCCCCTAATAGCTAATAATAATAATAGCAGCTAACATTTACATAGTATGTACAATATGCCAAGAACTGTGCTAATAATAATTGCTAAGATTTTTATATAGCACCTACCATGTGCCAGGCATTTTGCAATTATGATTTCATTTGATTCTCACAACAACCTAGGAAGCAGATGCTATTATTATCCTAATTTTAAAGTTGAGGAAACTAAGGCAAACAGGATTAAGTGATGTGTCCAAGGTCCCACAGCAAATAACTATCTGAGGCTGGATTTGAAAGCAATTCTTTACTCCATTCTATCCACTGTTCCACCTAGCTGTGTCTATAGCTTTTTTCTATCAACAAGGGATTTGAAGAAATGCCAACCACATGTTGATCCCTTGGACTAACTAGCCTCTTGCTGCCTGAATGGGAATTGAGGCATCATTCAATCCCTTACTGATGGCTTGGGCTGTCTGTCCTATTATGACTTTCAGGACATTCTTCCTGTCTGCAGGAGCTGGAGAGACAATTTCTTCCTGCTCCCTCCAACTTATTTGCTGATCTGGCTGTCTCTAGATAGCTATTCCATCAGTTCTTCTCACTAGTCCCCTCACCTGAGCTGACCCAGCCCAGAGGAGATATCATCTTGAGGTCAAATCTCCAATAATGTTAATAACCTTCCTGAATTCATTAAGCCAACCCCGAGTGGGTCATACACCTTTATGATCCACAACCCTGGTTATCTTTATATAAATCCTATTATCCATCCCCTCATTGCCCATTTCCTTATTTGCATCATCTTCAATCCACCTCTCTCCAAGGTAACACTCTAAGCCACCCACCCTTTCCACAATGCTGTCTAGAATAGTGTCTCTGTAAGTAACAAAACTGTTTTCATATTAAATGTTTTCTTCTCCTACTTCTGTGATCTTCTGGCTATTACTGAGAGCCAGCTTCCTCTTGATGGCACAGCTTCCATGGACACACTTTTTGAACACTAACTGAATTTTCACTCATTTCCTCTACTTGCTTCCCAATCAGTTCCAGGCCCTTCCTCCTCCTCAGTAACACTTCCTCCCTCCTTTTCACATTTTCTCTCTCTTTTGAGGCTGATTCAATCTACATATGGTAGATGATATTGTGATATCTGTTTTCGACCAACCTCTAATTGTTCTTCTTTCCTCAAGTTCGGTGCCTGGCTCACAATCATCTTCCCAACTCCTATCTTCATCCATCAATATACATAATGATACTTACTCCTTCAAGCACCTGTACCTGCTAGGTTCCCACAATGTAGCCATCTCCCAGGAGGTATTCCTTCACACCAATTCAGCTATACAAAGAGATGGTCATAATTTTTTATCTTAATTACATTCTCTCAACAAGGCCCTCACTACAGCAAGATAATCCTTTTACATTCCCTAATTTAACCCCCTAGCCCACACAGTTCTTCCTTTCCTTCTATTTCATATTACCTCAAACCTACCACAGCTTCCCTTTCCCCCTATCCTCTCAACTGAGATTTGCCTCATATTTCACAGAAAAAGTTGAAGCCATTCACTGAGAACTTTTCTCTCAACTTAAATCTCCCAAATGCCTGCTTCCACCATCTCAATGTTCACCATTGTCTAAACCTTCTACAGGAAGGTTTATAAATATGATTCCATGCCATCCCATCTTCTCTAGCAGATTACAACCCCCCAGACCTCACTCCCCACCCCATCCTGTCACTCCTCTTCAATCTCCCCATTAACTGGCTGTTACCCTACTGTCTAAATATGCCTGTGTCTACCCCATACTCAAAAAACCAACTTGATTCATCCATCCTATAGTTCCATCACCCTCCTCTCTTTTGTGGTTAAATTCCTTGAGAAAATCATCTCAAGGTACAATAAGTGCCTCTACTTGCATTTGTCTCCCTACTTATCTGGCTTCTATCCTCTCCAAAGTTTCCAAATTACCTTCTCCTTGACACTTTATCAAGATTTTCATGACAGTACTTTCTCCTGGGTTTCCTATTTGACAACTTCTCAGGATCCTTTGCAAAACCTTTTATCCAAGTTATGATGCCAGGTATCCATGGATATTCCATAGGACTCTATATAATATTTCAAATCAGCACACAATGATTCAATTATTATCTCTATACTGAGGATTTTCAAAGATATTTACTCAGCTGTAATCTCTGCAGATTTCCAGCCTTGAACCTACAATTGTCTTTCAGATATCTTGAAGTTGATGTCTCACAGACATCTTAAATTCTAAATGTCTAATTGACTTCTTTATCTCTCTCCTAACTTCCTTATTACAGTTGAGAGTAGTAATGAGAATAATGAGTAATGAGGGTAAAAAGGCTGTCGTCCTTCCAAGCATCCAGGGTGCAATCTAAGTGCCATCTTCAACTCCTCACATTCTCTCCATCTCCATATCCAATTTGTTATCCAGGTTATTAACCTGGAAAACATCTCTGATATATGCCCCCTTCTCTCCTCTTACCATCACCCTTCGAAAGCCCTCATTAATTCAAACTTCACTACTGCAGTAACCAGGTGGCTGGCCTCTGTGCCACAAGTCTGTCTGTCCCCTGGTCATCATCCATTAAGCTATCAAAGTGATCTTCCTAAATTACAGATCTGACCATGCCACCTTCCTACTCCAATAGAATACTTATGGTTCTCTATTACCTCCAGAATCAAATATAAAACCCTGTTTGACATTCACAGATCTTCATAACCTGTCCTTTGCTCCACCCAGCTTTCTTACATTTTACAACTATTCCCCTGACTCTTCCCTCTCCCCAACATACACACTCTACAATCCAGTAACAATGGCGGCCCTGATGCTGCTCCCATTAATGCTCTTTCCTCATCTTGTCAGGTTTCCTTCATATCCCAGCTAAAATCCCATCTTTAGTGATCCCCTTAAATCTAGTGCCTCCTTCTATTAATTATTTGTAATTGTTCTTGTTTATATATAATTGTGTGCATGTTATCTCTCCATTAGACTTTGAGCTTCTTGAAAGCAAAGACTGTCTTGTGTCTTACTTTGCATCTACAGGTTTAGAGTTCTTGGTACATAGTAAGTCCATAATAAATGCTATTTACTAAAAAGAAAAGGAAGCATTCTTATGTTTCTAATGATATGCAAGTGAATAAAGCTTCGTCCTCTTATCTTTTGATGACTTATCAACAAGAAATTGGTAGTATTATTGTTGCACTATTAAGTAGCTAGGATGGCTGCACAAGTTAAACTGCCCATTTTAACAACATTCTCCCTTCAAAGACCACAAAATACCTGAGAAAGTATAAATTTATGAGGAATTCTCCTACTTCAATTCCACAAAGATTTGCTATTATTTTGCACAGAAGACTAAAAAGAACATGTCATACAAAAAGCCTGATCTCATGTATTCCATAAGAATTTAATATTCATCAAAATACTCAAGTCCTATATCCTTCAAGGCCACCCTTTCTGAGATACAGAACAAAGCTAAATTTCAATGACATTAGAAGAGAACGAGTCCATATATACATTGAAGTAACGAGATAGTATAGTGGGAAAAGTACTAGATTTGGAATGATGAGGAAAGAGGTTTGAAGTATCCCTGCTACTTCACTCATATCCCAGTCCCTTTATGTTTAATCTAAACTTTTATGCTATCAAGCACTTAAAAGTGTTAATTTAAGAGAAGCAGCATGGTATATATTTGGAATCAGAAGCTTTGGGTTAAAATCTCTGCCATTCACTTTTACTATTTTACTTGACACAACTTGTTTGGGTTTCAAATTCATCCAAAAAAAGAGAGACTAGAGATGATCTATTTTTCCTAACTTTAAAAATTTTCAGTTCTTTGAGATAGTTTCCTAACCAAATTCAATGGTTTGAATTTATTTCAATGTATTAATGGTCTATTAAATGCCTATTATGCTTAACTCTGGAGATAAAGACAAGAACTTCCCCTAAGGAGTTTGGATGACATTCATACAGAAAAAAAAAAAAAATAAAAAAAAAATAATAATAATAATAATAATAATAATGAAGTAACATCTGGAGAAATAAAAGACCTAGTGTAAAATGTATCACTCTAGGTATGCCTTGAAAGAAACTAGGTACTTCCAAGTGGCAAGGATGGGAAAATGAAACATTACAGGGATAGAGGTTGTTGTGTCCAATCTCTTTGTGACCTCATTTGGGATTTTCTTGGCAAAGATGCTGACTGGAGTGCTTTAGTATTTCCTTCTCCAGTTCATTTAACAGATGAGGAAACTGAAAAATAATGGATTAAGTGACTTGCTCAGGGTCACACAGCTAGAGTCTGAGGTCAACTTTGGAATCAGGAAGACTCCAGACCCATCCCTCACTCTACTGAGCCATCTAGCTGCTCTAGGAATGAAGGACAGAAGCCATAAAAATAAGGCAAGGAAATAGAAGCTGAAGAATGGGGAGATTCAATGCTGCGTCCAGGAACCAGTGAGAACACCAGTTGGCAGCTGGTAGGTAGAATGTACTAAGAAATTAGTCTCTCAAGATAGGTTGAAAACAAGTCATCATGTGTTTGAAATATCCCACGTAGGGGCTTGTATTTTCTCCTGGAGACATCAGGGAGCCAGAGAAGCCTCTGGAGCAAGGCAGTGAGAGAAGACCTGTGCTTTACAACATACCGATTTGGCAATTGAGTTTCAAAGAAAAAAGCAAAGCTGTTCACTGATTGCTCTAACCTCTAGAGCAGAGATTATCTTGGATCTTAGACCCTTCTGGCACTTTGGCGAAACCTACAGATCCTCCAGGAATGTTTTTTACTGCTTAATATGAAGTTCCTATGACTGCAAAGGAAACCAATTGTCTTAAAATAAAGGTGGATTTTTTTCCCATTCAAGTTTACAGACCAGAAGTCTCTCCAAGCACCCCTGGGGTGGGAGGCAAGGGAAGAGGCTCCATAAACTCCGGGTTTGGGGACCCCTAATCAGAAGCAGCGCCCTCTCCACACCACATAGACCACGTTCAATAACGTGCAGGTGATTTGGCCGCACAGAGGTCGAGGCCCACCTCCAGAGGGACGGTCTTCTCAGCTGTTCAAGCTCTTTCCGAGGCAAAAGCTGCCCTCCCCCCAACCCCGTTCCCAGCTATTCCATTCAATTAAAATAGCACTCAGACACAGCTGGGAGGGGGAAGACAAAAATGAAACAGGAAGGGGGCCGTCCCGCCCCGCCACATCCCCGCAAGCCTCTTCTCCACAAGTAGCCCCCGGCGGCAGACTCAGGACGTCCAGCGTCTCTTCCATACTCCGCCCATCCCAATGCCAGCTCGGGCCGCGCGCGCCCCCGTCATGACCCCTAGCGTATCACTACCCCGCTCCCGGCCGGCTCGTGACGTCCTCCTACCCTCATCTCCCCCCTTCCCCCCTCCGGCAGGTTGTAGCCCCCTCCTTCGCCTCGGGCCCCTCCCTCTCATCGCGCGTCCCCTCTCCCAGCACCGGCCCCGGGCTCCTCTCCCACCCCTCTCCTCAAGTCCCCCTCCCAGCCAATTCGCGACCCCTAGTTCTGGCATCGCGCCCCACCCCCGCCCCGATCCACCGAACCAGAGCCAGTTCCCACCAAGGCCTCGGCGCGCATGCCCGCCTCACCAGCCCGAGCCTGACGGGAGGGAGCGAGCAGGCGCGCCCCAGTTTCGAGTTACCCTTAAAAAAGAATACCTTCCTCGCTGGGGCCGCAGCCGCCGCCGTCCCCGCAGCCTCGTCTTCTCCTCCGCTCCTGTCTCTAAGGGCAGTGCCGGTGCCGAAGCCGCCACGGCGTCAAGGGGGAGGCTACTGTCCGTCACGTTCGGCCGCCGCTGTAAATCACTCTCTGGCTCGAGCCGGCCTCAGCCAATCGCTTGGACCCACTGAGCCTAGCGTGAGCTCCAGCCCCGTACGTGGCAGGAGAGGGGGGGAGGGTAAGCAGGGGGGCGGGGTCAGAGAGACGGAGAGGCGGAGAGGAAAAAAGAAAAGAAGCCTCTCCTTCCGCCTTGACAAGTGCCTCCTCTTCTACCCCAAGGCGCATGCGTTTCTGGGTGTAGCTTTGACGGCGGCTGTAGCATCGGAAGGCTAGTAAAGTTTTCGGTTTTTTTTAATAATGGGATTTTTAAAAGCGTGATGATATTACGCATGCGCAGAAATATGCCAGTGATCATTTCCCTGAGCTGACATGTAGACCACTGAGCATGCGTGTGCTTAAGGCGTAGATTTCCCCCTCCTTCCCCTTTTTCTAAAAGCCACCTGACCTATATCATTCAGCCCTCTCCTACGTTGGGAAATTTTCACCCAGGAATAATTATTTTTGTAACTTAATTTCAATATAACCGGTTTCCATTGCAGTTGTGAGTTTTATTTTGTGCGCATGCACAGGCTCCCCCTGCTAAACACAAAAAAGACTCCTGGATTCCGTTATCTCTGTCCGGGGTCTTTTCTAGTTTGTTTTTTGTTTTTTTGTTTTTTTAAATTTTATCTATAAATTTTTGACAGTATATATACATGAGTAATTTTTTTTGTAACATTATCCCTTGTATTCATTTTTCCAGATTATCCCCTCCCTCTTCTACTCCCTCCCCTAGATGACAGGCAATCCCATACATATTAAATGTGTTACAGTATAACCTAGATACAATATATGTGTGTAAATACCTTTTTCTTGTTGCACATTAAGTATTAGATTCCGAAGGTATAAGTAACCTGGGTAGATAGACAGTAGTGCTAACAATTTACATTCACTTCCCAGTGTTCCTTCTCTGGGTGTAGTTATTTCTGTCCATCATTGATCAGCTGGAAGTGAGTTGGATCTTCTTTATGTTGAAGATATCCACTTCCATCACTTTCTAGGTTTTTTTTTTTAATAAACTCGGTAATAAGATCGACTGCTCAATAATGAACACGTATTTCTTTCCAGTCTCTTAAATGCCACATTGAGTATTTCCCATTACTGTCTTCATTAAAAGTTTATCCTCTGTGTATGTATGCCGTGTCCTACATACACTTATGTGTGTCAGTGTACGTAGATTTGTGTATGTAGACAAATGTGTGTGTGTATATTAACGTATGGGTGTGAATGTTTATATTATATATACTTGTCTCTCCCATTAGAACGCTGAGCTCTTTAATTGCAGACATTGCAAACAAAGGTTCCTGGTATTTGTAGGTATCTTTTGCACCTAGAACAGTGACTAATACTTATTGATTGATGGTTTATTTCATTTTATATAATACATATGATGACACTTTACAAAGTGTAAAGCAATATTCAAATATCTAATTATTATTTGAATGGCCTCTTCTTCCACCTTTCCATTCTTTGAAAAACTTCTGAAGGGCAGAACAGTTATCTTCCAAGCAAGTCAAGTCCCACCCCGCTCCCGGTGATTTCTGTTTGGTAGAGGCGGTGTGGTATAAAGAAAACTGCAGCAAAACAACTGTGTGGGCGTGTGCATATGTTGTATCTAACTTATACTGTAACATATGTAACATGTACTGCTCTGCCTGCCATTGACACGGCACTAGTAGAAGCCCCTCGTACTGCTTTTCTGAAGCCTGTAGAAAGGCAAACGTGTCACTATATTGATTATCTCAAAGAGGAAGTATAATATAGGAGCTGTCCACGGATCATGAATCACTCAAACCATCCAGCAAATGGGCAGAGTGGCTCCGGTGCCTATGTCCAACGGCTTCTAAAAAGCTATGGAATCTCCAGTGATCACCGAAAGGAATGGCCTCCCAACGCTCAGGCTGCACCCAACGCCAGCCGCCTGCCCAATGGTTGGCTCACCCCCCCTGATGTGTGACACTGTATACTGACACAAACAGTAACATTCTGTGGCCCATAGTTTACTACAAAGTAAAGATGAAAAACATTAACTGAGTACTTCTCCATGGATCACTATGTCCAACCATCTTCCAAAGCTCAGACCAACTATTTCTCTATTCTCAGGTGGCGGAGGCCTAAAATGCCCTTATCCCTCCCTACCTTATGAAGTGAGAATAAGGCAGAGGAATGTATATCCCAGATCTTGCTGGAAACAGCTTTTAAACAAGACAACAAGGATCACATTGGGAGAGAGAAATTGGCCTGTTAGCTTTGGCTCACTACTCGTCCAGGCTTCATGATAGCTGACAACCTCTGTAACTCCAGTGCCCCCTTTAAATCTGATCCCTTGCTGATGCAATCACCTCCCTCACACCGGTAGAAGTTGAAGTCACAGTTGTTGCTACAGTGCAGATCCGCTCTTCCATCCCTTGTTCCAGTAAAAGGAGACAAATGCATATGCTTTAACTGTTAAGTCTGACTCCTAAAGTATACCATTGTTGAAAAGTGGAAAGAAAACCTCAGTCTCATTGGTGTGTGTCTCACTTCTCGCAATGCCCTGAAGGAAAAAAAAAAAAAAAAAAAGGCAAGATAAGAAGTCACTCTAGAAAGGAAACCAAGAAACCCAGCTGTCCACATAAAGATCCACTCAATGACATGGGATCCACAGAAAACTCCATCCCTATCGTGAAGAAACTGCATCACAAATAAAGACCTAAAAGTGAATAAAAAAGCAACAGCAGTTCTAAGAAGCCCAACCACCGGTGACAATCAGGAGGCAGCAATAGTGGACTTAGCAGAAATCAGTTCAGAAGAGTGCCCAGGAGAGAATAGCTTAGTGGAGAAAAGTACATGACACATCTTTGAAAGTGCTGCCAAAAACATACCTCCGGGGTCCAAAACACATGTTCCTTGATCATGCATGTGCTCTCTCCATATTCCTGATCATACATTTTTCCTGCATGTGCTTCTTTTCCTGTTAGTAATGTGATTATCTGTGATAAAGCATGCCCCTGTTACACCAGACAGAACATGTTTATAAGGATGCGTGGATGTCACTTATGTCTTTTAATTAAATCTCGTATGTCTTGAACCAATGTCTTCTGGTTGCTCTAGTAAAAGTAAACACACCAGAGGACTCTCATGAACTATGGATTTGATTGGATTATGTCTCACAAATTACCTTGAACCTAGAAGCCTGAATGTCCTAGTTGCCCTTTGCGCTGCAGCACTGGTAGTATTTTGTAGCTGCAGCAAATAAAGTTCTAAGATGGGTTACACTAAGTAAGTTGCTGAGGTGAGATTTGAAGCTATGTTTATGATCTCCAGGTCCCATATGCTGCCTCTTAATGAAGGCTAAGAAGCAACTAACTTTACTCTAAACTTATTCTACATTGGGTCTTGTATCAGCTATAAAATTCTGATAGTGAGTCTATCACTTGAAATGTATAAAGTCCAAGTTTCTAGTCGCTAGAAACCATTTTCTAGCACATGCACAGTGTGTCTAAGAAGACAGAGGTGAACTTTTCACTGGTGTTTTCTTGGCCATGTGTCAGTGTATGCATTATTTCCTTTTAAGTTCAGATGAGTAAGATTTCTTCACATATCTCTCTTAAAAGACGTATTTTCAGATACTTTGCTGACAATGTTTGTGTCTTCATGCTTTTTTTATTTTTCTGCACACTCTTGGACTATTACCTAAAATCTTTTCCCACCTTGTTGGACAAAAGAAAAATAGGCATTTGTAGGATAATAAAATGGGAAGGCGCTTTGAAATGTTGTCTAATCCATTACTCTACCTCAAGACAAAACTATAATTGGGCTACCTTAGGCAGGAGTCCTATTTTTTTTCAAAGATGTCAAAGATATGTTTCATTGATTTTGTTATTGCTTAAAGTTTGCAATAAAGTTTTTTAAATATTCATAGGCTACTAGATTTATCATTGGAAAGATCCTTAGAGGTTAGTGAATCTAGGTTCACAATTTCCCTTTAATAACACATTTTAACTTTTTACCAATATAAGCTATCAAGCAAGTAAGTCTTCATGAGGAAAGTTCTTTCAAAAGCTTTAAACTACATAAATGTGAGTCATTATTGACAGTCCCTTCTGTTTCTGAATAATCAGACATAAAGTTCTCATTGGCCAAAAATATTTCTTTTAAATTTTTTTTTGTCTTTATGTTGAAAGCATAAACCTGTCATCATCTTAGGATGACTTTCTCCATGCTTATGACATTATAGATAAAAGGAGAAAACAAGATTGTATTTGTTGTTGTATTTCCAGCAACGTTACATGAGGGAAGATAATTTAACTTTATAAAAGATAATTTCTTCTGAAAATATTACAGTATTTTCATAGTTCAATATATTTCCCTTTTCTCCCGAAAGAGCTTGAGTAAAGATGGCAGCAGAATATTGTCTTTACCTGGCTAGGAGCCTAGAATTGGAGTTGTTCCTACAGAGCTGAAGGTGAGTTCAACAATCAGATCTCTCTCAGGGAAATGAAATTGAAGTTCTCTTTGACCTGGATCTGACTACTCTGCTACTTTCATCCGGGGAGATTTTTATTTATTTTGGTCTATGTCTGTGAATTATCTGAGAAAACAACAACTTCTTCTGTTCTTGCCACTGATTGTTCAAGTAGATGGGGAACATTGATATCAAGTCCCATCTCTAAGCACCTAAGGTGACCCCAATGATGGTTTCTTTTAGGGACAGGTTTGGAGGGCTTTATGTCATGCTGAAAGTTTTGTTACACTGAACGTACATAATTGAATTATTGGCATACTTCAAAAAAAAAAAAAACCAACAACAACAACAACAACAAATCCTTAGCCTTTGGTGAGAGTGCTCAGACAAAGCTTCTCCCAGCCACCAGAATACCAGTTCTGATCCAAAGTCATTGCACTCTAAGAGGGTCTTCTGGTTGTTTGTGATCCTTCATTTTTTGATAAGGCTAAAGGACTTGTTTCCAGGGTCAATCAGACATCTAGGCTGAGCTGCAGGTAGGCCTGAATGACTGGAGTTATGACCCAGGGCATCAAAGCTTTTTGTTTGTTGGTTTTTAAGTAAGTTTCAATGCATCTTTTGTTTTTATATCACAGTCATTTCTAGAGATATTCTCTTTCCTCCTTTCTCCAAATTGAACCCTACCTTATTTAAAAAAAAAAAAAAAAAAAAAAAAAAAAGGCAGTTAAACAAAACACTAAATACAACGACCCTGAATGAAAATATATGTAACATTCTTTCCAGGTCATCAGATACAAAGAGTACTGACAAAACTTGCATTAGTTCAGCATTGTAGAATACTTTCCAGATCATCAGATACAAAAAGTACTGACAAAACTTGCAGGAGTTCGGCATTGTAGAATTTGTGCAATAATTCATTGATATTAACCTATGAGCTGGCAAACTTAGGTGAAAATGAGTACTACATCTGTTCCTATTATTCCCTAACTCCAACTTCCATAACATGAGCATCTTACCAGTCTTAGTGCAAGTGTCTTCAGTTTCCTTTATTTGCCAAAAATTCCTCATTATGGTTTTAAACTTGGGCCTGACTACCCCCTATTTATCAATGCAAGTACATGACCTGATCTCTCTGCAGCCTCCAACCTCTGCAATATAGTATTGAGAGAACAAATTGAAGTTATTGTGCAGAAACAATTTTACTCTTACTCATGTTCTATCTTCCTCTATAATTTCTTTCTATTATATTCTCTGATCATTCCCAATCCCATAATTAATTCTCTTTCATCCTAACCCTCATCCTCTCACACAATCTACATTCGTAGGCCTATAACCACTCCATTCCCTCTGGAAAATATTGCATTGGAGAACTGATTATTCTTGTTTCTCCTCTCTTACTGGGTCACAAAGAGGAATCAGCCTCTTATGTACCATTGCTACTTTTAGAGCCTTGTCTTTGGATATAATTCAGGGACTTTTCCTGCTTTAAATCTTATATCCTTCTGCAAGATCATCTTGAACAGAACTGTCTTGCTCTTATCTATAGCTATTAGGAACTCACTCTCTTCTTTCAAGAAAATTAATATTTATATTGAAATCTTCTTCTCCAATACAACCCCTCCCCTTATATTTGGAAATTTCACTACCTACTCTGATGTCTCCTAGAATACTTTGATTTCTCAGTTTGTTAATCTTTTCAACTCCCAGAATTTATATTTTCATTTCACTTTAAACACAAAGATATGGTTTTAAGGGCAGGCCTGACATAGGTACCCTATTATTCAGGTTTGATGTTTGAATAATATAATACACTCAGAAGTGATCAAATAATTAACAAAAGGATTTTATTTACCTACAGCATCAAAAGAGTAGCTAGGTGGCTCAGTGGATAGAGAACTGGGCCTGGAGTCAAGAAAACTCATTTTCCTAAATTCAAATCTGGCCTCAGTTATTTATTAGCTGTATGATTCTGAGCAAGTCTCTTAATCCTGTTTGCCTCAGTTTTCTCATTTCTAAAATGAACTTGAAAAGGAAATTAAAAACCATTCTAGTAACTTTGCCAAGAAAACTCAAAATGGGGTCACAGAGAGTCAAACATGACTAAAAGGATTAAACAAGTATAGAAAGAATATCCTCAAGAATAATACAGTAGCATTTAGCTCCAGTTTAATAGTCTTAACCTCTTTTGCTAAAGTATCTGGTCTAGTAGGGCCAATATGATGACAAGAATGGTCTCTGAAAATCCACCAAGTCTGAGAGCCTGAGAAATACAGATAGGTGGAAACTTTTATGCCTTTTGGTACCCAGAAAGTTGCATCAAGGGACAGTTTTGTCACTTTTTAGGAAAAACTAATCCATGTTGGGGGAAATTATATGGAAGAGGGTTAAGAGGAGGCATGGTCCTAACCCATGTTGTAGTATGGAAGGGAGAGGCTAAAATCTATGGGATTGTACTTTCACATATCTTTAACAGTTGTCCTTAAGTGTTCTGCCTTCATGATCCTGGATGAAAAAAATTCTTATCCCTAACAATAACCTCCTGCCTTTTGAGCTGTCCATCTGCTGTACTCTTCTTAAGCCTATTTTTTGTCCTTCCTCCATTCTCCAGTCTTTCTACCCCCATTATACAGCTTTCCCTTTTACATTGTGGGGAATTAGGGAGATGGAGTCCTCTCAATCTGGAAAATCTGTGTAAAATTTTCTGGCCCTCCCTTACTACCAAAGAAGAGGTCTCTGAATTACTGTGGTATTTAAAAATTAAAATATGTTGATGTTATACAATACTGTACACACATACTTTTTGTATTTTTGAGTTTCTAAACCTTTTCTGTGTCATTTGCTAGCCTCCCCATATAATCTGTGATTTACTCAAAACTCCAAATAAATTTTCATTTAATTTCTTAGGTTGACCTAAACTATAATGAAACTGTGATAGGGAAAGTTGTGATGGGGAAAGGGTAACTGTAAATTACCTTTGATTCATTTTCACTTTCCTTCCTATAATATCAATTCAACTGTACACATTCCTTTTCTCTATAATATTACCATAATTTCTTAATTCCCACTTTTAACAGACTTTGCCTGAAGGTCATCACCATCATTATCGTCTACCTGCCGGACTCTGTAAGTATCCTCTAAAGCTTTATGTTAACCTTATTTTTTTTATTTCTCCAATGGTCATTTTATCAATCTTCACAAATCACTTATTATCTTTATTCAGAAAAACCCGAAATATACAAATTTATTCCCAATCATTTGGCCATCATTTAGTGTCCTCTTTTCCCTTGAATCTCACATTCTTCTGTAAAATCATCTAGAACAAAACTTTTTTTTCTATGATCTACTAGTTTCTAGGTCACTCATCCTCCTGGATCCCTTTTCCTGAAAGTATCACAAGAAGTTTGTGCTCAAGGTATCCAAAAGAGCATTCATCATCTCCCTTCCTTCCCTTCCCCCACAAAAACATTTGACACTCATACAGACTTCTGTGGAAATGACCACCAAGTTTTCAATCTCAGAGACATCCTTAACTTTTCTCTTTCTTTCCTCCCCATATCCAAACAGTTGACAAAGTCTTAGATATTCTACTACCATCTCTTGAATCTGTCTCATCTGTTTCAATCATAAGACCCCATTCTAGTTTAAGCCCCCCAATCACTTCTTACTTGGAATTTTGTCATCTCTTAATTGGTATCCTTATGTCTTAACCATCCTCCAAACAGATACTTTTAAAAAATCTTCCTAAGGCACAGATCTGATCAAGTTACTCAAAAATCTTTGGTAATATTGCCCATAAGACAAATACAAACTCTTACCTCTAGCATTTAAAGCCAATCACGATCTGACTCTAATCTACCTTTATAGGCCTATTTCATACAATTCTTTTTTCATATAAACCAAAATGCTCAGCTGACTTTGGCCCCAAATTCAAAATTCTCTCTCCCATGTTTGTGTCTTCACTAAAGATGACCACCATGCCTGAAAATTATACTTTATCTTAGAATACTTAGCTTCCTTTGAAATCTTAGATGATTTTTACTATGCAATACCTGATTCCCCTAGTTATAAATTCTCTAATCTGAAGGAGCCAAGATGGTGGAGAGCAGACATGGCTTTCTGTGACTCCTCTGACCTTTTCTCAAACCAGCAGAGTAGATTAAACCTCTAAAATGGTTTCAGAACCCATAAATATTTGTTGTACAACACATTTCCAGAAGAAGGTACTTTGGAAGAACTCCAGAAGAGGTCTGTTTTAATCTGGCAGGGGGATAGTCTGCCAAGTTCAGACAACAGTGTAGAGAGCCCCAGGGCAAGGAGCTGTGGTTGGGAGGCAGAGTGGAGAGCCAATATCTGAGTACCAGGGAATCTTCTGTGAGACTCTTAGGCTACTCTATCCTGGTTGCAAGCAGATGTTAGCAAAATTTGCTGCAAAGTACCCAAAAACAAATACAAAAGGCAAATTGTTAGCCGAAGACCCCAGAAAAACTTGGCACCTGGCCTTGATTGCAGCACTGGAAGACAATCAGAAACACTGGCCCCAGGACAAACTAAAGCTCCTTCACTTTAAGAGTAGCCCTCAGTTCTTGGAGAGAAAAATGAGCAAAAAAAGCAAAAAGAACTCTGACGATAGACAACTTTTATGGAGAGAGAGAACAGACCTCAAACCCTGAGGTTCCCAAAAGCCAATCAACTCCAGATAAAGTTCCAAAAGAAGATAAGAGCTAGTCTCCATTTCACAAGGCTTTCTTAGAAGATTTCAAAAAGGATGTTAAAAGGGAGTTAGAAGAAAAATGGGTTAAGGAAATGTGATCTTTGCAAGAGGGTGTATGGAAAAGAAAAAAACAAAACAAATTTTCTGAAGAAAATTTCTTTAAAAATAGATTTGATGAAATGGAAAAAGCATATAATTCCATACAAAATAGATATTTTAAAAATTACCAATTCATTGAAAAACAGAATTAGTGAAATGGGGAAAAAAAATGCAATGAACAAAACAATCCAATTGGCCAAATACAAAAGAAGCTAAAAAAAAGTTAAATGGAGAAAATAATACACTAAAAATTAGAATTAAACAAATGGAAGTGAATGACTCAATAAGACTTCAAGAATCAGTCAAACAGAACAAAAAAATTTATATATATATATATATATATATATATATATATATATATATATATATATATATATATATATATATATATATGAAAATATGAAATACTTCCTAGGAAAAACAACTAACCTGGAAAATAGGTTTAGGAGTGGCAATATAAGAATTATTGGACTTCCTGAAAGCCATGATGAAAAAAAAAAAAAAAGAGCCCAGACATTAACTTTCATAGTGTGGCTAAATTTCAGAACTATCAGAGCAAGGAAAAAATATCACAAGCAGCTAGAAAGACACAATTTAAATACTGAGGAGCCAAAATCAAGATTACCCAACTCCTAGTAGTTTCCATCTTAAAGAACTGAAAGGCCTGGAATCTGATATTCCGAAAGGCAAAGGAACTTGTTTTACAATCAAGAATAAACTACCCAGCTAAAATGAGCATTATATTTCAGGGAAGAAGATGAACATCCAATGATGCATATAAATTTCACCTATTTCTCATGAAAAGACCTGAGCTGAACAAAAAAAACAAACACAGAACTCAAGAGAAGCACAAAAAGGTAAGAAGGAAAGAACTCTTGAGAACTATATTTCTGTTATGGATATACTTAGAGAGTTGGGTATAATTTGATTTTATTATGATAATATGAAAAAGAAATTAGAGATGGAAAGGGGTTGTATTGGAAAAAGAGGGGAAAAAAAGTTAAAATAAGGGAAATTACATCTCACAAAGAGGCAAAGAAGGCCTATTATAATTGAGCTAAAGAAGGAAGGGTAATGAATATTGCACGAATCTTACTCTTATTACATTTGGCTCAAAGAAAGAATATCATATATATTTGTTTTCACAGAGAAACTTGTCTCACCTTAAAGATCATGATGCAATAAAAATCACAATAAAAGGCCAGGGGAAAAAGAGACCAACAATTAATTGGAAACTAAATAATCTAATCCTACAGAATGAATGGGTAAAACAACAAATCATAGACAACAATCAATAATTTCATCCAAAAGAATGATGATAATGAGACAACATACCAAAATTTGGGGGAAGCAGCCAAAGTGGTTATTGGGGGAAATTTTACACTAGAGATATTTATTATTAGAGATGCTTTATTCAGGTAGGGTAAATATAGAGAAAGAAAATTACAGACCAATTTCCCAAATGAATATTGATGCAAAAATCTTAAATAAAATATTAGCAAAGAGATTACAGAAAATCATTCCCAGGAAAATACACTATGACCAAGAAGGATTTATATCAGGAATGCAGGGCTTGTTCAATATTAGAAAAACTATTTGCACAATTGACTATATCAATAACCAAACTAACAAAAATCAAATGATTATCTCAATAGATGTAGAAAAAAGCATTTGATAAAATCCAACACCCATTCCTATTAAAAACACTAAAGAATATAGGAATAAATGAACTTTTCCTCAAAATGATAAGTAGCATCTATTTAAAACCATCAGCAAGCCTCATATGTAATAGGAACAAACTAAAACTATTCCCAATAAGCTCAGGAGTGAAACAAGATTGCTCACTATCATCATAACTATTCATTTTTGTATTAGAAGTATTTGGCAATAAGAGAAGAAAAAGAGATTAAAGAAATTAGAGTAGATAATGAGGAAACCAAATTATCATTCTTTGCAGATGACATGATGGTATACTTAGAGAATCGTAGAGAATCAACAAAATCTATTAGAATCTATTAGAAACATTTCACAACTTTAGCAAAGTTGCAGCATACAAAATAAGTCCACATAAATCATCAGCATTTTTATACATTACCAACAAAGTCCAGCAGCAAGAGATACAAAGAGAAATTCCATTCAAAATAACTGTCAATAGTATAAAATATTTGGAAATCTATCTGCCAACGGAAAGTCAGGAACTATATGAACACAACTACAAAAAACTTTCCACACAAATAAAGTCAGATCTAATTGTTGGGAAAATATCAAGTGCTCATGGTAGGCCAAGCAAATATAATTAAAATGACAATACTGCCTAAATTAATCTACTTATTAATAGTGCCATATAAATCAAACTCCCAAGAAATTATTTTACAGATTTAGAAAAAATAATAACAAAGCTCATCTGGAAGAACAAAAGGTCAAAAATGTCAAGGGAATCAATGGGAAAAAAAATACCAATGAAGGCAAACTAGTGCCAGACCTAAAACTATATTATAAAGAAGCAGTCATCAAAACCATTTGGTGTACTAGCTAAGAAAGATAGTAGTCTATCAGTGGAGTTAGGTTCACAGGACAAAATAGTTAATTAATTATAGCAATCTAGTGTTTGACAAACCTAAAGATCCCAACTTCTGGGATAAGAACTCACTATTTGACAAAAACTACTGGGAAAATTGGAAACTAGTATGGCAGAAACTAGGCATTGACCCACACTTAACACCGTATACCAAGATAAGGTCAAAATAGGTTCATGATTTAGACAAAAAAAAAAGTGATATTATAGGCAAATTACAACATAGGATAGTTTACCTTTCAGATCTGTGGAGAAGGAAGGAATTCATGACCAAAGAAGTTGGAACTCATTATTGAACACCAAGCAGATAATTTTGATTATATTAAGTTAAAAAGGTTTTGTGCAAGTAAACTAATGCAGACAAGATTAGAAGGGAAGCAAAATATTTACATATATTGGATTTAACATATATTTTAAAATGTATAACATATATTGGATTATTTTCCATCTGGGGGAGGGGGTGGAGGGAAGAAGGGGAAAATTTGGAGCATAGTTTTGCAAGGATCGATGTTGAAAAATTATCCATGCATATGTTTTGAAAAGAAAACACTTAATTAAAAAAAATAAATTTTCTAATCCTTCAAGTTTCCTTGCAATTGCTTCTCTGTGTATGTGACACATTTAAATCCAGATCCAGATAATTACTTTATTATGATAATGAATTGGACTGAACTGATGATGGAGACAATTATAGAAAAGGAAGGTCTTAGAGACAGAAGTCATCTTCAAGGACATCCATTCCAACACTATTTTACAAATGAAGAAGTCCCCTTGAGGAAGCTGTGGGATCTGCTCAAAGTCATTAGGTTAAATAACCTCAGAGTTTGGAGATCTAAATTCTCTCAATTCCCAATCCAGAGTTCTTTCCACTTATGTTTCCTGAGTACCTACATTTTAACATTTTCCTAGACTTTCAATAAGTAACTCTGAATATTTATTCCCTATACCTTCCTCCAACTGTGTCATTAGAAGTATGGAATGAACAAACCATCTTTTTGTAAGCTTTTGTCAAAGAGATCTTTTAAAAATCACTATCTACTGGAGTATCCACAGAGACAATATTGTGTTTTGATTGAGAATTCAGTTGTTCCAGTCAGGGTAGAAAGGCTCAAAAAAAGAGTTGGGACGTATTTAACTCCATTATTCATTCTAATAATCATTCTTCTAGTTTCTCAATATGAAATCCAAAATTAGACAAGACATTCTCAAAAAGCACTTCAGCAATATACTTAGGAAAGAATTTAGTCAATTGTTTATCCCAGGGGACCAAATGTCTTAATATGTTGTACTATACTATATTGCAGGTTAGATCAAAGTTCAGCAAAAGATAAATATCACTCTTCCACGTGTACAAATATATACTAGAAAAAAAAAAAATAAAGATAAGAATTGGACTATAGCTCCCAGAGATGTATAAGAGTTACATATAGCCTTTATTTTCAAAATGAAAGTAAAATTTGTGATAAACATTTTTTCATTAGAATGACTTCAAATTGTTCCACATTCACTTGCATTCAAGTAAAACTGAGAGGCAATAGTACTGTATCTAATTTTCATATTGTTTGTTGCACTTAATGTAAACCTAAACTCAGAAATAATTACTTCAGAAAGCCTTGCTTCAAAATACTTAAAGAACTATGTTTCACCGTGCATAGCCTTTGATCCAGCAGTGTTACTACTGAGCTTAAATCCCAAAAAGATCTTAAAGAAGGGAAAAGGACCTACATATGCAAAATTGTTTGTGGCAGCCCTTTTTGTAGTGGCTAGAAATTGGAAATTGAATGGATGCCCATCAATTGGAGAATGGTTGAATAAGTTGTGGTATATGAATGTTATGGAATATTATTCTTCTGTAAGAAATGATCAGCAGGATGATTTCAGAAAGGCTGGAGAGATTTATATGAACTGATGCTGAATGAAATGAGCAGGACCAGGAGATCATTATATACTTCAACAACAATACTATATGATGATCAATTCTGATAGACATGGCTCTCTTCAACAATGAGATGAACTAAATCAGTTCCAATTGTTCAATAATGAAGAGAACCAGCTACACCCAGCAAAAGAACTATGAGAAATAAGTGTGGACCACAACAGAGCATTTCTACTCCTTCTGTTTTTGTCCACTTGCATTTTTGTTTTCCTTCTCAGGTTATTTTTACCTTATTTCTAAGTCTGATTTTTCTTGTGCAACAAGATGACTCTATGTTTATATATATATATATATATATATATATATATATATATTGTTTAATATATACTTTAACATATTTAAAGTTTTTGTTTAATTTAAACATTTTTAAATTTAATTTAAACATATTAAAATACAATTTAAATTGTATTGGTCTAACCTGCCATCTAGGGAAGGGGGTGGGGGGAAGGAGGGGAAAAGTTGGAACAGAAGGTTTTGCAAGGGTCAATGATGAAAAATTGTAAATAAAAAGCTATTTTTTTAAAAAAGTATGTTTCAACAACAGCTTTATTTCAAGAAATTATCAAAGAAAACTACCCCAATATCTTAGATCCAAAGGACAAAACATTTCACAAATCATCTCCTGACAGAGATCCTATTGAGGGGTGAGACACCCTAATAGTGTTTGGGGGTTCCCAGGCTAGAGTAACAGATTTTGCTAAAGAATTCACAGTCCCAGTTGCCCAGTTGAAGTTTGGCAAAAGGGTTTATTTATATTGAGCACTTCTCAGTGAGCTAGTTCTTGATTAAGGAAAGTAGCAAAGATTTGGAAGAGTTCAATTTTATTTAGTCCTTCTGTGGCTCAGGGCTAGGGATGATCTCCCAATGAATTGAACTAAATAGATTAAAGAGTGATCTCAAAGTGAATTGAAGGTAGTAGGGATTATTTTAGGAATTTCCTGAGGCTAGGTAAAAAGGGTGAGGGTAGGAGGGGTTGTGAATCAAAACCAGGAGATTCAGGATTTTCTGACCCAGGCCCCCCCTCCCCAAAGATCAGGGAACTAAAGAATCCTATTATATCATTCTCCCCTCAAGCAGTCACACCCAAATTCATTTGGGGCAAAGAGACTATGTGGTATGCTATTTACCCCATAAATATCAGAAGTCTCTCCAGGCTTAAGGATAAAGTTAATTCCATTCTCTTGAGAAGTGCAATCAGTCTCACCATTTGGAGAGGTGAAAGTGAGGGCCCTAAGCACAGACAGAAGGGTCACTATATAATTTTCCTGATGAAATACTGAGCCTCTCCACTGACTCATTTTCATTGACTGAGAACGTAATCTTACATTCTAAATGGGAACAACGAATATGGAAGCAATCCATTGATTTAAATTTAAACAAAGATATTCCTTTGCTGATCCGGAGACATGTGTTTTGTGTGTTTTTTTTTTTTAAAAGCTCTTTATTTACAAAACATATGCATGAGTAATTTTTCAACATTGACCCTTGCAATCACTTCTGTTCCAACTTTTCCCCTCCTTCCCTCCACCCTCCCCTTCTTAGTCTAATACATGTGAAATATGTTAAATATATGTTAATCCAATGTATGTATACATATTTATACAGTTATCTTACTGCACAAGAAAAATCAGATCTAGAAAGAAAAAAAAAAAAAAAAACCTGAGAAGGAAAACAAAATACAAGCAAATATCAACAGAAAGCATGAAAATTCTATGTTGTGGTCCATACTCCGTTCCCACATGTCTCTCTCTGGATGTAGATGGCTCTCTTCATCACTGAACAATTTGGAACTAATTTGGTTCATCACATTGTTGAAGATGGCCACGTCCATCAGAATTGATCATCATATAGTATTGTTGTTAATGATTTCTTGGTCCTGCTCATTTCACTCAGCATCAGTTCATGTAAGTCTCCCAAGGCCCTCCCTGAACTCATCCTGCTGGTCATTTCTTACAGAACAATAATATTCCATAACATTCATATACCACAACTTATTCAGCCATTCTCCAATTGATGGGCATCCACTCAGTTTCCACTTTTTTTGCCACTTGCCACAAACAATTTTGCACCTATGAATCCCTTTCTTTCCTTAAGATCTCTTTGGGATATAAGCCCAGTAGTAGCACTGCTGGATCAAAGGGTATGCACAGTTTGATAATTTTTTCAGCATAGTTCCAAATTGCTCTCCAGAATGGTTGGATTTGTTCACAGTTCCACCAACAATGCATCAGTGAAACATGTGCTTTCAATGTATGAGAGATAAGGGTTGAATCAGTCTGCTCCATCCCTCCCAGACTTGCTCCCCTTCCCCATATCCTGGGAACTATTTTCCAATGAAAGGCAGGGGAAAATAGGAATCTGATCCCATAGCTTAGTTAATTTATAATTTGTCTTTTGACGAAATATCAAATTTTCCATTTAGAGTGGAGGTCTCATCTTCTGGAGCTGCTTCAGACTGACAAGGACCATAGAGCTGTCCCTATGTTCAGTGGGGGTTCAAGCCGGGAGAGGAAGTGCGAGATCTGAAGATGGCAACAGCAACATCTAGGGGACGTGGAGTGTCCAATTCAGTTGTCCCATGATCTTTAGACTGAATGAGTAGCTGGAAGTTCATAGCTTGGAGCCTGGAGGAAACAAATCTCACAAGCAGGTTAAAAGTGGGGTGATGTCCAGGGTGGAGATGGTTTCCAAGATTTCAAGTATATCATATCCCCTGGATTTACAGGGGAGGCAGTCTGAGTATGAGCATCTGTAGGTTTAGGGAGATGCTTGTTTGTGTATTCAGAAAGGGCTTTGTGCATTGTCAAGGAAATAAGTAGTCTGAAAAAAATCATTCAAATATTATTGAGCCACAGTCAGGATCACACAAGATTTAGCAGTTTCCACATTAAAGAATGTAGAGATCTTGGAATATGATCTACCAAAAGGCAAAGAAACCAGGATTATAACCAAAAATTACTTACCCAACCAGATTGAGCATAATCCTTTGCGGAAGGGAGGGAAGAGGGGAAATGGGTATTTCATGAAATAGAAGATTTTCAAGCATTTCTGGTGAAAAGGCTAGAGCTAAATAAAAAATATGACTTTCCAACACAAGACTCAAAAGAAGCAAAATAGGTAAACATAAAGAAAAATCACAAGACTTAATACACTTAAACTCTAACTATGGGAAGATGATACATGTAATCCCTAAGAACATCATTATTAGGAAAGTTAGAAACAGTCTAGATAGAAAGTTGGGACATAATTTGTTTTGGGATGATCTAAAAAAATGAAGGGATGAGAAAGAGGAATTCATTGGAAGAATGGGGGAAGGAAGAGGTAGAATAGTGAAAGTTTTCTCATATAAAAGATGCACACAGGAAAGCTTTTACAATGAAGGAAAAAATAAGATGTCAAACTTGAACATCAGATGTCTCACTGAAATTGGTTCAAAGAGATAGAAATATTTCTATATCTGTATATTTGCATACATATACATACATTCATATTAATATAAACATATTAACACACATTACTGTTACATAATTGTTATATTAATATAAGCATATATCATTATATATACAATTATATTAATATAAACATATTATGTTAAATTATTGCTATCATAATATATTACTATAAATATATAAAATATATTTTATATAAACACATAATTATATAAATACATTTTACCCAATATGGAAATAGGAGAAAAAGAGATTAAGAAAAAGATGGGGGTAATAAAAGAGAGGTCAGATTAAGGGAATTTGTGGTAAGAAGCAAAAATATAGTTTTCAAAAGGGACAGGATAAAAAGAGAGAAAGAGAGAAGGATAAATAGAAATAAAATAGGATAGAGGGAAATATACCATAATCATAACAATGAATGTGAATATGATGAGCTCATCCATGGAAAGGAAGCAGGTAATGGATTGGAAACCAGAATTCAATAATATGGTGCTTCAAAGAAACATATTTAAGACAGTAACAGAGAATTAAAATAAGAAGATGGAGCAAAATCCATCCACATATGCTTCAGTTGAAGTATAAAAGGCAGAAGAAAGCATCATGATTTCAGACAAAGCAAAAGCAAAAGTAAAAAATAGAGCCACTTAAAAGAATAATCAGGAAAGCTAAATTTTGCTAAAAGGTACCATAGTCAATGAAGTAATAAAAAAATTTACAGCACATTCATCTGATAAAAACCTCATTTCTCAAATGTGTAGGAAATTATTCAAATTTATAAAAATAAGAACCATTCTCCAACTGATGGTCAAGGGATATAAACAAAGTTTTTAGAAGATGAAATTAAAGCTATATGTAATCATATGAATAAAATGCTCTAGATTACTATTGATTGGAGAAATACAAGTTAAAACATCTGTGAGATACCACACTTCATACTTATCAGAAATGACAGATTCTTAAAGATGAAGGAAAATATGTAAAATAATAAACCATTGATGAAGTTGTGAACTATCCAACTATTCTGTAAAACAATTTGGAACTATGCCTAAAGGGACATACAAATGTGCACACCTTTTGACCCATTAAAACTACTGCTAAGTCTGTATACATAATATTTATAGCACCTCTTTTTGTGGTGACAAAGATTTAGAAATTGAGGAAGTGCCCATAAATTGAAGAATTGCTGGAGAAGTTTTAGAATATGAATTAGAAGTAATAGAATATTTACTATGCTAAAAGAAATGAGATGAATGGTTTCATAAAAACATTGGAAGACCTATATCAATTGATGTCTTACTAAAGTGATTAAAACCAGATCCTTATGTGCCTTAAGAGCAATATTGTAATGATCATCAACTGTGAAAGACTTAGCTACTCTGACCAATATAATGACTCCACACAATTCTAGAGGCCTCCCAATGCAAACTGAAATATATTTTTCTTACTTTTCTTTGTGTGTGTGTGATACAGCTAATATGGAAATATGTTTTGCTTGATTTCACATGTATAATTGATATCATGCTGCTGGCCTTCTCTATGGATAGAGCAAGAATGAAAGGGAGAGAGAATTTAGAATTCAAAATTAAAAATAAATAATTTTTACAAAAAGAATTGTAAAAGCATTTGGTCATCTCCTCTTTTTTCCTGCCCTGGCACAAAGAATATTTTCTTATTCTGAAAATTTGGCCAAATGCATGGCAGATAATTCACCCAGGACACACTTTCCCTTTTTCCTTTAGCTAATTCCTCTTTTCTCTATCTTTTTTTCTCCTGTGAAAGATGTTACTTATCTATCTTAAATGGATGCAGAATGATGTTGACACCATATTTTCTAAATAGATCTGAAAAATTATAAAAAGAAAAAAAAGACAAAAAAAAAATAAATCTAAATCTCTATTCTAGAAATCTAATGCTGCTCCCATCAAGTTTTCTTCCTAAATTTGCTAATAAATATTTTTCTTTTCAGTGTGTCTACTCAAGATATTTGACCCCCCAGTTAGCAGATCCATCTATTGGATGAGATTTTCCTTGGACTCTTCAAGAAACAATGCTGAGAAATTCCCTAATAGTTCAAAGATACATTTTACAAGAAAATTCATCTATGTTCATTTCAGGTTAACATTTCTGTTGGAAATTGACCAACAACATTTATTGAGAACCAGGCCCCTCTTAGTACCCTTTTTTCTTTTTCTTTTCTTTTTCTTTTTTTTTTTTTTTTGCTGAGGCAATTGGGGTTAAGTGACTTGCCCAGAGTCACACAGCTAGGAAGTGTTAAGTGTCCCAGGTCAGATTTGAATTCGGGTCCTCCTAACTTCAGGGCTGGTGCAAAATTCACATTTTATTAAATAAGAATTGCCATCTGGAGGGAGGACTCTATTAGAACCCTGAGTAACATTGTTCCTCATCAGTCAGAATCATGATTGATCATTATGTTACTCAGAATTTGTGTATTTTAAAGTTGTGCACTTTTACATCGTTCTAGTTATGTGAAGTTTGCTCAAATATAACTTTTTAAAAATTTTTTTTCTTAATTAGACATAAAAAAATGTTTTTTTTATTTCTAAGAATTGAGATTTTTCTTCCTAAAGTATGAGTGTAGAAGAAGAAAGAATATACCAAAGAGAAAGTAACTGCATAGCACAGCATCCAACACTGTAATGAATGGTTATATGTGTGGCAGATCTATTTTTAACAAGTTGACCTCATTTAAAATATGTTCTCTAAATTTTAGCAAACTCTGCAGAATTCATGGAACATTTCTTAAAACTAACTAAAAAAAACACAGTATCGAGATGTAACAGTAACAACAAAATAACTACTGGACCCTGAGACCCAGCTTCACTCAGCTCTGGACGTCTGTATATAAACCAAATTTAGTTCTAGGGGAGTCTGGCCCTCCTGGAGGAAGAATAAAGCTTTTTTGTTTCATTGTCTCTGGCTCTTTATAACTTAATTCTGGAGTGAGGGATTACTTAAATCTTTGGTTTAGCTCATATCTGGGATCTTCTAGTGTCAGACAGTATTGATCATAAAAACAATCAGAGACTCTCAGTAAGAAGACAGTAACAGAATTAAAATAAGAAGATGGAGCAAAATCCATCCACATATGCTTCAGTTGAAGTATAAAAGGTAGAAGTAAACATCATGATTTCAGACAAAGCAAAAGCAAAGTAAAAAATAGAGCCACTTAAAAGAATAATCAGGAAAGCTACATTTTTCTAAAAGGTACCATAGTCAATGAAGTAATAAAAAAATTTACAGCACATTTATTATGATCTCGTGAGAAAGGGCATTTCCCATATGACAAAGCATTTGTCAGCAAAAGAAATGTGCAAAGTAAAAACTGCAAAACACAAGATTAAATAGCCTGAAGGCAGAAGCCCTCATCCCCACCCTGGTCTTTTCTCCCATTGTTTGGGGGGAGTCAGGCTTACATTCTAATCTCAGAAATCTAAACCAGAAACAAAAGAATACCAGTCAATAATAATAAACCCTTAATTTAAATTTCTCTGGAGAACTGTTATTACAAGCAGATATCCTCAGATAAGAGAAGTCAAAGCCATCATCACCTTTAAAAGAAGTATTTAAATGCTAATTAAGAGGTGGTGGGAAATGGAGGGGACAAACACCTGCAAGGTTTAGTTATAGTTATATTTGTTATTATAAAGCCTCAAGTCACAATTAAGGCTATAGTTTAAGGCTATATTCCCATGAGAGTGTCTTCATTCAGTTAATTCCATACATTCTCCAAAAAGAAATAGGATGGAATTATTCCTTGTACATTGTAAACAGGTATGAAATGACTATTTCCTTTTCACACAAAAGAAATGCTTAGCACAAAAGACTTAAAAGAAAAACTTTTAATAAAGAAATCATCTATAATTACGATTATATGTATTTTCCCAGGAAATTGAGAGAAACATCAAAATCTGAAACAATTTACCAGACTGCTGAAAAGGCCTTTTATATTTCATTGCATTGGTCAAACAATTTCCTCCATTTTCATATTGATGTGGTTAGTGGCAGTGCAGAGAGTTGTGGGAACTCTCTTTGTTCAACGCAGGTTCAATGTAAAAGAATTCACAAACCCGAAAAGTTTGAATGGCAAAAGGGAAGTTTATTGTGTTGGCACTGAGAAGCCAGCTTTGCTAGGAAGACCAACTTTTTTTTTTTTTTTTTTTTGAGGCTGGGGTTAAGTGACTTGTCACACAGCTAGGAAGTGTTAAGTATCTGAGAACAGATTTGAACTCCGGTCCTCCTGAATTCAAGGCTGGTGCTCTATCCACTGAGCCACCCAGCTGCCCCATGACCGACTTCTGAATGACAAAGTCCTGGCAGAGAAATAAGAGGTTATCACTGAGAAGACGATCTCTTCACAGAGGGCAGAAGTCCTGGTAAGCAGCTGTGCCAAGAGGAGAGGTCCCTTAGCAAAGCATACTACTTCAGATTTCTGTCATGATATGAATTTAAAATTGTTTTTTTTATAAGAAATCTGAGACTGGCTCATTTCCAAAATATATAGAGAACTGACCCTAATTTATAAGAAACCGAACCATTCTCCAATTGATAAATGGTCAAAGGATATGAACAGACAATTCTCAGAGGGAGAAATTGAAACTATATCCACTCACATGAAAGAGTGTTCCAAATCACTACTGATCAGAGAAATGCAAATTAAGACTACTCTGAGATACCACTACACACCTGTCAGATTGGCTAAGATGACAGGAACAAATAATGACAAATGTTGGAGGGGATGTGGGGAAATTGGGACACTGATACATTGCTGGTGGAGTTGTGAAAGAATCCAGCCATTCTGGAGAGCAATCTGGAATTATGCCCAAAAAGTTATCAAACTGTGCATACCCTTTGACCCAGCAGCACTACTACTGGGATTATATCCCAAAGAAATACTAAAGAGCGGAAAGAGTCATATATGTGCCAAAATGTTTGTGGCAGCTCTTTTTGTTGTAGCTAGAAACTGGAAGATGAATGGATGTCCATCAGTTGGAGAATGGTTGGGTAAATTGTGGTATATGAAGGTTATGGAATATTATTGCTCTGTAAGAAATGACCAGCAGGAGGAATACAGAGAGGCCTGGAGAGACTTAAATCAACTGATGCTGAGTGAAATGAGCAGAACCAGAAGATCACTGTACACTTCAACAACAATACTGTATGAGGATGTATTCTGATGGAAGTGGAAATCTTCAACATAAAGAAGATCCAACTCACTTCCAGTTGATCAATGATGGACAGAGGTAGCTACACCCAGAGAAGAAACACTGGGAAGTGAATGTAAATTGTTAGCACTAATATCTGTCTGCCCAGGTTGCATGTACCTTCGGATTCTAATGTTTATTGTGTAACAAGAAAATGATATTCACACACATGTATTGTACCTAGACTATATTGTAACACATGTAAAATGTATGGGATTGCCTGTCATCGGGGGGAGGGAATAGAGGGAGGGGGGGTAATTTGGAAAAATGAATACAAGGGATAATATTATAAAAAAAATATATATATATAATAAAAAAAAATTAAAAAAAAAAAAAAAAAAAAAGAAATCTGAGACTGGGCTTTGAATTGAATGAGATTCCTTCAATGCTGTCACTGTCCCCAGGCCCAGATCTCTAGCTGAATGAGACCACTTAAGTTCGAGCTACTAGGAGTAGTCCTGGGCTAATCTTAATGAAACCACTTAACTGCCCCGAAGGATAGGTCTCTGTCAGAGAAGAATTTCAGAGCTCACCGCAAAAGTCAAGGAGGACAGTTTCAGGGTTTACCCCCTCAATATCATCTGGAAAGCCAGCCTTTTTCTATTAATGGTCATATTTGAAAATAATAGAATTAAAGCAATCCAGAGCTCAACTCTCTCAACATTTCCCTCCAAAAAAACCTTTAAAATAATGCCTTGAAGTTCTGGAATGGCAAAGTCAATAAAAATTGATTATGCTGGAATGATGTCCACTCCAAAAAAATAAAGGGGTAAGAAAAAAGGACATGTTGGGAGAAAGTAATGAGGGAAAGTAATCTTGGCACATAGATAGTAAGATAATCCCATGAGGCACAGTGTCCCCTGTAAATGAATTTACAGACCCGAAAACCTAGATTGATAAATAAAAGGTTTATTATAGAAGTTTGGAAGTAAAGCTCAGTTAGAAAGACTCCAGGGCCAGAGGTGGCTGCTGGGCGGGCAGGAAACCTTACATGGCTGGAAGGATACCATGTGTTGGCTGCGAGGGCTCCTGCAAAGAGAGTGCTCCGGCTCGTTTCTTTTTTACCTAGAAGATGATGGGCGGTACCCCAAGTTCTTGGTGGGCTTTTCAGTTAGCTCAGATCAGGTGAGGGCTGGGGAAGCTGAGCTGATAGTGGGGCTGGGCCCGGATATTCAAAGAGTGCCTTTGGCCAGGATTTGTGAATCAAGGTCAGCCATGGGTTGGGCAATTAGAAAGGAATCTTAAAGGGAGCTCAACCCCCATTAAAAGTAGATGAAATGAGAAAATGGGAAAAATCATCTCACAAAACAAAGGTATATGGGAAAGAATTTTTACAGCAGAATGGGAAATGAGGAGAGAGGTAACAAGCAATTTTTGAAACTAATTTTCCTCAAAATTGGCTCAAAGAGAATATCTTTACACACTCATTTGGATATAGAAAAGTAACTTATCCAATAGTGGAATAAGAGGTGAGTGGGATAAAAGAAATGGAGAGGAATGATAAAAAAGGCGTACAGATTAAAGGAGGCAGTGGTTAAAAGCAAAATACTTTTGAAGAGGGACAGAAGAAAAAGAGAGAAGAAAATAGGTTAGAGGGAAATATACAGTAAACACAACTGTGAATAAGAATGGGATGACCTCATCCATAAAATAGAAGCAGATAGTACAATGCATTAAAAAGCAGGCTCCAACTATATGCTGCTTACAACAGGCACACTTGAAACAGAAAGACATTTCCAAAAGAACATAGAGTTAAATATAAAGAGTGGGAACAGAATCAAAATATGCTTCAGCAGAACTAAAAAAAAAAAAAAGTCAGGGATAACAATTATGATTTGAGACAAAGCATAAACAAAAATAGACAATTTAAAAGGGATAATAAGGAAATTACAATTTGTTGAAAGTTACCATAGACAATGAATTAATATAAAAAATTTTAAATTAAGTTTCTCTGATAAAAGACTCATCTCTCAAATATATACTGAGTATAGAACTAAATCAAATTCATAAAAATAAGAGCCAATCTCCAATTGATAATTGTCACAGTTTTCAGAAAAGAAATCAAAGAGTTATTTATAGTGATATTAAAATGCTCTACATTACCATAGATTGAAAAAAATGCAAATTAAAACATCTTTGAAGTACTATCTTACATCTATCAAGAATGAAAAATGCAGGAGGGAATGAAGGAAAAATAGGCATGCTAATGAACTGCTGTGAGAGTTATGAATGGAACTCCTCCAGCCATTCTGGAAAACAATCTGAAGCTGGGTCCAAAGGGCTATAAAACTGTGCAAACCCTTTGAGTCCACAATACTACATGAGGTCTATACACCAAAGACATCAAAGAAAAAGGATCTAGGAGAATAAAAGTATTTATAGCATTTGTTTTCATGGTAGCAAAGAATTAGAAATTGAGGAAAGTTCATCATTTGGTGAATGACTGAATAAATTGGGGCATACTATTATGCTGTGAGGAAATAAGGGAGTGATTTCAGAAAAACATGGCAAAGCCTTTATTAACTGATATAAAGTGAAGTAAGATGAATCAGGAATTCATTGAGCACAATAAATATATGTGTATCGAGATGTGATCTTAGAGAGAGCCAAAATATGTGAGTTTTCCAGTATCACTAGTCAAATAATTACCTATGATTGAGTAAAAAAAAAAAAAATCCACAAGACCCAGAAACAACATAGCCACAAGAAATATGATACCTACAATGATTCATTGTTATTGGCATGGTATATTGGTTCCACCTAGGTTCTTTTGTTTGAAATTCTAGTAGTATACACACATATATATCCTTTCATTCTTTTTGGGGTACCACCACTATGGGTAATTAACAAAGACTGTTGGATTTGATCATGATACTGTTGAGTTTGAGAAGGAACACAAAAGCTTGGGAGTCACAGACCAATGTTGTGAGGGGTCTAAAAAGAATTTGTAGGCTTGAACCCATTTCTAAATCAAGGGACAAATGTATTGTAATTGAAATGCCAGTTGAAGTGGTCTAAATTCCAAAGAATTTAGCAAAGAAACAGAAGCAAAGATACACATTTGTCTGATTCTTCATGTTATTTATATATATATATATAAATAATTTTATGGCCGAGGGATAGAACCAAGGAGTGGTCTCAAGAATTTGATTATCACTGACCAACAGACAGTAATGTTTGTAGGACTATTCTAAGGCCAGAAGACTTGAAATCATTGACAAATTTTAGAATAGTCTCAGGATCACTAATATATCTTCCCTAAAATCCAAGGGAAGAAATATTATTATATTCTTAGGCCAGAGGACTTTTATAATCATCTGCAGAAAAATAGCATTTCTTAGATCAAAGGGCCTTAGGATCATATATTTCAAAGCCAGAAGATTTTGAATCACTGACTTACTGTTAGCCCCCTAAGATCAGGGGATCTTAAAATTATTGATTTCTCTCCTAGAAACTATATTAAATCAATACCATAACCAGCAGAATCCTGAGATCATCTCTCAGGTAATCCTCATAGAAAAAAGCAAAAAGAGGAAGTTAGGTGGTGCAGGGGGTAAAAGCTTCACTTAAAGTCTAGAACACCGGAGTTCAAATGTGGCTTTGGAAACCTATTAGCTGTGTAATCTTAGGAAAGTCTGTCTGCCTGAGTTTCTTCTTCTTTTAAATGAGGGTATAGTAGCACTTATCTTACAGTGTTATTATAAAGATCAAATGAAATAATATTTGTGATGTTTTGCAAATTTTAAAGCATTATATACATCATGATGATTATTATAATATACTTTTTATATATTGTTTCCGTAATAATAGGATGTTGATGAACTGGCTCTTATGAGCTTTGCCTCAAGCACATTCCATCTCTCACTCATGCAAATGAGAACATACTTGTCCACTTGCCAAGCTTCTGCCTGAATTCTTCAATTTGTCTACTATTAGGGGAAATCTCTAAACTTAAATTTCTTTGAATTCATCTCTAAAGATGAAAAGCTAAATTCTTATGATATTCTGTGTCACCACTTTATTTTATCCATATGTATGCTTCTGCACAAGCTTCATGGATGGTCCAAGTATCCAGATATTTAGTGCCAGCTTATTGTTTGTAGTTTTTAATTAGTATCCTGAATAGATATTTTTTCTTCTTTGCATTGATACACATTAGAGCAGGATACGCCCAGATTAGAGTTTCCATTAGCTTGTTGATATAAGCAATTTCTTCTTCAATGTATTCCTGATCTAGATAATGGTTCTGAAGCAGAAATTTAGAGTGAAGAAGATTCTATACACTATACTTCAACAAACAGTCAAAGTAATGGAACATTATCCCCAAGAGTAATGCTCTTAGCTAATGAATCCTTTCACATTAGAAACTTCTACAGCACAGACTTCATACTCAGACCCTTAAGAACAGTGCCAGTACAACATGAGCCCTCCATAATCTGAAGTTTAGGGAGACAAGAACATAACTCTGATAAAAATTATATTTAATTTGTCCCATTTCCTAGCACTGGTCATCAGATTGTGGGAGAGCTATGGTGATCAGATTAGTGACCAGAATAACTTAAAATGCCATGTGAAACTGATGAAATGATTACAAATTCAGAAAGAAAATAAGGATAATAATGTTTACCCAAGTAATGTGTATTACATGTAATTACTTATGTACATTGACTCCCTGTATGAATATGCTGTTATTTTGTCCATTTTGGTATTTACTGGACCTACTAATTATCATTGACACTTAACTGTACATTTAACTTCTTAGACTTCAGTTCTGTCTCAGCTTTCAATCACATCTTGTGAATCCCCTTCTCTCATTAGAAAACTTCTCCCAAGTCTTACTTACATTTCTGAAAGGGGTTCAGGCCAATCTTCATTTTCCTCCTTAATGATTCTGACTTTCTAGATTTCAGCACCATGCCTTTGCACTAGTACCTTCCTTCTCTCCCTATCCTCACTCTTTCTAGCTCTCTCGTGGATATTGTCTAACTCTTTAGACTATATGTCCCACTAATATATAGTTGGTGAAGTTGTGAAATGATCCAAACATTCTGGAAAGCAATTTGGAACTATGCTCCAAGGGCTACAAAACTGTGAATACCTTTTGATCCAGGAGTCTCATTAACTGAGTCTAAATCCCAAAGAGATAATAAAAAAGGGAAAAGGACAAATATGTGCAAAAATGTTTGTAGCAGCCCTTTTTGTAGTGGCAAGGAACTGGAAATTGAGTGGGTGCCCATCAGTTTGGGAATAGCTGAATAAGTTATGGTATATGAAGGTAATGGAATATTATCATTCTATAAGAAATGATGAGCAGGCTGATTTCAGAAAAACCTCAAAAGACTTATGTGAACTGATGCTGAGTGAAGTGAGCAGAACCAAGAGAATACTGTTCACAGTTACACCAAGATTATATAATGATCAACTGTAATGGACTTGGCTTTTTCAACAATGAGGTGATTTAAGGCAATTCTAATAGACTTGGGATAGAAAGTGCCATTCACATGTAGGGAAGGAACTATGGAGACTGAATGTGGATCAAAGCATAGTATTTGTTGTTTATTTGCTTGTTTTTTTTTTCCTTTCTCATGTTTTTCCCCTTTTGATCTGATATTTTTTGTGCAACATGATGAATACAAAAATATGTTTATCCTATATTAGATTGCTAGCTGTCTAGGAGAAGAAGTGAAGAGTAGGAGGGAGGAAAATTTGAAACACAATATTTTGCAAAAGTAAAAGTTGAAAACTATCCTTGCATGTATTTGAAAACATAAAATACTATTTTGGTATTTTTTCTTTTTATTTTCAAAATATATGCATGGATGATTTTTCAACATTGACCCTTATATAGTCTTGTGTTTCATATTTTCCCTTCCTTCCCCCACCTCTCTCCTAGATGGCAAGCAATCAAATATATGTTATATATGTTAAATCCAATATGTGTAAACATACTTATATAATTCTCTTGTTGCACAAGAAAAATCAGATCAAAAAGGAAAGAAAATGAGTAAAAAAACAAAATGCAAACAAACAACATCAAAAACAGTGAGAAAGCTATGTTTTGATCCATACTCAGTTCCCACAATCCTTTCTTTGAATGTAGATGGCTCTCTTCATCATAAGATCATTGGAATAGGCATTAATCATCTATCTCATTGTCAGAAAGAGCCACATCTATCACAATTGATCCTCGTATAATCTTGTTGCTGTGTACAATAATTTCCTGGTTCAGCTCACTTCACTTAATATTAGTTCATGTAAGTCTCTCCAAGTCTCTCTAAAATCATCCTCCTGATCATTTTTTATAGAATGATAATATTCCATAACATTCATATACCACAACTTGTTCAGCCATTCCCTAACTGATGGCCATCCACTCAGTTTCCAGTTTCTGGCCACCACAAAGAGGGCTGCCACAAACATTTTGGCACATACAGGTCCCTTTCCCTTCTTTAATATCTCTTTGGGATATAAACCCAATAGCAATACTGCTGGGTCAAAGGGTATGCACAGTTTGATAACTTTTGAGCATGGATGGATGTATTCACAATTCCACCAATATGTATTAGAGTCCCAGTTTTCCCACATCCCCTCCAACATTCGTCATTACCTTTTCCTGTCATCTTAGCCAATCTGAGAGATGTGTAGTGGTGTCTCAGAGTTGTCTTTATTTGCATTTTTCTGATCAATAGTGATTTAGAGCACCTTTTCATATGACTAGAAATTATTTTAATTTTTTTATCTGAAAATTGTTCATATCCTTTTACCTAAAATGCTATTTTTAAAAAAGATTGTATGGTTTCTTGTAAGTAGACTATCTTTTTGCTTGTTTTTACATCCTTAACACTTAGCACAGTGTCTAACACATAGTAAGTGTTTTATAAACATTTATTTATATTAAATATATAAATATAAATAATATATAAATAATACATAAATATTAAATATTTATAAATATTCCTTAGTTGCTTTATTTGATTTGCTATTTTATATATATGTATGTGTGTGTATACATATATATCATCTTGTGTTAAATGGGTACAAATGCACTATCATGACATGTATGTGATAGAGCCTGTATGTAATTTAAGCCTATAGTCACTGAAACACTTTGTATTGTGTTCATGTATTACATGTATGATTGATGGAACAATTTGCAGGCAATTCTATGGGACACTAGAAAACCATCTTTCTTCTTTTTAGAAACTACTGTGCCTTTTGATGATGTTATATTAATTCTAGATGCCAAATTTACTGAAGATGATTTTGCAAGAGACTGCAATATTTCTCTCTGGGATGCATGAAATAGTCTTTTTTGAAAACTAACCTGGCTTCCTTGGAGGGGAGCTAAGTTACTAAAGACCCTGAACCTAGATTTCTTCTTAGTCTTAGAAGACAGGACTCTTGTAGGATCCAAATGAGAGGATGGAGTTTTTATTACAGAGGAGTCTGACAAATTTCTCTGGAAAGGTCCAGGAAGAGAGTAGAAAAGAGAGCCCAGTGGCAGCAAAAGCAGGAGTGATATTAATGGCAGGCAGGGACAACTCTGGACTTGTAAGGGAAGGCACAACTTAGTACTATAAACCTATAGAAGCCTATAAGTCCCATCAACAGCTCCAAGTTTATTTTGCTTCTGAGAGGTGTCTAATTTTTTAAGATAATAACTGCTAGTGAGGAGATCTATATAGATCCCTGATGCAAAAGGTAGGACACTCACTTGAAAGTATAGAGGTTCTGTTAATGGGGGGAGGAGGTTGTTGGGTAGAGAAAGGACTGCAACTATAGGTCCGTAATGTTTTTTCAATTTCTGTGGAATGAACCTGTACCCAATATACTGTGTCACTTCAAGGGAAAGGCTTGCAAGGAGAACCAAAGTCCCCTTCTCACACATTTGTGGGGACATAGACATGAACTTTATTCTGAAGTTACCAGAAAAAATTCTGCATTGGGACAAGGCAGAGAGATGTTTTTTTTTTGTTTGTTTGTTTTTTTTAGAAATCCTGAAGTCACATCCAGTTCATGTAAATCTAGAACTTGGGCTTCTTAGTCACAGTTTATAGTTATTTGTGTATGTGTTATGAGGAGGCCATAAAACTTCCAAAAGGACACAACTGTATCTTATCTAAACTTTGTCCCCCAATGTCTAGCTCTAGACTATCACACAAAAGGGGTGATTAATAAATACTTGTTGCTAATATTTTTGTTATTTCCCCATAGAAACGTTGCTATACACAGTGGTATTCTTAGTACAATACTCTATCTCCAGCCATAAATGAACCAAATGGATTTTTGAAGTACATTATTGGTTGACATCTGACCACATCATTCAATTTAAACTGCTTTCCCCAAACTTCTTCAACTTCCTAATTTCCAAATCTAATAACATTTTCTCAGTTCTCATCCTCCTTGACCTTATATGCATTTGATACTCTCTGGTTTTTAATGACATTATTCTTTCTTGATTTTCCTCCCATCTGTCTGTCAGTGCTTTTTTCAGTCTCCTTTTTCAGGTCGATCATCCAGATCATGCCTCCTAACTGTAAATGTTCTTTGAGGAACTGTCCGGGATTCTTTTCTATTATCTCACTGTATTTTTCACTTGCTAACATCATTCCCAAGGGAGTTTATTTGTAATCTCCCTGCAGATGACTCCCAAATCTATATCTAATTTCTCTGTGGAGCTCTGATTCTTCCTTTCCAATTTCCTATTCAATTTTTTTCAATTTTATATCTCATAGACTTCTCAAAATGAACATGTCATTTCTATATTTCTACCAAGCTCACCATTCCAGTTAACTAAGTTTAAAACCTTGGTGTTATTTTTAACTCCTCTCTCTCCCTCATACTATATATACAATCAATTTTCAAAACCTGTTGTTTTTATTTCCACAACATCTTTTGGGTCCACCCCCTTCTCTCTGTTCACCTAGCCAACATTAGGTTCGAGAACTCATCACCTGTCATTTGAAATACTGTTATAGTTTTATTAAAACTACTTTATAACTCTCCCCTCTCTAGTCCATTCTCTGCACAGTTAGCAAAGTGATTTTCCTAAAGTATAATACTGACTATTCTCGTTCCCTTATTTAGTAAACACCAATGGCTCCCTATTGGGATCAAACAATCAATAAGCATTTAATAAGCATCTCCTATGCCCTAGACACTGTCTGGAATACAGGTGATACAAAGAATGAAATAGTCTATATTTTCAAAGAATTTACATTCTAAAAAATCAAATATAAGCATCTCTGTTTAGCTTTAAAATAACTTTACAATCTGGTCCCTACCTTTCTAACCTTATTTTACATTATTATTCTTTTTACCCTGTGTGTGTCAGCCAAACTTCTTATTATATAAGTAAGAAATCAAAAACAACACTGCATCTCCCACTTCCATTCTTTTGTACCATTTGTTCCTCGTGCCTTGACTGTACTATTTTATCTCCAATATTTTGTAACTTTCAAAACTCTGCTCAAGAGAAACCTTTTATATGAAGCCTTTCTAATTGTCCCTTCTATTAGTGCCTTACTCAAATTTAATATCTATTTATTTTGCATATGTTTCATATTTATGTTCATGTTGTTTCTCCTAAAAAGCTTTCTGAAAGAAGGGACTATTTTTAAAAAATTGTATATTTAACATTTAATATACTTCCTGACATATAGTAAGTATGTAATAAATTCTTGTCAGGTGATTGAATGATTAATGAGATCATGGATCCCTTGGAGTTTTTTTCTATCTTTTATGTGATTATATACTAAGTATAATAATACTTATTTTTACCTAATACAAGGTAAGATTCTTTTGCAGAATATATATTTACAAAAATCAACCTGGCATAAAACTTTTTATTGAGAATAAGATGTAAATAACACCAAAGTTAAGTATGTACATAACAGTAATAAAACTAAGCAGCATCTTTTTGTTGTTGTTGTTCTAAAAGTAAAGAATGGTATCCATTAAACAATAGAAGGTAATCATTTTTATTTTTAATCACAATTGATTTTTGGCTTATATGATGTGGTACATATTGTAAATCTTTAATCCTGGGTTGTTCAATCTTTGGAAAGCCCTAAACCCATTTTTTCTTGTTGTGATTAGGGTGGCCAGGGCTCTGCCCTAAGATTCTGATGGTACTTCAGCACCACAGAATAACAGAGGTAGCCACCATTCAGCAAGAATAATTAACTAAATTAGGGGATTATTATATGTGGTAGAGGCTTTCCCTCTTCTCTGCCCCTCCTCTGAGCTGAATTTGTATTAAAAAGTTGATTTTCAGGCATTTTCACACTCCTTGTCCCAAGCTCATTTTATATGTATGAAGCTTGACCTGGGAATGAAAAATTCTAGTTATGGCTCGGTATGAAAGGCGATATCTATTTATTTTTATCCATAACAAAGGAATATTGAAGAAAAAGCCTAGTAAAGTTAAGAACTAAGAAGAAGGGGAGAAATCATTTAAAATTTTTATCTGATATATCAAAAATAGATTACCAAAGTCACATTTTTACAGTTTCGTGGCATGAATTACTTTGGTTACTTTCAGAAAAGAGTGTCTCCTCAGAAGTTGGAGATGGATCAAAAAGCCTGAAGTGCTCAATTCTGCTTGGAAAGGACCTCATCATTTCATACACCTGTGCATGTAGAGAAATTGACTTCACAGAAGGCATCTTCATCTTCCCAGTGGCAGATGATATTGACTTGAACATATCAGAAACTTTATTCTGGAAGACTTTTGTTTTAACAGTGTAGAAGATGAAAATTTGGAATCCCTTTATATGGAATGAAAACATAATTTCATTAGTTCAGAGATTAAGAAACAGAGAAGCATTCAGTGGCGTCATCCACCTTTCCCAATCTTTTTATCTTCCTCTTCTGTTTATATGCTTACATCTATAAATCATGTACTTACCTAAGAGAGGTGAACTCCTAACCTAATTCAATATGTCCCGTGTGGACAAGCCACTTAACCTTTCACTGCTCCAGGCAATTCTCTAACTATAAATTATGAAACAGTTGTTGATCTTCATGGTGGGAGGAAGAGAAGTTTTTATAACAGGAGTTCCTTACATTGGTAAAATCACAGCTCCTGATCAAGTAATCACTCAGGAATTTGGGGTTCCAACAGAAAATTGCAAAAAGAACCTTATTAATCAATCATCAATTTATCATTTAATTACTTTTATTTGATGTGGCTGTTTCTAAATGAAAAAAATTAGGCTTCTGAAGCCTCCTTTAATTCACTTTCTCTGTCTGAAATGAAATCTGATAATAGTTTAGAGAGTATTTATTCCTATTGAAAAAAAAAAAGTTTAACTGATAAGAACTGTCTCCCATTTTATAAGTGGAACTTACTCTCCATTACATTTTGAAGTTTTAGACCACAATCATATCAAGAAACAAACCAGTACGGTGAAATTTTTATGCTAATTTTTAGCCTCTGGGTAATTTGTAGAAGTTTAGAAAGATTACCTGAAGAAGGCATTTTAAATATGGTGTTTTTCGAATTAGAAGATTAAATCTCATTTGTTGAATTGTGACTTTCAAATGGGACATCTAAGATTTCTGGGATGGTAATTATATAATTTTTAAAATTTTGGTCTTTGCAAACATATCTTTAATCCTGATTAATACATGTGAAATATGTCTCTTAAAATGACCAAAAATACAAGACTAACTAGTAACAATTAGTTGCTTCTAAAAGTACAATACAGTCTATAATTCAAACAGAAATGTTTTCAAACAAGATCCTTCCCCCAATCAAGAGAAGTTAAGAAACTAAATATATGGAGAGGAAGGACATCTCAGTTAAGCATTGAATAATTTGGGGAGCTAACACTATCTCAAAATTGAATTGGAAATCAAAAGGTGTTCAGTATTAAAATAACAAGAGAGTCTTTGAAGTCTTCCAAAAGAAGCATTATTCTTTTCTTTTAAAATTTGTGAATTTCTAGAACATATTTAAATGTTAACATAATAATATTATGATGTCAAACACAAATGATCATTTAACTGCTTTCATTAAGTTTCATTAACTGGATTAACCCCACTATGAACACAATTGTTGTTCGTGTTAATAAGGATGTTCACATTCTCTCCTCTTTCTCTCTTTCTACCTTATTCTTCTCTGTCTCTTACTCTCTCTTTATGCAAAGTATAAAATAATATTAATATCATTCTTTTGTTTTTACTAAGCTAATGTTAGTAGGAAAAATTCTGATATACTGGTTGAAAACATGTTTTTAAAAGTTTATTATTAAATATGTTTACTTTTACACTTAAAATGATTTAAAGTGAAAAATAACTTTAGTTGCATACAAAATTGTGGATCATAATCACAGCCATTCCTCCACATATTTAAACTATTAAAAATAACTATGTAGTGCTATTGAAGGTCACTCCATCCAAGAATAGTGAATAGCTGGTCAAGGAAATAGTTTCTAAAATTGGGATTCAGATTTCTGGAACATAGCTTAAAATACAGGAATAACACACTCCTTACCATAAAAGATATTTACTTAATGTCCTTAAAATTGAATAGAAAAAACTCTAAAATTAAGTTTGGGAATAAGGAAAAGATTATGGTTATGTGCCAAGCAAGATACTGTAATGAAATAAGAATAGCATTTGTGATGCCCAGAAGTTCACAGGAAAAAAAAATCCAAGCAAGAGACTTTTTAAAAGTAAAAGCCTTGACCTCAACTGTCTGCTCAAAAATTTTCATTGTTTAGGCAACATGCAAGAAGAACCTTAATGCTAAAAGGTGATCTCAAAGTATCATTAAGACTTGGTGGAATGAAAACCATTACTTGATCATTTCTAAATGATAGATCTTATTATATTTTTAAAGGCAGAATAGGCAAAGGGGCACAGGGTGGCATTGTATATTAAGAAAATAAGTAATAGGGGAATATTTCTAAGAAGCAGAAAAAGGAAGCATAATGGAGAGTGTTTGAGTGAACATGAATAGGAGAAGTAGTGACTGTCAAGGAAACACTTATAATGAAAGGAGGAACTTGATGATGAATTTGGGAAACATCATAAGCCTGGTCCTGAGTTATAAATAATAGTGACAGTAGATTTCATTTATCCAGATATTTTTTGAAGCTCCCCTCTCTGACAAAATCAAGGCAGCTAATTCGCTTTCCCTAATTATAATTACACACTTCAAAAAGTGTAGGAATTTATACAGTGAAGTTCTAGACTAGATCTGATTCTCATTAATAGAGAGAAACTGGTTATTGGGGAATAAATTATTTGAAACTTATGGAATGTGGAAGGCAAATGACCATTCCCTCAAAGTTTGTGACAGAGAAAGAAGTAGTATTCTGACAACAATCCTGGGAAAGTAGATATCAAAAAGTTGAGAAAGAGATATTAGTGAGCTCCATGGCCTAAAATTCTATGGGAGAAGTCAGTCCAAGAAGGATGGGAAACTCAAGAATAAAATCCTGAAGATATAAAGAAAAATAACTCTGATAATGAGAAAAAATAAGACTTGTTGGAGGAGACCAATACAGATTGCCAAAGTATTTTGGAGATACTTTTGTTTCTCAGAACCAAGGCCCAGCAAGGAGGCTGTGTCCTGAGCTTGGTATAACAACAATTTTTTGCACTCAGGATGATAACACACCCTCTGGCAAAGTATATTGTTTGGACCAGCACCAGGTATTGACTGAGGGATTTTGCTTTCCCTATTTCTCAGGTCATCCATCACATGTTCACAATCCCTGTTCCTTGCAGGTATTGCACTCCTGTTCCCATCACAATCCTGATTTGGTGTCCTGCAGGGTGGACAGACACATTCCCCGTGAAATAATGACTGTTCCCACCAGACCTCTGAGAACAGTAACTCCAGAGGTACAAATGATTATGTCATAATTATTAAGCCATCCTTCTTAGGAGGGAGTACTTCTTTCTGCAAACATCATTTTCCTCACTCTGAAACTAATTAAACTTCTGTTTTCTCTAGCTTGCTTTTCCTGGCTCCAAGTACCTAGAGGTTAGGGAACTGCAACTGCAGTTCAGTTGACAAGATGCACTGAAAAATTCACCAATTAACTAAAATTATATTCAGGATATGAAATAGCAGTCCTGTAAAAGTAGCATCAGGCATACTAAAGACTGATAAGAAAAAACAAGGGACAATAGCTTAGGATTCTTTTTAAAAGCAATTTTGGGAGCCTGAAAACAGTGCCAAAGATGAAAGAGGACCAACATATCAATAATGATTTTGAGCAACAGAGAAGAAAGAATTACTAAATTTTAATTTTGTTCCTGATTTCTTTATGAAGAAAAATTATAGAATAATCATAGAATTATAGAATACAACAAAGGTGGTGCAATGGGAGGCTAAATGGCACAGTGGATAAAGCAGGAGGACTTGGAAATCAAGAGATCTAAGTTCAAATTCTTCCTGAGAAACATCTTAGCTATGTGGTCCTGGACAAATGACTTAATTACTTAATCCTATCAACAGTTTCCTCAACTATCAAATGAGCTGGAGAAGGAAATAGCAAACCATCCTAGTATCCAAATGGGGCCACTGAAGAGGTCAGATGTCACAGGACAACTGCACAACAGCAACAAACCAACAAAGGTGATGAAAGCTTAAGTTGGAGTGAATGGAAAGAACTGCAGGAATGGGATTTTGTACAGCAGAGGTATCAAACAAAAGGACAGCTGTTACCCTAAACATTCCCAGGGCTGCCTAAATCAGATTAAGTTGGGAACTATTTAACAAAATAACTTAAGATACAATAGAACACAATGACAATATGTGCTTTTCAATATGGAACTCACAGGTTTTATTTCTCCCTTTTCTATTTGAATTTGACACTGAGATACAAGGATTCTTGTCCAAACATGGACATTCTGGGATAATGCAAGTCCACAAGGCCAGATAAATGTTCAATTGCCTAGGGGAGATTCACATATTCTGACACTACTTCAACACTAGATTAGATAATTACTGGACCCAGACGATTCAGGCTCGGTGATGGGGAATGTTATCACTTTTGAGGCTGTTCTTTCTACATACCTGTGTTGAGTTGAAAATGCAGAATAAGTAGCTGAAGATGATTTTTATATCCTTATCCATTATTAGCATTAGGTAACCCAGAATCCAAGTAAGCCCCAAAACTACAACAATGGATAATGTGCTAAGAATCTTCCTCCTGAATGAGCTCTTTTTTGTGCTGAATGAGAAAAAAAAAAAAGAAAGAAAGAATGTCCTGATTTACACTAGCAACATTACCACCCCTACCCCCTTCACTTGATATCAGTAGGGAAAGGGACAGGACTTGTGATTAATTAGTATAGGGAACTCCTGTGCAACCATTTTTATTTATACTGCATGATGTAGAAGGTCCATAGGTTTGGAACATTTCATATCATTATAAACATTTTTTAATATGTTAATCTATTTTAATGGTTTTTTTCTTCTTCTTCTTGTTTTCCCAGAAATAATTCTCTCGGGAAGTTGAAAGAAAGGGATTAAGGAGTAAAACAAGGCAATATAAAAACAAAAGATACCAAGTTAACTAAAATATATTTCTACTGAACATTAAATTGTTTAATCCTTTCGAAAATCATAGGCATGGGTTTAAGAATATCTTCCTTTCCTCCCAATTCTCTCATTTTTATGTTAACCAATAAAAAGAGAGGGTAAAGTGCTGATAATAAAACAGATTGAAACTTTTTTTAACCTAACCACGTTTCTTTGTCTCATTAACCTTTGTACAGGACTCCTTGTCTGACTTTTTATTGGTAGGTAAGCCCCATGCTTTCTCACTCCTTGTTGGCACATTATCTGACAAGTTTCACTATCTCGTAATGACTTTGCATTTTGAGTTTCTTATGTTATATTTAAGAGAAAGATGAATCCTAGAATTTTAGACCTAGTAACCCTCTTTGAGGTCACTATTCCAACCTGCTTGTTTTGTACCTGCGATCCGGAGTGGTTAACTGACTTGCTAGAGGTTATACAGTTGACTGACTAGCATCAGAATTTGGGAGTATATGAAGCCAGAACTCCTGTTTGCAATTTCCATTATACCATTCTGCTTTATTGGGTGACCTCCACAAGTCCCAGTGCTCTTATAATTCTCCTAGTATTTATGCTATGTCAGGACTTTCCAAGTGGACAAAGATGGAAGCTACATCCATTATAAAGAAGAAGGTCCCAATTATATCCCATGGAGGTAGCACAGTATAGTAGAAATAGCACTGGAATCAGAAAGATCTAGTTTTACTATTTCAAATGTAATGGATTTTAAAGCCATTAAGTGTTACAATAACATATCATTAGTAGAAGTATTCCACTCAATAATCTTTCTCTCCAGATTGGTCCCTTGAGTGACCAATGACATGAGTTTGCAGGAAGACTGTCTGAGATACAGGATCATAGAAGATATCAAAGTTAACTGAATGCTATGTGTTCCAGGCTCCAATGATTCAGTCCTCCTGAAAGGTTGGGCTTATTATTGGAACAAAACGAGACCAAAAGTTATCATTAAGAGACTGACTAGTTTTCAAATCAAGTTTTTAAAATGTCATCTTTCAAAGCTTGCTTCTAACAGTGGTTAAGCAATTACTGATGTCGTTTTGAAAATTTCTCTTTTTTTCCCCAGAGGTTCAGATCAACTATTTCTCATCCATTCAATTTTTTCATTCATTCATTTATTTTATAAAGATTCCCCTTTTTTCATGAAACCTTCCCTATTTCTCTGTTCCACTCCATTGTCTACTCAATAAAAACAGACTTGAGTATCCTGTAACTCAAGTCCTTGACACAATCTAGCCTCAACTTAATTTTTCAGCTTTCTTTTGCCTTACTACCCATGGCATACTCCATGTTTCAGCAAAACTGGACTAAATGGCAAGGATTATTTGGGGGATCTTTTGAGGTTTTTTGGTTTTCATCTTTGTATTTTCAGTGCCTACCACAGTGCCTGACACATAGGATGCTTAAAACATGCTTGTTGGTTGCTTGATTGAGGTCTTTGTTCTTATCAATAGCTTTTCCTATTTCCATATCTATGTGTAGGCTATCCCCTCCCCCTTGCTTGGACCATGTTCCCTGACACTTCCAATTTTTCCCTGACATCCATCCTTTTACTCTCAGCTCAGCAAGACTTTTTCAAGATTCCTTTTCTAATCCCCTTAGCTGAAGCTCTGCCATTCTGTCATATACAGACCACCTTGTCTGACCTCTCTTATGCACCAACTCAATAATTTTCTAACTTGTATTGTCATTACCTGTCTACAAGTTGTTGTTTTTTTAACTATAGCTTTTTATTTACAAAACATACGCATGGGTAATTTTTCAACATTGACCCTTGCAAAATCTTCTGTTCCAGATTTTCCCCTCCTTTCCCCCACCTCCTCCCATAAATGGCAGGTAGTCCAATATACTAAATATGTTAAAATAAATGTTAAATCCAATATATGTATACATATTTATACAGTAATCTTGCTGCACAAGAAAAATCAGATCAAGAAGGAAGGAAAAAAAAACTGCAAAAGAAAATACAAGCAAACAACAGAGAGTGAGAATGCTATGCTGTGGCCCACACTCAGTTCCCATGATCCTCCTTTTGGATGTATGTATCTTTTCATCACTGAACAAGTGGAACTGGTTTCAGTCAATTTGAAGAGAGCCACTTCTATCAGAATTGATTGTCATATGTCTTGTACAAGTTGTTTAAAAACAAAACAAAACAAAACAAAAAAAACATTGCTCATCCACCTAAAAGACTAGAAGTTATTAGAAGTCAGGGCTGTACTGCTTTTCATATTGACTCCCCAATAACTGAACAGTATCTGATATATTAGGACTTAATACTGTTTATTCAATTGAATTAAATAATAATTCTTTCTGATTTAATAATTAATGATCAATCATTTTAATGATTATGATTAATTAAATAATAATTCTTTGGTATTATGTTCATTATGAACTATAAACATTTAACATGTGGTTTGGTAATGATATAGAATACATAAAATATAGATTATTATGTCCATTATGAAAGGCAGCATGATGTATGTAGCTGATAGAAGGCTGGCCTTGGAATCAGAAAGAATCAGCTTCAATTCCTGCCTTTGACATATGGTAACTGTATGATCAAAGATACTTATCCTCTCATTGACCCCAGATAATTCTTTAATATTATAGCTCTTTCCTTTCTCTCTCTCTCTCTCTCTCTCTCTCTCTCTCTCTCTCTCTCTCTCTCTCTCTCTCTTTCTCTCTCTCTTCCTCCCTTCCTTCCTTCCTCCCTCCCTTTCTTTTTTCTTTCTCTTTTTCTTCCTCCTTTCCCCTTCCTTCATCCCTACTTTCCTTTGCCTTCCTTTCTTTTTCTTCTCTTCTTTCTTTTTCTCTCTTTCTTTCTTTTTCTGTGTGTGGAAGCAATTTGGATTAATTGACTTGCCTAGGTTCACATAGTTAGTATGTGAGGCTAGCTTTGAGGTTAGGTCCTCCTTACTCCAGGGCCAGTGCTCAATCTACTGTGCATCCTAGCTCCCCCTAATATAATAACTTTCAAATGAATTATTGAGCTGGACTGGTGGATGGAGTTTCCATTCTAAGAAAACTTGTTGGTTATCTCCAATTTAGCCTATTTATAGCTTATTTGTACATACTTGCTTTCATGTAGTCTTTCTCATGAGGTCCTTTCCTTCAGAGTGGGGACTATTTTTGCTTTTCTTCATATACTTGGCTACTTGTACATAGTAGGTGTTTAATAAATTCATGTTGACTTGATTTAACTCATAGTTTGCCAGGTATTGACTGAAGCTAGGTGAATGGCATGAAGAATGGTTCTCAGAAATATATATTAGATGTAAGTTTCCTAAGGGTAGAGACCTTACTGTCCATGGGGTTTTCTTTGGCAAGAAGTGGTTTTCCATTTCCTTTTTCAGAGGATTAAGGCAAAAAGAAATTAGGTATTTTGTCCAACGTTTCACAGTTAGTGTGTGAGTCATTCCTGACTCCAAATCCAGCATTCCATCTGTGTCCTAGATCCCTCCCAGACAAAGAGATATTAAGAGACTTGTACAGGATCACCCAGCTAATAGGTATCTGAGGCTGGCTTTGAACTCAGGCTTTACACACTGAGCCATTTAGCTCTCCCATCCTGGCACATAATAGTCACTTAATAAATGTTTATTAACTAATTAAAATCTCACACTGATGAAATATATATATACATATATATATATATATATATATATATATATATATATATATATATATATATATATGTGTGTGTGTGTGTGTGTCTGTGTGTGTGTGTGTGCATGATACACACTATACATAATATACACATCTAAATTATTTTTAAAAGGCTTTTTTTTTCCTCTTGAACTTTGCTTTTCAATTCGGTTTACATAATTCAAAAGAGAACCTATTGTTAGGGGATTAAAAAAATAGCTGAGTGTTATAGTGAACAAGAGCTAACAATTAACAGCATTCAAGAAGCAGGAAGCAACTCATGCAATTTTTTTTTTTTTTTTTGCTGAGGTAATTGGGGGTTAAATGAGTTATCCGGGGGTCACTCAGCTAGGAAAAACAATCTTTTTTTTTTTTTTTGACAGTTATTTTTTAAATAAAAGCTTTCCATTTTCAAAATATATGTAAAGATAGTTTTCAACATTAACCCTTGCAAAACCTTGTATTCTAAATTTTTTTCTCTCCTTTCCCCCACACCTCACCTCCACTAGAGAGCAAGTAATTCAATATATGTTAAACATGTACAATTCTTCTATACATATTTCCACAATTACCATGCTGCACAGAAAAACCAGATCAAAAAGGGAAAAAAAAATGAGAAAGAAAACAAAAAGCAAACAAACAACAAAACAGGTGAAAATACTATGTTGTGATCCACATTCAATTCCCACAGTCCTCTCTCTGAATGTAGAGGGCTCTCTCCAACACAAGACCATTGGAATTGGCCTGAATCTCCTCATTGTTGAAAAACACTGGACAATTTGCTAACACAAAAGCTTGTGTCCACACTAGTAATGTTTCTCCAACTTTAGCTTGGTCAGGACTTTGTCTTAAAGACACATATAGCTGTGTTATATTTGGTGGGCCTACAGAATTGGTTTCTTCCGTGGCATGGTCTTAAGAATGCAGGACTCACTTCTCACTGCAATAAAGTCATTTAGCTTTACATGCTAAATTAAATCATGTGTGAAGGCTTTTTCTCATTATTTCTTACCTGGTCAAGTTCTCATTTTTTCCCCACAGAACTTTGACTGCGATGGTAACAAAAATTACAATATTGGTGATCAGAATGATAAGCACAGGTAAAATGAATGACCACAACAATGGACTCTCCAGAAAGTTGTTTTCTGAAACTTCAAGCCAACATCTATTTAAAAAAAGAATTATTTTATTCAAGGAAATAAATTTATTGTTTCCTTTTCTATTAAAGAGCTTAATGGACTCAGATTCAAAGAACTTTTAAAAAGCTAAATCATCCCTTATCAATCAACCAACAATTATTGAACACTTAGTATTTGTCAGGCAAAGTGCTGGAGATTCTTACATTGTTGATTGGCTTTCTTTTTTCTCTTTTTCTCTTGAAAGCATGAAAATTGTCAATATCCTTTTTTGCTTTATTTCTCCAAACATAAGTAAAATCCTATTATATAATTATTATTATATATAATATCCTATATAATCTCCACTCAAATTGTTTTGTACCCAAATTGTTCAATAAATATTTCAAAAGCCACATTCTAGATATGTTTGCCCTGTCAGTGAAACAGAGCTGATATCTAATTCTAAAATGTCTTTACTATATCCCACCACTGTGCTAAGAGCTGGGAATACAAATATAAAATTCCTTAAGGAGCTGAATACTAATGGGGGTGAGAAAGGGTAAAGAAAACATGTATAAGACAGTGGTGGATGGGAAAGTCCCAAATGGCGAATAAAATAGGATAGTTTATTGACAAGACATTTCCAAAAGCAATGGTATCATCTGAATTCTAGAGTAAGAGGTATAAAGGAATGGGGAGGAGATGCACACATTTTTAAATTCAATAGAAACAATGACAAATGCTTCAAGAAACTATCTTCTTTTCATCTTTGCCAATTTTCACGTGTAAGATAGAAGGCCAAATTTATTTTAATTTTCATTTCTCTTATTAATGGGAATGTGAAACATTTTCATTTAATCTTTTATAATTTGACAATCTTTTGAAAACACTTCTTCATTGGAGAATGGCTCTTGGTATATATTTATATTTATACATATTGCATACATATACATACATTTATACATATATTTACAATTGATGAATATTTTGTGTATTGGACTTTTATCAGTGATATTTGATACCTTTTCCTACTCTACTTTCTCATCTAATTTTATTTAAATTGATTTTATTTGTGCTTAATTATATTAAACTTTTTTATTTGTATTACCAAAATTATGTATTTCATTTTTGTCATGTCATATATCTCATTCAAATTATGTATCTCATTAATCAACTATTATTAATAATATTCTCTCCAAAATTATCAAGATATTTTTTTTTGTTTGCTAAATCTAATGAGTCCATGTCTTCCTCCCCCTGTATCTGACACTGTTCTTCATTCCCCATCACCTGTATATTCTCTCTGAGTTTTAATAACACCACTTTCTCCTATTTCTCCCTCCTATTTGTCTGGCCACTTCTCAGTCTCTTTTACTGGCTCATTATCCATATCACACTTTCTAACTATAGGTGTTCACTTAGGTTTTTATCCTGGGCTTTCTCTTTCTCCTCTATTAATCTCTCTGCTTCACTGAGTATGAGCTCTCCTCCTTCCTGTACTCTGAGATCCAGTCAAACTGGCCTTCTCTCTCTTTTCTTCAATCATAATACTCAGTTTCCTATCTCCATGATCTTAAAATGCCTATAACAAAATTCCTTCTTACCTCTACCTAATATCTTTTCTTATAATTTTCTTTTTTTCTTTTCTCTCAATTGTAAATTTATCTTATCCATTTTTTTTTTATTTTGGGGATCTTTCTTATCTTTTCCCTGAGCAGGTTAACTAATGGTCTATTGATTTTGCATCTTTACTTTATAGTTATGCTGTATATAGTTACATGCATATTTATCTATCCCATTAGAATGTAAACTTTTTGCAAGGATAGATTGTTTCATTTCTTTACATTTGTATCTCTAATGCTCCACACAGTATTTGTCAATTTATGGGGGCTTAACATGCTTGCTAGTTGATATATTGATGTCCTTTATCCCTTCTATAATTAAAATTCTTCCTCTACTTATCACTGGAAAAGGTGCCTCATTTATTCATGTTCCATTTTGAGTTCACATATGTGGGATCTTAACTGAACTTCTTGCCAAGCTTCTTCAGCTTTTCAAGTAGTTTTAATCTAAAAGGTAGTTAAGTCCTCTCTCTGAATCATGTTCTTGATTTCATCAAACACTAATTTAAATCTTAAATTACTTCTACAATTTTTCAATATTGTTTAAGGTCTAGTAATATTAAGCACCCTTCATTTATACTTTTCCCATTATTTTCCTTGGTATTGTCATTTTTTTTCCTTCAAAATTAATCTTATTATTTTATCTAGTTTTATAAGATAGCAAATCAGAAAATGAATTAATATAGTACTAAATCTGTAATTAATTTAGATAATGTCATTTTGTAGTATTGGCATATCCCAGGCATAAGCAATGAGGATCTCTCCATTAAAGGGTTTAACACATTTCTCTTGTAAATCCTTGGCATTTCACTTTATGTTTGTTTTTCTAAGTTGCTTTAAACTATCTTTCTTCTTTTTTGGATGCTTTATATTTTTTTAGATGCTCATCAATTTTTTTTTGAATTCTTAGTTTTCTGGCATATCAATGCTATATATTTTTAATTTCCATTGTTGTAAATTAATTTTGTCCATTTTTTATTTTGGTTATATGACTTTTTTTATCTTTTACTGAGCTGGTTAACAAATGGTTTATTGATTTTGTTTATTTTTTTTTTAAGTTTCAAACTTCATCCATTATTTAATGTTTTCTAAAGTTTTTTTTTAATTTCTGTATTTCTTTTCTAACTTCCAAGAATTATTCTTTTGTATTAAAAAAAATCACTAATTTGTTTATTTTCTAGTCCTTTTTAAATCTAGTTTACTGAATTTATACTTTTCTTGGCTTGTTCCAAATTTAATTTAAAAGTCCGAATTTATAAAATCAGGGAAACGATGATTCATGTTACCAAAAAAAAAAAAAAAAATTGTAGAATTCATTTTCAAATGAATGCCTGTGCATTTAAAATGAGTGATTTTCAAAACTTTGATTTAGGTAGTCCTTTCCCGAAAAAATTATTTTTTCCATATTATCAATTTCATCACCAAAGAACAGTTTAACATAAGTAGTCAACTTACATTTTCTCTTGTCGGTATCCTAATTCCCCTTTTAGTGGGAAAATAATTCCCACTGTTAAAGACACTATTATAGCAGGTACTCCTGTTTGACAGAGATACTAACAATTAATTAATTACACATGAGCAGGAATTAATCATAAACACTACAAGAAATCCTTCTTAAACATTAGAAACTTTTTTAGGCAGCCAAAATACATACATACATACAGTTACTCTATGTTCTATTGGAAACAGATGGTTTATTGTTCCTCCCACTTTGTGTTAGCATTGTACATACAGAATTGTAATTAGCAATTTTAGCTCTTTAGAAAAGGAATACACAAAAAAAAGTCCTCAACTAAACTTTTTTCCCCCAAAGAAAAAATCATATATGGGAGGAAGGAGACTTTTGAACACTTAAACTATGCAACTGGCTTCTGGAAAAGCTGTGTTGGGAAGTGGCAGAAACAGGTCAAAGAGTTACTCACCTGTTTTACAGCCACTGAGAGAAAAAGCCTGCTATCTGTTGGCTTTGATATTTAAGTTTTAATTGTTGCTGAATAGGCACTAAGTTTAATGCCTTGTAAAGAAGTGAAAGTATGGTTAATCTCCTCTAAATGTTTGTGTCTTTTGGCAAAATCCCTATCATTCCATTCTAGTTAAAGCAAGTGGAATATTACAAGAGTGCCCCCCAGCACCCCTTTCCCAAATATTTATTTTCAATATGCAGTGTATCTTTACACTTGTTGATATTCAATAGGTCCCAATGCACCTTGTTAACCAATTGTTTCTTCACAGCTCCTTTAGGAGTTTTCTTGACAAAGATATTGGAGTGGTTTGCCATTTCCTTCTCTAATTCATTTTACAGATGAGGAAACTGAGGCAGAGTTAAATGACTTATCCAGGGTCAACTAATTAAGTGTCTGAAGCCAAATTTCAACTTAGGAAGATCAATCTTAATGGCTCTATCCAACATGGCCATCAATGTACCTTATGTTCATTTAAATTTAAATCTAGATGCCAATAGAATAATTTTTCTATTGTTATTATATCTCAAATTTTTTTTTAGTATCACAGTCTGATTTTATTTTTGTTTTGAAACATCTCCTTTAACTTCTCTGCATGGGATATAACTAACTTTTAAAATTTTGTTTTAATAAAGCAAAAAATTACAATTAATCGATAACTTGACAACATGAAATCCTTTAAGTTAGTGGGTGGTTGTTATTGTTAATAGTGACATAAAAGACTGGAGGTAGAACAACAAATAACACTTACCCCATCCAATTAGAGATAGAAAGAGAGTAAAATGTTGAGGGAGAGGCCTCATGGTTCTGAGCAAAAGAAAGTAGAGTTGTACAGCATTGAGTCCTGTCCAAGTAAATGTCACTAGCAGAAAATAATGCAGTAAGACAGCCATCACTGTGCATTTATGATTTTCTAGAAGATTGTTAATATCACATGGAGGCATCTCATTGTCATCGTTATTTATCATAGTCTTCTTTTCATTTTTATTAGAGTTTTCTATTCCAATGAGGAAGAGGATATTGAAAATCAGCATTGATGTGCAGAAACTCACGAACACCCAAGTAATTGAAGTTTTTCTTAGCTTCCTATTAGGAGAGAATCCCATTAAAATGATGGAAAAACAAAGCACAATTAGGTAAGAATTTTCCTCTATAATTCTTACCCTTAAAGAAATGATTTTTGGGAAAAGAAAATATGCTGCTTTTTTCTTCACTTCCCCCAAAGACAATCATAAATCTACTCTAAATGCATTGTATTTACAAAGGCTATTTTAGATTAAGTTTGAGTTTTTTGGAGGGGGAAAGAAGAGTGGTGGGGAAACTGAGTCTGCAATTAGGTGGCCCAGTGAACAGAGCACAAAAACTTGCTATATGTCTAACCCATGTTTATTTTTTTCCTAATAAACATATCTCTCAATAACATTTTGTTGCCATTTGGAAACAATTGATTACAAGTTTAATTTTTTAGAATCACTGAAAGAACACTATTGTGAAAAGATGAGCTAAAACATTTCTGCAGAAATACACATATATACACACACACAATCAATGCAGCTAAGATTAAAAATCAGTTAAGTGGGAAAAATATGCAGCAAGTCTCACTTCTATAATACATAAGGAACTGACTTCAAATTTATATATAATAGCCATTCTTCAATTTTTCACTGATTAAAGGAAATGAAGGAGTTCTTTTTTCTTTTTTTGAGAGACAGTGGGGGTTAAGTGGCTTTCCCAGGGTCATACAGCAGCAAAGTGTTAATTGTATGAGGTCAGATTTGAATTTAGGTCCTCCTGAATCCAGGCTGGTGTTCAAGCCATTGCGCCATCTAGCTGCCCCTAAACAGAGTTACTCAGAGTAGAAATCCAGATATTAATAACCATAAGAAAAGTAATGTTCCAAATCACCAATGATTAAACAAATGTAATTTAAAGCAATTGTGATATTCAACTTCATCTTCATCATATTAACAACAAAAGCTGCTCTTCTTATAGTAGCAAATATCTGGAAACTAAGACATACATGTCAATTAGGAATGCCTAAGCAAGTATATAAGTATAAGACTATAATTAAATGCTGTTGTACCAAAACAAATGATGAAAAGAATGGTTCTTGAGAAATCTGGGAAGACTTGTTTGAACTGATGCAGAATGAAATAAGAACCAGAACACTCTATTTTATAACAATATTGCTGAAATAAACAATTGTAGAAGATTTAAGAACTTTGATCAATTGATTCCAGATTCCATGACTCCAGAGTATTTAGATGAAGAATAATACTTACCTCCCAACTAAGAAGATAAGACTATATATATATATATACACACAGAGAATGTGGCATGGATTTTTGTACATGACCAATGCAGAAATTGTTTTGCTTAACTATGTTATGTGTTATATTTAGTTTTTCTAGTGGTAAGGTGGGAGAGAAAGAAAATAAGTGCTTGTTAATTGAAAAAAATCATTAATTAAAAGAAGAGATTTATTTCTGGGAAAGGCTTGTGGTAATTAAAAAGATTTCACAACATCCCTAATACATTGCTTTCTTTCTCCAGTTTAATTTTGGGCTGAACTCATTTGTCCAAACTCAGTGTCTATTCAACATGGCTTATCTGTCCAACTGCACATCATAATCAGATCAACAGACATTTCTTTATCCTCTTAGTTTTTTCTATATAGATAGACTAAAATATCTTTACAGCAGTAACTCTCAAATTTCTTATTCTCAAAACACTCTTATGTTCTTTATAATTATTTAGGGCCCTCTCTCCTGAAGACTTTTTATTTATTTGAATTAAATGTATCAATATTTACTACATTGTAATTGAAAACATTAATATTTTTATAAAAAATTACTTTGGCTAAAATAAAAATGGTAGAAGTTATAAGCAAAGCTACAATCTAATTCTTTGAAAAGACTAATAAAATAGATAAACTTTTAACTAATCTAATTTAAAAAGAAGGCAGAATATCAAATCAATAAAATAGAAAATTAGGAAGGTAAAATCACCAAAAAAAAAACCAACCCAACAACAGAAGAAATTCAAAGCATAATCAGAACATTTAATTCCCAGTTATATACTTTTTTTTAAATGAACAGTTTCTCTAGAACACAGAAAGAAACAGAGTAATACTTTCAAAAAATACAAAATACTCAAACTATCAGAAGACTAGAGAGAGATCTTAAATAACTCAGTATTAGAAGAGGAACTAGAACTAGCAACAAATAAATTCCTAAATAAAAAAGCTCCTAGAGCAATCTGGAATTATGCCCAAAAAGTTATCAAACTGTGAATACCCTTTGATCCAGCGGTGCTACTAATGAGCTTATATCCCAAAGAAATATTAAAGAGGAGAAAGGGACCTGTATGTGCCAAAATGTTTGTGGCAGCCCTTTTTGTAGTGGTTAGAAACTGGAAGATGAATGGATGTCCATCAATTGGAGAATGGTTGGGTAAATTATGGTATATGAATGTTATGGAATATTATTGTTCTATAAGAAATGACCAGCAGGATAAATACAGAGGGGCTTGGAGAGACCTATATGAATTGATGCTGAGTGAAATGAGCAGAACCAGAAGACCATTATACACTTCAACAACGATACTGTATGAGAATGTATTCTGATGGAAGTGGAAATCTTCAACATAAAGAAGATCTAATTCAGATCCATTTGGTCAAAGATGGACAGAATCAGCTACATCCAGAGAAGGAACACTGGGAAATGAATGTAAACTGATTGCATTTTTGTTTCTCTTCCCAGGTTATTTTTACCTTCTGAATCCAATTCTTCCTGTGCAACAACAACAAAAAAATTTGGTTCTGCACACATATATTGTATCTAGGATATATTATGACATATTTAACATGTATGAGACTGCCTGCCATCTACGGGAGGGGGTGGAGGGAAGGAGGGGAAAATTCGGCACAGAAGGGAGTACAAGGGATAATATTGTAAAAAATTAACAATGCATATGTAGTGTCAAAAAAAGGTAAAATAAATAAATTAATTAAAAAAATAAAAATAAAAAAGCTCCTAGTCTTAATAGATTCATAAGAAAATTCTATCAAATTTTAAAATAATATTCATACTTATAAATTATTCTAAAACCCCCCAAAAAAGCAATCTTCTAGAATCCTTCTGTGAGATAAGTGTAGTACTAAAATCTAAATCAGAGAAGGATAAAAGACAGAAGGAAAACTATCAGCCCAAATCATTCATTAAACAAAACCCTGTCACATACATTTACCCAAGAAATCATTCATTATGACCACATTGGATTTATGTCAGGAATACCAGGATACACACATTAAGAAAACAATAAAAATTAATTATATTAAAAACGAAAACATCAAAACCCAGATGATTAAATTAGTAGATATAGGAAAAGCTTTCAGTAATGCAGTACTGATGCAAAAACCCTCAAAATAGGGGCAGTTAGGACAACCTGAGTTCAAATTTGGCCTCAGACACTTAATACTTCCTAGCTGTCTAACCCTGGGCAAGTCACTTAACCCCAATTACCTCAGCAGAAAAAAAAAAAAAACTCTCAAAATATTGGTATAGAGACACCTGTGTTAAAACATGAAAAAGCATCTGTTTAAAATCAAAAGCAAGCATCATATGCTAAAATCTTTCTCAGTAAAGATGCTCACTTTCAGCGCTGTTATTTGATATAGTTCTGAAAATTCTAGTGACAGCAATAAGACAAGAAAAAGAAATCAAGGGCATAAAAGAATAGAAAAACTAGGGCTATTTGCTGATGAAATGATGGTAGTCTAGGGAAATCAGCAAAGATCGCTAATTGAGACAATTAATAGCAAAGTTGCAGGCAACAAAATAAACCCTCAGAATATATAATAATGACAAAACATTTATTCCAATTTTTTTACAAAGTGACTAATATGGAAATGTTTTATATTCTTATACATGTATAAACTATATCAGATTGCTTGCTGTCTCAGGGAGGGGAAAGAAGAGAAAGATGTCAATACTTAATGAATTTTAAAAATTGTTTTTACTTGTAATTGGAGGAAAATAAAATGTTTAAAAATAATAACAAAATGCAAGAAGTAATATTAGAAAGGGAAATCCCATTCCCAAAACCTACAGAATGCAAAAATGCCTGAAGATCAATCTACTAACACATATAGATAATATATCAATTTAGTTTCAAAGTGTACCTTAAAGAAATAAAGAATAACTTAAATAGTGGAGGACTATTCAGTGATCACTGCTAGGCCATGTCAATGTAATAATGACAATATAACTAAAATTTAATTTATACTTCTAATACTGTACCAATCAAATGTTCATTAGAGTATTTTATAGAACTTGATAAAATAACACAATCTAAAATGAGAAAGGAAATGATGACAAGACATGCAGATAAAGGAAGAACAACATTTTTATATTCTTTGGGACCCCATTGGAAGTTTTCTTGGCAAAGATATTGGAATGGTTTGCTATTTCCTTCTCCAGCTCGTTTTCCATATAAGGAAATCGAGTGGTTGTAGGAGGATAGGCATATTAATACATTGTTGGTGATGTTGTAAAAGGATATAACTATTTTGGAACGAATTATGCAAATAAAGACTAAAATGTCCATACCTTTTGAACCAGAGACTCTTCTATGGGCTTATGACTTCAAGGTAGCTTTTGATAAGAAAGTCCTTATGTATAGCAAAATGTGTACGGCAACATTTTTGTAATTATAAAGAATTAGAAATAAAGCCAGTGACACTCAATTGGAGAACAGGTGAATAAATTGTGGTATGGGACTGTAATGGAATATCACTGTGTTATGATAATAATTTTCTATATGTATATAGAAAAACTGGAAAATTTTACATGAACCAATGAAGAGTGAAGTAAGCACAGCTAAGAAAATAAAATAACAATGACTTTTGTTGTTCAGTTATTTCAGGCTTGTCTAAATCTATTTGACACCATTTGGGGGCTTTTGGAGGAGGTTGACAAAGACACAGGAGTGGTTTGCCATTTCCTTCTCCGGTTCATTTTACAGATAAGGAAACTGAGGCAAACAAGGTTAAGTGATTTGTTCAGCTCGTGTCTGAGGCTTGATTTGAATTCAAGAAGATGAGTCTTCTTGACTCCACTCCCAGAACCCTATCCACTGTACCATCTAGTTGCCCAGTTTTACCGTTAGCCTTTACCTGAAGCCTTTCTAGCTTAGAAAGACTTACCTAAGTTGAGACCTGATGGGCACAGCTTTTAAGTATTTAACATATAATTTACAAAATATATTGAGGGAATGTCCCCTCTGCCTATATAGAATTAAAATATATTCAAAATCCGGTGAATATAGCAGATTTTTCTTATGAGAAACCCCTTTTCCCTCTTACCTGGTAACAATCTGAAATATAATTGTAAGAGCCAAGCCAGCAATGGATAATCCACAACCAAATTTAGTTATGTTATCGAGAGGGTCAGCATAAGGATAATTTTTATTAAAATTCTGAAAAACAATTGGAAGATCATATTAAAATTTTTCTCAAATGATGTTTATGAGAAATCAATTAATTTCAACTGCATATAACCTAATTTGTGTGAAAAAATGGTTAGTGTTTCCATTTTCTTCTTTTCTTTCATTATCCACATACCATTATTCAAGTTCTCACCTGCTGAAGACAGACTTCTACTACAAGTCATATTTGTCCAGTTATTTTGATCTAACTAGGTAACCAAAGTGACTAACTCAGACCTTTCTCTGTCCAAATAGTTTAATCTGATTTGACCCAGATAACATGAAACAACTTGGCACAGTACTTAACAGATTACTCAGAATCAGAAAGATTTCAGTCACTCCTGCTGATACTCGCTCACTGTATGATTGTGGACAAGTCCTTTAGCTAATATAATAATATCTATACTATCTGACTCGCAGATTTTTTTGAAAGGCTTAAATGAGATAACCTATATAAAGCAAATTTTAAATCTTAGGGATGCTGTGAAAGATATCACAAAAGCTTTTCTATAGTTTTTAATTCTTTGAATTCATTTCATGAATTTTCAATGAATAACATAAGCAGACCATGATGTTTTTAAAAAGAGGAAACAGTTCTCACCATTAACACAGCAAAATTAGTAGTGTGGTTGCATTGGCATCCAAGGAATTCAGAGTTATTGATGTGTTTCTTTTTACACCCAAAAGTGTCCCAGTCATCTTTTGTAAAGTTCCAAAAAACACAGGCATATGAATTCAGCAAGAATTGAGACTCATTGTACTGCAAATGGAATGGGGAACACAATGGCAAAAAGTGACTTGGAAATTGGGAAATTTGAAGTAGAAAGAGAGAAAATAAACCTTCTAAAATGGATTATATTTATAAAGATATTTTTAAATGATCCCTTATTTTTTAAACTAGTTTTATTATTTTTTTTATTTAAGTGAACATGGAACAGATACTATCCAGTAATATTTCACTTAAAGGAAACGGCTTCGCTCAGTTTCGTTGTTGACTAATTTGATAAGGGATTTGGGAAGCGAAGACAGGAAAAAATGAATTAAATATTAATGTCTTTTAAAAATTAAATGTCTTTGAGGCATTTATCCATGGATTTTCAGAGGTAGCTCATCACATAAATGTTTCAATAGCTCTGGTCCTGACATCAGGAAGATCTGAGTTCACATCTAGTCTTAGACACTTGCTATCTATATGATACTAGGTAAATCACTTAACTTGCCTCAGTTCTCACATCTATATAATTAGAATAATAGTATCTACTTCTCCGCATTGTTGTGAGATTCAAATAATATTTATAAAATATGAAATGATATTTTATAATGATATTTATAATTTTAATATGTTTGTAGCCCAAAGTCAGCTGGAGGGGATTCTTTGCTCATGGATGAGTTTTGTTTGTGTTTTTTTTTTTGTTTTGTTTTGTTTTGTTTTTTTATAACATTCTCAAGTGATATTGACAATGTTAGCATTTTTGGTTCAAAGGGAATTATTTTTTTTCAACTTTTGAAATATACTACCATATTAATCTCTAAAAAAATCCTATAAATTTTCTTTGCAATTCCACATTTAGTTTCATTATTTTCAGCATTCTCTTCAACTTAATGGGTATGAAGTCATGTTTCAAATTGGTTTTAGTCTTAATTTATTAGATTATTAGTGAGACTGACGATTTTTCAAATGATTATTCATCCTATGTATTTCCCTTTTATATGTTGTCTTTTATTTCTTTGGATCATTTATCTAAAGCAGGTTGTATTGTGTACATTTTAATATTTTTTTTCTGTTCTTCAAAAAAATTTTTTGCTTCTACACACAACAAATTTAAACTGTTATATTTACTAAAATTACTTCCCTAACATGCTATTTTCTTTTTGTCTTTATTGCATTATTTTATCATATAGAATTTTTTGTGATTTTTATGTAACCAAACTCATATATGGTGTCTGATAACTTATTTGCTCTATTTAATAGATAGGTTCTATTGTGGAGAACAGATAACTGATTTAAATATATTATTTCATTTTCTTCTAAATTCTTTTCTATTTTAGCCACATGGCATGAGGCAGAAATCTAAATGCATTTGACATATCTCTACAGAGTTTCCTTTTTATCTATTAAATATAAAGTCCTTTCTTCAGTTTTTATTTTTCTCATATATGTATTGAGAGGTAGCATCATGTTGTAGATAGTTAGCCATGGAGTCTGGATGAACTGGGGTTTAAGTTTCTGCTTCTCACACATACTGGTATATTGGAATACAAGTCAAATCCCTCAACCTCTGTCCTCTTAAGCAACTCTCTAAAATCTGTATGTTACTTATCTGCACTGGTTTCCTTACTGATAGCTTCTTCTACCAAAAACAGGAATAAACCCCAAACCCAAAATAGTTCTCTCTGACTTTGGTTCCATTTCTGTTTGTTCTAATAATTTATCATTTATACTATTTTGTTGCTTTATTCTATTTCTTTGTCCCTCTGTCTCTGCTTCTGACTTTCCAGACTTTTGCTACCATGGCTCAACTGCCATCTCATCCTGGAATTTTCTTTGTCCATGCCATGTTTGCTTTCTTTTCTCATTGGTGAAATCCTCCCAGCTTCCTTTAGAGGAAGGACCTCAAACCAGCCAATCCTTATTCTCTGACTTTATAAATTTCAACACATGTATTCATGTGAATAACATCCCTCTCTGCTCTTCTTGATTTTTAGCTCCTTTTTGTGTGTTTTTCCATTAGAATGTAAATTCTTAGAGGGCAGGGACTGTCTTTTTTTTTTTTTTTTTTTTAATATTTGTATCCTCAGCACTTAGCAAAATACCTGGTACATAGTGTTTTTAAAAAATATCCTTGTTGTCTTGACTATTTTTGTTTTGCTGAAATATCAGATAGCTTTAATGATAACTTTCATTGTTTGGTCATTTCAATCATGTCTGGCTCTTCCTGTCCCATTTTAGGATTTTCTTGGCAAAGAAACAGGAATGGTTTGTCATTTCCTTCTCCAATCATTTTACAGATGAGGAAACTGAGGCAAACAGGATTGTGATTTGGCCAGGGTCATAGAGCTAATAAATATTTGAGGTTAGATTTGAAGTCAGGAAGATGTCTGTTTTAAGTATTAAGTATTAAGAAGTATTCTGTTTTAAGATTTTTTAGAAGTCCAAATTGAATTAGTTCCTCCTCCCTCACCCTAGTATGCCACTGATATTCTTGTACATTTGTTGTTTGTTTAAGAAATTACTTTATCCAGATCTATAAAGAAATTCATTGAGATTTGGATTGTGCAGGATAAACCTGCACATTAATTTAGATAATATTATCATTTTTATGTTGAACTGATCCATCCCAGAGCATTGAATTTCCTTCCATTTACTTAATCTATATTTTAATCTATATGGATGAGTACAAATACCCTCTTTTCACCCCCAACTCCCAGTGGAACAGACTACTGAGTTTATAACTAGCATAATAAAGCTTTTATGAATCTAGATTGCCTGATATTTAATTTGTGTTGTTATAAATGGAAGTTTTTTTTTTTTCTTTTAAACTGTTTCACTCATCTCTTCAACCTTAAATCTAAGGTTTGTCACTTTAAATGTCTCACTAGCCATCAACTTCAAAGCCTCAAATCTCCAACACTCTGAGTTTGCAAATCCTCCTACTTGGCTAATCCCTACTATCTTATTTTTATATTCCCTGTTCTAGGGCTGCTGAAAGTCATCAGGAAAAAAACTATGATCACCATTGTCTGAACTATCATCCCCTCTCAGAGGTCTTGCATCCTTTGATCTATGCTTCATAACACACCACTGGAATGATCTTTTTTAAACACAGAGATTTGCTCATAATATTGTTTCTGCTCAAAAATCTTCATAGGTTCCTTATTCCTCCTGAATATCATTATAATTACTTTGTCTGGTATTCAAGGCCTTCTACAAATTGGCCTCTCTCTACTTTTCCAGTCTTCTCTCATATCTTTCCCCTACATGTACTTTATGTTCCTCCCATATTTACTCCTCTTCCCAATTTTCCTATATTAATGCTACCATCTTCCAGGCTTGAATCTCAGTGCCATCCTTTAATTTTCACACATATATTCATGTCCTCATATGCAACCTGTTTCCAAATTTTGTTTTTTATCTTCATAACATTTCACCTACATTTCTGTTCCTTTCTTCTCATTTACACAATCACACCCCCCCCCACACTCCCTGCATAAGACCACTCTACCTCTGGCCTAAACTGTTGCAATAATTTTCTAACTAGTCTCCCAGACTCAAGTCTGTCCCCACTCCATTCAGGTGTCAACAGAAGTGTATTGCTAAATGTTTAACAATGGGCTCTGCAACAATAACAAGAAAATATTAATGACATACTTTTAAGTTTAATCTTCATTATTAATATTTTCTCCAACATTTTTCACCTAGGCAATCAATAAAAATAATAAATTAAACCCTGATTCAGTAATGTTTGCCAATATCTGAAGTATAAATGTATATGCTGAATATTTAACAATCAGCTCTCGATCCTGCACATGTTAATTATCAAAATAATTTTCCAAAATTCCTGCATCTGCTCCCCCTACTCAATAAACTCTAATTGTTCCATATTACTTTTTGTATCAGCTATAAAGTCTTCTGTCTGGCTTTTAAAGGTTTTCACAAATTGGTTCCATTATACCTTTCCACTCTTCTTACGTTTTATTCCTCTCCACATATCCTAGGATTGAGTTAAATTGACCTACACAACACCTCATATCTCCTGACACTAGACTTTTGGACAGATTGTCCAAATTCTTGGCAATCCCAGGACATATTTCATATATCATTTTTGGCAAGAACTGATTGATTTTTCCTGGTGGGAAAACCTCTGGCTTCCCTCATTAAAATGTAAGCTCCTTGAGGGCAGGGACATTGTTTTTTTCTTTATATCCATAACCCTTAGCAGTGCCTGCTTTACAGTAAAGCTTCAATCAATGCTTATTGAATTATTGACTGTCTCCTCTCACCTTCTTCCTACTGATCTTTCATGTCACCATGCTTTTGTCTATGCTCTTCCTCATGCCTGAAATGTTGAGGACATCCCCCTGTTCACCTTTTGAAATATTACAATCTTTTAAGCCTTTCTCAAATGGCCAAGAAGCCTGCTCAGAGCAGGTACTAAGTTAGTAATAATAGTCACAATGGGCAGGTAGGTGGTGCTGGGGATAGAGTGCTAGGCTTGAAGTCAGGGAGGCCTGAGCTCAAATTGGGCCTCAGATACCTACCTTACCTGGGTAAATCACTAAACCCTGTTTGTCTCAGTTTTCTCTCTGTAACATGAACTGGAGAAATAAATTGTGAACTGCTCTAGTATCCTTGCCAAGAAAATCCTAAATAGGTCATGAAGAATTGGACATGACTGAAATGATTGAACTACACTGGTAGTAGTAGTAGTAGTGATAACTCTTATTTTATACTAATAATGGCTAAAGAGCTTTTAAGGTTTGCAGAGTGACTTACAAATATTATCCTTTTTTATCTTTATAACAACCTTAGGCATTGAATAGGTGGTATGATTATCCCCATTTTACAAGAGAAGAATCTGAGTTGCAGAGAAATTATATTGACTTACCCAGGGTCACATAGCTAGATTTGAATTGAGGCTAAATTTGAACTCACATTTGCTTCTCTATTCCAGGTCTAGTGCTCTCTCTTCACTGCTTTGTCTACATCTATAAAAGTCTGTCTTCCTCCTCCTTTGTTTCTATTCCTCCTTTCCTCCCTGTCTTTTCTGGCCTTTTTCTCCTTCCTTCCTTCCCTCTTTTCCTTCCTTCCTTCCCTCCTTTCTTCTTTCCCTCCCTCCCTCCCTTCCTTCCTTCCTTCCTTCTTTCCTTCCTCCCTCCCTTCTTTTTTCCCTCCCTCCTTCCCTTTCTTCTTTCCTTCCTTCCTTCTTTTCTTCCAAATTGTTATTATGACTTACAAGAAAACTCACCCTTGGTTTAAAGATTATTTCAACAGAAGCATTCTTTGTCTTTGGATCATTAGCATCAGCAACTCGACCTGCAATAATTCTTTGACTAAAATTTGATCTGCTGGTGAATAATTTTGACTGGAAAAATTTATTATTTTGATACAGAACAAAGCCAAGTTTCCTATGAGTATCTGTAGATAAGAAGAAATTAAAATATTTATGAGATCAATGTGAAAATGAACATAGAGGAGGGTAAAGAAATGAAAGATGCCATCAACTTATTTACAGATTATTCAGATTTGTTTTTTTTTTACACATAATTTACGGATTATTCAGAACCTTCATGCTTGCACATCCTGATTACATTCTTCAAAAATGAGTCAGAAGGCCCTGGAGATGGTAAATAACGAATGTCATCATTTTAGTTAAAAAAAAAAAAAAAAAGATATTGACTATGTCAACATACAGGAAAAGAACTGGGTAAAAGCGTAGCTTTTTCTTCCTTTAGAATTACTTGCATTTGTGTGGGTAGATCATTGACTGCTTATAACAAATATCAAAGTAAATTAAATATTTTGACAACACTGCAAAAGGTGGCAGCTTTGTAGCACAGTAGACAGAGCTCTAGCCCTGAATTCAAATCCAATGTCAGACACTCACTGTGTGATCCTGGAGAAGTTAGTTAAACCCCATTGCCTCCTCCTCACAAAAGAATAATGTGAAAAGAAACTGTACTTATGGTAATTCTATAATCTGACTTTTAAAAATAAAACAAAAAACTTGCAGACCCTTAAAATGGGAAATGGGCAAAAGTAAATAATAATAATGATGATATGAAAGATTCTAAAAGATAAGAAGAAAAGGGTGGAAAAGTTTCCCAAATTCTCATGAGACACAGCATGAATACAAAATGTTTTAATAAAGTGGAATGGTCCTGATTGTCAATTCTGGACTCAACAGTGAACTCACAGAAGGATGTCATTAGTAAATTGTAACTTGCTATTAGTCAAATTACTCACATAAAACTTGATTCACACAATGAATTCCTGATCATTTTCAGGTGAAATGAGGCCAAAACTTTAATGCAATCCTTAAAACTTTTTAATAGCATATTTCTACCTTAGCCATCAAAGTTCTTTGATATATACAATATCATTTATTCCCATAATATCCTCGAGGATTAGGTTTAGGATAATTATGATTCTACATCTATTGATGTAAAAATTGAGACTTGGATATGATTTGACCAAAGTTACATATTATTTAACAAGGGGAAATAAAAGACCTTTCCTAGACACTAATACCTTCTTTAAGTCCTCACTAAAATCCTACCTTCTACAAGAAGCCTTCCCCAACCTCTCAATTCCGCAGTGGATAGAGCACCAACCTTGAATTCAGGAGGACCCAAGTTCAAATCTGGTCTCAGGCACTTAACACTTCCTAGCCGTGTGACCCTGGGCAAGTCACTTAACTCCAGCCTCAAAGGGGGTGGGGGGAGAATAATACTTTGAATACTAACTTTGAGGAAAGCATTTTGGCAAAAACAAATGTTAATACTATTTCTTAAGATTGCCAACCAGATGGTATTTAACTGTCTTGGCCTGATGTTAAAAAGATTATAATAAATCCAAATTGATGAGTAGAGTCTAATAAGGTAAAATTTCAAAGCAGAAATTTGTTTTGCTGACTATACATGTTTATAATAGGGGTTTTGCTTGCTTTCTCAAGGGAAAAGGAAGACAGGAAAGAGAAAAGACATTTTTGTTGATTAAACAATAAAATTCAATAGGAAAAATATAAATTCACATTTGGGCTTTAAAAAAATAACATAAGTACAAGATGGGCAAGGTATGGTTGAAAGAAGTTTATTTTTAAAGCATCTAGGGAAGCAGTTAGGTGACAATGAATAGAGCACTAACTCTGGAGTCAGCAGGACCTGATTTCAAATCTACTCTCAGACACTAGCTATGTGACCCTCAATAAATTACTTAATCACAATTGTCCCCATATCTCCCCTCCAAAAAAACCTAAGGAATTTAACAAACTCTGAGCTTAATTTGAGCCAATAGTGAGAGACAGCATATTGTAAAGGATAGAGGTTTAGATAGAAATTCAGAAAGACTTGAGTTAAAGTTCTGTCTATGACTCAGACTAGCTATATTACCTTAGGCTAGAAACTTAGCCCTGTGCCTCTATTTTCTTATATTTGAAATGTTGGTAGTAGACTCATTGATCTCTCAAGTCCTTCTTTCCAGTTTTTTAGGATCTAGAATTTCATGTCAGGTTAAAAACAAACAAACAAACAAAAAAACCCTTAAAACAAGAAGGTAATAGTCCCACTATTTTCTGTTTAGATCAGACAATTATTAAAGTACTGGGTTTAAATTTTAGGTATCACATTTCAGAAAGAGCATGGGTAAGCTGAAGCATATCCATATGAAGGAACAGAATGGTAAAAGGTCTCAAGATCATTCTAGGTTAGAATTAAAGGACCTGACTCCAAGATTGTTTTTAAGAATCAAATCAGAAAATATTTAAGAAGCACTTAACATCAATATCTGAAACATAAGAAAGTGCTTTATTAAATGTTTTTTCTCCTTTTTTTGGAATTCTATGATTTTTGTTCCTTGAATTACTAATCTCTTAAGAAACCAAAATAGTATCAACAAGATCAGCAGCATACTGGCAATGAAAGCAAGGAACCTTCTAAGTCATCTACCTAGCTATACATGAATCAAGAGAGACATGAACTTATGTACATGAAGGGGAACACCTTCTATAAAACTAATACTGGATTGATCACAATGATCATGCCATTTAACTTCTACAAGACATAGGAAAAAAATTTAGATAGAATGAAAGGAAAAGGGCTCATTTTCCTCATCTATAAAATGGGAACACTTGCTACCTGTAATATCTGTCTCTCAAAAGTTGTTATGAGAATCAACTAAGTGAGCTAAGTGGTATAGAACATTTTATATCTTTAAAACATTTTATAGAAGTGAGTTATGATGAGGAAACTGAGGCCCAAAGAAATGTTTGGCCTAAATCACACAGTCAGTAGCAGAACCATTATCTAAACCTGGTACTTATGGTTCTAAATCCAATGTTATTTCAACTAGAGCACTATTTACAAAGTATAATTTTAAAAGTTCCAAAGTTTCTCCCTCCCCTGTCAACCTGCCTTATTATTATTATTGCCTAATTTTTCCATCTGCCATATTTGTTATTCAGTCATGTCCAACTTTTGTGACCCCATTTGGGGTTTTCTTGGCAAAGATGTTGGAGTGGTTTGCCATTTCCTTCTCCAGCTCATTTCATAGTTGGGCAAACTAAGGCAAACAGAGTCAAGTGTCATGCACAGAGTCACACAGCTGGTACCAGTCTGAAGTCAGATTTTAACTCAGAAAGATGAGGCAGGAGACTCCGGGTCTGGTTCTCTATCCTCTGTGCAATAAAGCTGTGCCCTATCTACCATAAGACTTAAACTAGTAGAGATGCTTCTTTGAACTTATAACAAAGGCAAAGGATGAGGTCTTTGGAAAAACACAGTTAAAATTCACATTTTCTGGGGGAGAAGAAAGCTGCCAGCTAGCTATTCAGGCTTCTCTTTAAGGTCTTTCCCATGTTCACATCAAAACAGATTAGTTAACCAGGTCAATTAATGTTACCTTGGATATTTTGGAAAGTATAAATAGGTTAAAAGCATCAATAAGCTTGGACATCAAGAAGTATAAGGACCCTAGCAGGATGATAGAGTAGCATGGACAGATAGCAGAGTAAAGAGGGCACCCTCCAAAATAGAAGAGCATTGAAGGCAGCCTGCATAAGTTTGTCCAAAGGTTACTCTATGAAGGGTTTAACTATACCTGTGAGGAATGGTGGGTGTAACTATGAAGGGTCATGTCACTGTTAGCCTACAACATTTTGTGGGTCTTTTATTTCAAATCTACAATTTTAAAATTTATCTATAAATATTAGGGGCCTTTCTCACCCTCTCCCACCTGCTGCCCACTTTCCAGAACTCCTACATATAAAGATTGTCTTGTTTGTTTTTAGCAATATCCCTAATTTGTAGCATGATGCCTGGCACACAGTAAATGCTGAATAAATATCCTTCTTCCTTTCCTCCTTTTTTCTCCCTCCCTTCTTTCCTCTTTTTCCTTCCTCCCTCTTTTCCTTCCTTCATTCCTTTTTCCCTTCTTCCTTCCCTTGTTACTTTTCTTCCTCCTTTCTTCCTCCCTTTCTACCTATCTCATTTCTGTTTTTTCTCCCTTCTCCCTTCTTCTCTTTCTTTCCTTCATTATTTCTTCTCTCTCCCTTCCTTTCTTCCTGTCTTTTCCCCTTCCTCCATTTTTCTTTTCTCCCTTCTTCTCTTCCTCCTTCCTTCCTTCTTGCTTCCTTCTTTCTTTTCTTCTTCCTTCTCTCTTTCTTCCCTTCATTCTTTTCTTTTCCTTTCATTTTTCTATCTATGTCTATATTGGTTATTTTTTGAGATGAAGGCAGAGTAGATCCTATGGTTTAAGTTGCTTTATATCTTTCTTTTTCTTGTTTTGCCATACTTATAAAATTGTTCAAAAGTTAGCAAAAATTATAAATATATTATTTCCCTGAACCTCAGGATTTTGAAAATTCTCATTTACTACCTGTAATATCTGTCTCTCAAAAGTTGTTGTGAGAATCAACTAAGTGAGCTAAGTGGTATAGAACATTTTATATCTTTAAAACATTTTATAGAAGTGAGTTATGATGAGGAAACTGAGGCCCAAAGAAATGTTTGGCCTAAATCACACAGTCAGTAGCAGAACCATTATCTAAACCTGGTACTTATGGTTCTAAATCCAATGTTATTTCAACTAGAGCACTATTTACAAAGTATAATTTTAAAAGTTCCAAAGTTTCTCCCTCCCCTGTCAACCTGCCTTATTATTATTATTATTATCCAGCAGTTTCTCTACTAGGTCTATATTTCAAAGAGATCATATAAAAGGGGAAAGGACCCACATGTGCAAAATGTGTTTGTAGCAGCCCTTTTTGTAGGGGGCAAGGAAATGGAAACTGAGTGGATGTCCATCATTTGGGGCATGGCTAAATTAGTTATGGTATATGAATGTTATGGAATATTATAGTTCTATAAAAAATTATCAGAGAGCAGCCAGATGGTGGGAGGAAGGAAGGAAGGGAGGAAGGAAGGAAGGGAGGGAGGAAGGTCCTGGAAAGACTACATGAATAGATGCTAAGAGAAGTGAGTAGAACCAAGAAAGCATTGCACATGGCAACAAGAAGATTATGCAACTATCAATTTTGATGGACGTGGTTCTTTTCAACAATGAAGTGATTCAGGCCAATTCCAATAGACTTGTGATGGAAAGAGTCATCTACATCCAGAACAAGGACTATGAATATGAATCATAAAATAGTATTTTCACCTTTTTGTTATTATGCTTTTTGTTTAACATATTGGATTATTTGCTGTCTAAGGGAGGAGGGATAAGGAAGAGAAAAAAATATGGAACACAAGGTTTTGCAAGGGTAAATGCTGAAAATATCTTTGCATGTATTTTGAAAATAAAAGGCTATTATCTTTAAAAAATAGAGAAGACTTTTTGTTCTAAACTTAATTCAGGTACATTATTTTTTTTTCTTTTTCTGAGGCTGGGGTTAAGTGACTTGCCCAGGGTCACACAGCTAGAAGTGTTAAGTGTCTGAGATCAAATTTGAAGTCGGGTCCTCCTGAATTCAAGGCTGGTGCTCTATCCACTGCGCCACCTAGCTGCCCCTCAGGTACATTATTTAAAAAAAAAATAGAAGCTTCAAAGACCTACCTTGTGTGGTATTGATTTGGATCTGCAGCTCCAGTTGGTCCTCTGGTTGTAGCTTCTTATTTATATCTGTTTGTAATTGTTTTGAATCCAGAATGTCATTAGTTCCTATAGAAAAGGAAAATTTAACACCAACCCCCCCAAAAAAAGAAAATTTAATAAAGAGAAAATAATCACTGTGTTGACAAGCATTTTGATAAATGATGTTAATGTTGGCAAATAAAGAAAAATCACTCACCTCTTTGAACAGAAAAAAGAACAGTTACAGGCTGTGTAGTATTTTCTTTGGGGAGGTCAACAGATTGAAGGGCAATGTTGGGCTGGACTATAGACTCATTCATCAAAGATGAGGAATAAGTCTCCAATTCTTTAGTGAGGCTGCATTGATAGAAAAGAGAACATTATTTAGATTTCCTTCTGAAATCATACATATGACTCTTTCTCTAAAGTCCATAGAAATATACTAGAGCATATGCCCATAGCCTTTTTTGGCTCAGAGATTTACTACTCCAGATAGATAGATAGCTCTATACACATGCATACATATATTTATATATATATATATACATATATATTTGTGTACATATGCCAAAAAGAAAAGATTCACAAGCCAAATATTCTCAGCACTACATTTTTGTGTAAAACTAGAAAACAAAGTCAATGCCCATAGATTGGTGAATGCCTGAAGAAATTGTGGTACATGAATACAATAGAATGTAATTATACTATAAGAAACAACAAATATAAAAATTCAGAGAAGTGTCAAAAGACTTATATGAATTGTTGAAGGATGAATTTGACCAGAAGCAGGAAAATTATGTAATCAATGATTACCACAAAGTAAGGAGAAATAATCAAATAAACAAAACAATCAAAACTGAATACTGAACTAACTATAATGACTAAGTTTGACCTTTAAAAAAAAGATGCAAAATGCATATTCCCTGTTCTTTGTTGAAGTAGGGAACTATGGGTACAGAACACTGTAAAAACTATTGTAAAAGTGAAATTGAACTATTCCCATTTAAGCTTTGGTGCTTTGTTTAGGTGAGAACACTTTCCTATTGAATCAAATAATTAGAAATGAGTGAAAACTGGTGTGGTATGTCTCCTTGAAAGACACTCTATGAGATACTGGGTCCTCCCCTGAGCAATTTATATGAAAATAAGAAGGTGCCTCAAAAATAGAGGAGGGAAGATATTGTGAATGATGTGTGGAATTGAAAAGTGCCTTGCAAACATGACATTTCCAGAATACTTCTGAGGACCAAAGGAAGGATTGAGCCATGGTAGAGAAGACATTAAAGAGCATCATTGGCTATATAGGCATCTTGGAGTGAAAGATCCAGGCTAAACGTGTGATGGTTTTGATGAGATTTTTCTTTCTTTTTAAAACTTTGTGCCAAAGGATAGCTTGCTAAGCAAAAAATGAAAGAAATGTGAAAACAAAAGACATTAATAAAAATATTTCAAATGTTTTTGTTGTTATTCAGCCATGTCCAACTTTTTCAAAACACCATTTGGGGTTTTCTCAGCAAAGATTCTGCAGGAGTAAAACTAAGGCAAACAGTTAAGTGACTTACCATGGTTCCCTCAGAGAGTAAGTTTCTGGGGCTGGATTTGAACTGATGTTTTCTTGACTCTAGGTCCTACACTCTATCCACTTAGCCATCTATTTGCCTCCTTTAAATGTTTGCATCTAGCTTAAAAATTGAAAGACACTGGGGAGAGACTGGTGGTATTAGATTTGGAGATATATTCTGGATTCAAATCCCACTACTATTTACTACGTCTATGGCCTTCAATAAATTACTTAGACAAAGTAGCAAGGTACAAGATCATTTTCTCAAATCTAACATTTAAAAACCAGTGCTCATTTGGAACTATGCCCAAAAAGTTGTCAAACTGTGCATACCCTTTGACCCAGCATTGCTGTTATTGGGCTTATATCCCAAAGAAATACTGAGGAGGGGAAAGGGACCTGTATGTGCCAAAATGTTTGTGGCAGCTCTTTTTGTTGTAGCTAGAAACTGGAAGTTGAATGGATGTCCATCAATTGGAGAATGGTTGGGTAAATTGTGGTATATGAAGGTTATGGAATATTATTGCTCTGTAAGAAATGACCAACAGGAGGAATACAGAGAGGCTTGGAGAGACTTAAATCAACTGATGCTGAGTGAAATGAGCAGAACCAGAAGATCACTGTACACTTCAACAACAATACTGTATGAGGATGTATTCTGATGGAAGTGGATATCTTCAACATAAAGAAGATCCAACTCACTTCCAGTTGATCAATGATGGGCAGAAACAACTACACCCAGAGAAGGAACACTGGGAAGCGAATGTAAATTGTTAGCACTGCTGTCTATGTACCCAGGTTACTTATACCTTCGGAAGCTAATAATTAATGTGCAACAAGAAAATGGTATTTACACACATATATTGTATCTAGGTTATATTGTAACACATGTAAAATATATGGGATTACCTGCCATCGGGGGGAGGGAGTGGAGGGAGGGAGGGGATAATTTGGAAAAATGAATAAAAAAAAAAAAAAAAAACAGTGCTCAACACAAGGAGCAGGGAGAGTGGAATTTTGGATGAAGAAAACTGATTTTGGAAATTCTAATTTTCCATATTCCAATACCTATTGCTGGGCATTGTGTAGGAGACCGGGAATTTTGTGGAAGAGTTTTATATGGAGAAGTAGGTTGTACAAAGGATTTCTCATAGTCTCAAATTCATCCTCTGCTTCAACCTGGCCAGTAGAATTTCTTTATTTGTCTTTCTGTTTTAAATGGAACCTAAGGGCTGAGTCATTGGATAATGTATGCTCTGCATCATTTGGTTTTGTCAGTTCCAGACAAATAATTCAAGGCATCAACACAAATTAAACTCATATGGTTGAAAGGATACTATCCCATTATTAGAAACATAAAGCATCCCTACTTATCCTTTTTTATTGCCTTAATAATTTTTTTGCTCTAATTTTGTGGCTCCAATTGGTGTTCCCACAACTTTTGAACTTAGAACCTTCACAATCAGTGATGTGTCCTTCACTTTAATTAATCAAAGGTTGACAGTGCTTTCTGCCAGTTTTATCTCCATACACTTCTCCCTATTTCCTGGGCTCTCTCATACCCATTGTCCTCTGTGAGGAAGAAGGGGAAAGCAGGGGAAAGGGAAAAAGATCTCACATTTTTCTCCTCCTTCCCGACTTTTTTCTCCTCCTTCCCAACATTTTTCTCCTCCTTCCCAACATTTTTCTCCTCCTTCCCAACTTTTTTACCCAATCCTTCAAAACAACATAGTACCTTCTTGGGTGATTTAAATGGGAATTTACCATGAAACACTTTGGCCAAATTATTCAAAGTATGGCAGTACAGTAAGAGATGAAAAAAATAAACATTTTTAAAAAGTTGTAAAGATTCTATGGTGGATTGCACAGTGTGACTAAAGTGTGGTCACTATCTCTATAGAGAATTCATATAACATCTAAATACATGTATAGCTAAGTCACATACTTAAGATAGGAACCCACTTATTATGTGGTTGGTGAATCTTTGCTTGGAATTGTGATAGATTATTTGTATTTTTTTCTTAGAATTTTATTGTTTATGGAGCACTTAGTCCCTAATATCCTACTATATTCCATTGTAGTTTTGATTAAGGGGTCTCTTCTAGCTCTATATCCACAATCCTATGATTTTATACGTAGCCTCTATATGAAATTGTATTCTGTTATGTAGCTGGTATATACCTTGATGGTCTCTCTTCTAGCTATAGATCCAAAATTATATGATCCTCAATATTCAGGGCTAATAAAACCTATTGATTTATGTGCATGCTAATCAATTGCCCAGAAGAAATAGGGGAAGGAGCATACCTTTTCATACTGACCTAAGGATCTTTGCAAATACTGAACATAGACTTAATGCAACAGCAATACAGAGGCCTGAAGCTTGGGATGAGGAAGCTAGAGGGAGAGGAATACTTTGCAGACTAACCACTCACCAATGCAGTGAGTGACTTGGACAGGAGGTAGCATAGCATAATGAAAAAAAAAAAAAAAGATTGGATTTAGAATCAAGGGACCCGGGTTCAAACTCCACCTCTGATATCGACCACTTCTGTGACCCTGGGCAAGCCATCTGGGGAGACTTCAATATCCATACCCATAAAATGCATGATTTGGATAAGATGGGTTTCTGAGGTCCCTTCCTGATCTAGATCTGTGATGCTGCTGACATGGCAACAAAGCAGAAAATAAAAAGATGGGGTGACTCATCTCCAGTATGGCCCTTCCAGTTGGGCAAGCTAGGTTATAACTTAGACTAGAAGCAGTTTATACCATCTCTAAAGTACCAGCACTATGATGAAGATGCTTGTCCCTATAAGGATATAGGTTTGCAGTCAATTGAGCACAATAGATAACCAATTAGAAATTAGAATCATTACTCCAATCGAGTTCATAAATCTATGAGAAAATTTAATTTTTCACATCTGCCAAATATTATTGCCAATATTGTCAATTAACAAATAAATAAATGAATGAATGAATTATGCTCCTTATATTTTATTTCTAAATTGTAACTAATGCTTACGTTTCAAAGTTGCTAGAATTTTCAAAAATAGCTTCTTTGGCATCTAGAAGTTGGCTTACTGTGGTTACTGCAATTTTCTTTGCCTGATAAAGAGAAAAAAACAAAAGTTCAAACAAATCAATTGATTATTCCATGAACATTAGAAACGTCTTTCTAAATTATATGAGAAGAAATCAGGTAGAAGTAACAGAGAAAGGTAGAGAGTGGATTATGAGCAAAATCTGGCAACAGTCTGCCCAAAGGTGAATCAATGTTTTTTTGTGGGGTGACATCACAATATGGGAGGGCACACAAGGGGGAGAGGGGAATATGTGATATGCCAGAACTAAATCAAGGGCTACAAATGAGGGAAAGGTGACCTCTCTGACCTCTCAGAAAGAGAAGAGCCTTTGGAGGCTGAAGTGAGAGAAAGGGGAAAGGTTTGGAAAGGGTAAGAGAGGATAAGAAACCTCCTTGCTTTGGAGGTAGAAGAGGATTCAGGAGGTAGAAGAGGATTCAGGAGGTAGAAGAGGATTCAGTTGGTAAATGCTCCTATGGGTGAAGAGAAATGGTTTGTTAAGGGAGATGGAGACCTTGCATTTGATGTGGCCGGGGGAATTTGGAGCTTGAAATATCCACTTCCTAGCAGAAGGGAGTGACTTGGAATTCCAGGGGCAATTGCACCTGGGGAAGTGGAAGAATACAAACTCAATGAGGAGATTTTGAGGAAAATGGGGAAATAAAGGTACTAGGAGAGGGTACAGAGATTGGTGGGCTGCATAATCAGGGGTGTAGTCCCTACCATGAAGCAGTGTCCTCTCTGACAGCTACAATTGGTCATGTTCTGGCAGTGAAAAGCAATCAGAGAATGAGGGTCTAGGATAGACAGAGAGGAAATGAAGACAATAAGATAAATCCTTTGTGAAAAGGAAGCAAAAAAATGTTAAAAATTGGTAAACAGAACTGTGTGTGTGTATGGGTGTGTGTGTGTGTGCGTGTGAAAACAAGAAAGGAAGGGGAAGATTATGTGGCCAGATAAAAAGAAAGAAAATAAAAAGGAACTAATAAGCAAAACCCCAAAGAAAAAGGGGTAACAAATGAGAGATCAGAGGTGAGAGAAAGAGAGCCAGGGGGAATAGGACTATTTTAAGAAAGATTAAAGTAACTGAAGGAACATAATACTATGTTTACAGCAAAAGAGAAAAAAATCATAAATTGTAAAAAAAAATTATAGACAAATGGAAGAAAATATAAACATAACTCTTATAACTTTAAATATGAACACACATTATACATGTCAGTTGTGCTATTGATTTCTTCTCTCTTAAAAAAACTTATATGAGATAGCTGTCTGGGAAGGAAAGGGATATAATAGGATAATTATGACGTAAGAAATGGAAGGTATCTGTAAAAAAAATTTTAAAACATCTGCATAGTTCAACAAGCCTTTGTTAATCACCTACCATGTGCTAGAAAATAGGAATTCATTGTTCGGTCATGTCCAATTTTTCATAACCCCATCTGGGGTTTTCACGACAAATTGCTGGAATGGTTCACCATTTCCCTCTCCGGCTCATTTTACAAATGAGGAAACTGAGGCAAATAGGATTAAATGATTTTTTAGCTGATTAGTGTTTGAGTCCAGAGTTAAATTGGGGAAGATGGGTTTTCCTGACTTCAGGTTCAGTGCTCTCTCCCCTGCCATTAGTCAATGAGAGCACAAAGGCTAAATACAATGAAACAGTATTCTCAGAAATTTGCAATCCCTTGTTTTTTTCTTAAATTAAATTTCTTTCTCTCTATTCTACTCCTCTCAAAGAAAAAGTAAGAAAAACAAATCCCCTGCTACAACATGTATAGTCAAGCAAAATAGCCATGTCCAAAATCTTAATCTGCACTGATTCCTTCACCTTTCTGTCAGCTGAGAGATAGCAAGTTATAACTTGTTCAAAAGATAAAAATCTATCTATCTATCTATCTATCTATCTATCTATCTATCTATATCTATCTATCTATCTATATATATATATATATATATATATGAAAGTTCTTGGGGGTAGGGGTAGAGTGTTTGTACTCTCTCTGCCTCAGTTTCCTCATCTATAAAATGTAGATAATAATAGCACTTACTCTTAAAGTTATTCTAAGGATCAAATAAGTTAATATTTGTAAAGCATTTTGCAAATCTTAAAGTGCTACATAAAAGTTAGCTATATATACATATACATATAACATATATAAGCACATGAAGCCCAGCAGCTTTTTAGCATCTCTAAATCAAATAAAAATATTACTTTTCCTTACACCCATCTCCTGAGCCCACATATTCAGCCATCCCCATAACATTAGTTTCCTTGGTCTTCCTTGAGACACTCCGCCTCCCAAATCTGGTACTTTCATTCACTGTCCCCTGTGCCTCTTTTCCTTCCTCATCTTTCCCTCCTGATTTCTCAGGCTTCTTTCCAGTTCCAACCTAAATCTCAGCTTCTTTAGCAAAACTTTAAACTGTGGATCCCAGCCACATGTAGGGTCTTGTAATTCAATGTTGGAGTCATGAAATTATTTGTTATTAATCAGTAAAATTTGGTTTCTATATCTATTTTATATACCTACATGTCTAGGGTTGCATAAAAATGTCTGTGGAGAAAAGGGATCCCAAGTGGGAAAAATTTCAGAAGTCCTGATCGATGGGAAACATTTTCAGATCTGCCTTAATTCCAGGGCCTTGCCTCTTTGATTATTTCCTATTTGTCCTAAGTATATCTTGTTTTTACATAATTGATTACATGTTGAATCCCTTATGAATTTGTAAACTTCTTAAGACCAGGAACTGTCTTTTACCTTTCTTTATACCGCAATACTTAACACAGTTCCTGGCACATAGTAGGTAATTAATAAATATTTATTGACTGACTAGACTTATATGAACAAACTCATGTAATCATAATTAAGAGAAAGCAGCTTCAAAAGGCTGAGGGTGCTGATAACCTGCAGGAATCAGAAAAGGTTTCCAGAGGCCAAGTGAGAAGAGGATTGGATAACAAGTACCTGGGGTAATATACTTGATGCTTTCTTTTCTGATGATTAAGGCAAACAGGAAAACGTGTGAGGGGTCACATATTTAACAAAATGAAAAACACATTTTCAGTGACAAACGCTTTCCCCAGTCCTGGATCTGGAACAACGTGTGGGTTGTATTTTTGTGGAGGACTGAGAGTTTTACCTCATCTGTTGCATTTCTGGATTGATTTAAAATCTGCTGCACCACAATGGTAGCAGATGAGACATTCTCAGCGGTCAGCTTGTTTGTATCGGAGGTTAAAAGCAGGACTTCCATAGAAATGTTAAGAGATTTTTCTGGGATATTTTCTACCTGTTTTAAAACAAAATGAAACAAAAATTTGCCCAGTTTCACACACTTATGTATATATGTCATACAATCTTTTGAAAAATGACTTAGCTTGAGGCTGCCTTTTCCCACCAAGTAGTTCAGTACTTCTGGCTGTTTTAGTCAATCTTTTTAAGTGCCTACTATGTGCCAGGCTTATGGCATTTTCTTTGCCTGTACCTACTCACACCCCTTCCCAACCCCAAATGCACTCCTTCCTCATCTCTGCCTACTGGTTTCTTTGTCTTTTGTTTTTAATTCTAGATAAAATATCATTTCTATAAGGAAGTCTTTTCCCACCCCTTAATTCTATTATCTTCTCTCTTAATTATTTTCCATTTACCTTTATCTATGTAGCTTGTTTGTATATATTTGTTTATTTGTTGTTTCCCCTTCTTAGAACATGAGCTTTTTGTATCCTCAGTGCACAGTACCTGGAACACTTGTTGTTTTTCAGTTGTGTCCAACTAATGACCCCATTTGGGGTTTTCTTGGCAAAGATATGGGAGTGGTTTGCCATTTGCTTCTCCAGCCCATTTTACAGATGAGGAAACTGAGGGCAAAAAGGTTTAAGTGACTTGTCTAAAATCATACAATTGGGAAGATCTGGGTTAGGATTTGAACTATCCTATCCACTGTGCCACTTGTCACCTCCTCTTCCTCCTCCTCCTTCCCCACTCATCTTCCTCTCTTCCCTTCCTCTCTTCCTCTTCCTTCTCTTCCTCCTCCTCCTTTTTTCCTCCTCCTTCTCTTCCTCTTTTACTTCCTCAAGTGTTTAATGTATATTTATTGGTTGGTAGATTATTCCTAAAATCACTAATTTTTAAACTGTAAAAGACCTTAAAAGGTATAAAGTTCAAAAAGGTTAAGTAATGAAGATTGTTCAAGGTTACCTAGATAACAAATAATAAGAGTTGGGATTTAAACTCACTGTACCCTAATTCCTACTCCAGCAATCTTTTCATAATACCACACTGCCTCCCAAAGGTCAAAATTGGCAAAACAATACAAATTAGAATTTTCTTCAATATTTTAGGACTTTTCAAAAATAGACTACTGTTGGAAAAATGAAAGCTTTCTTCAGTTCCATAACCTTGAATGCAGATAAAAGGAAATCAATAAAATAGTTCATTTAATAAAATTAAATATAAGCATTCATGTTCTTTCATTCTGGCTAGATGGCAGCACTCTTTCAGAAAACAAATCAGAATCCCAGATTGGACAACCCTTGATTCTAGGCAACAAGATTGGATTGGCAAATGGGGTAATCAGAGTTCTTATGATAGAATTATATGGAAGAAGGCTGGTTTAGTGGAATTGACCCAGACACTCCTGAGCAAAATTTTAAAACAAGCAAAATTTGTCTTCTTTCTTAATCTCTCACCTTGATCTCTTTTTTAACCTAACTTGTCACCTCCTACATATCTCTGTTCACTCCCTCCCCTCAAGGGGAAAAAAAAAACCCAAAAAACTCAACATGCAGAAGAATTTTCATAGTACCATGGTCCCTTCCTGAAACAGAAAATGGAATAAAAACTAATTGACATGAAAGTCATTTTTCCTTTTCAGACTGCACTCAGGATTCTTCCAACTTTTTTCTATAATACCCCAGAAACCTCTACACTCTAGAAACTCATTTCTCCCCTGAATTTCACACACCGGAAGCACTCTTGGCCCCTACAATTTCTCCTTCTCAGTGACTGATTCCATTTTTAGGAGGAGGCCCAGGTGAACCATGTTTTCCTTCCTCTTCAGATTGCAGTCCTGAATATCTTGGATTTTATGCCTCAGAAACTTCCGGCCATCATTCTTTTGCTCAGTTTTATATATAGTCTTCTACCATTAGAATGTAAGCTCTCTAAGGGGAAGCACTTCTGCTTGGATTTATATTCCTTTAACTTAGCACAGGGCTTAGAACATAGTAGGGGCTTAATGAATGCTTTTGACTGGAGGTTTGACATGAGTGCTAGTAGCTCCAAGGCTTAGAATTTTGGAATTATGATTACTAGTTCTACCTGTGAAGTTTGAAAATTTTGATCATCTGATTTGTTAATCTCAGAGATCATGATGTAATGTAAAGAATTCTAGATTTGGCACCTGAATTTGAATCACGGTCCTATGACTTACAATTTTTGATGCCTTAGGGATGTCACTCTGAGTCTCAATTTTCTTAATTATAAAATGAATTGATTGAACTAGTTGGTTGCAAGGTTCTTCCAGCACTAAATCTATGGTCTGAATCAATTTCTTTATTTTTAAAGATGAAGCAAGTTGCCCATGGTCACACAGTTAACCAATGACAAAACTGAGATGGGAATCTGGTTCTTGCTTCTTCTTAGGATACATTGCATCTATATGGATGACTACAAATACCCTCCTTTCAACCCCAACTCCCAGTGGAACAGGCTACTGAGTTAGGAGGTGGTGATTTTTCCAAAGTTACAAAAGATTGGAAGGTTACTTATTGAGGCTGTGGTAGAAGGGTTGCTTCTATTTAAATAAGAATCAGACTACATAAGATCTAAGTTTCCTTCCAACTTGAAGATTCTAGGATCCTAATCACAAGAGCAACTTTTGGGGCTAGATGGAATTTAACTCCCTGGGGCTCTCAGCACAGTGTCCCAATGTCTCAATGGGAGCCTCTAGGATGCTAACATCTTATGGAGAGTTTTGGATGCCAGGCAAAGGATTCTAAACTTTATTCAATGGACAATAGTGGGAAATTGTGGGCTTTTAAGATGATGTGGCTTGCCCAACACATGTAACTACGACTGCTGCAATGTGAAGGAGAGTCTGGAAAAACTAGACCTTTTAGGAGGTCTCAAATTGCCCATGTGGGGGCAGCTAGGTGGAACATTGAATAGAGTGCCAGTCCTGAAGTCAAAAAGACTCATCTTCCTGAGTTCAAATCCAGCCTCATACACCCCTAGCTTTGTGAACCTGGGCACATCACTTACACTGTTTGCTTCAATTTCCTCATCTGTAAAATGAGCTGGAGAAGGAAAATAGCAAATCACTCCAGTAACTTTGCCAAAAATACAAACAAAATGAGGCCATAGAGTCAGATCTGATCAAAAATGACTGAGCAATAATAATTGCCTATGTGGATTATGCTAGGGTGACAGAAAAAAAAACAGATAAAGGGAGAAAATTCAAGAAATATCATGGAGATAGACTGAGAGCTTGTAACTGACTGCATGGGATAAAGCAGAGGGATGAGTCAAAGATAACAATAAGATTTTGAACATGGGAGGCTCATTGAATGACTATCATTGACATGAAACAAGGAGGAGGAATGAATTTAGAGGAAAGAATTAGCTCAGCTTTAGACATAATGAATTTAAGGTGCTGGTAGTGAACATTCAAGTAGCAATGGAACGTTCCATAAGGCAGGTAAAAGTGTGGGTCTTAACTCAGGAGTCAAGTCAAAGCTGAGATGATAGAATTTAGAATAGTAGTTAAAACCAATAGCAAGTCATTTAACCTCTTAGTGATCCTGGTAAATAACTAAAATGATCCCAGATACAAATAAATTCTTGATCTATACTGGTGAGTGATATCTGGCACCAGAGATATCAAACTTCTGGCCTGTCTCATGAGTCCAAGCAGATTAAAATGTAATTGAGAAATGTATAACAAAATAAATTAAAATACAATATAACAGTGAGACAAATGAAAACACCAAGAGACAGAATTTCTGGGTAATTAATAATTAATAATTAGGCTAGTCAGGAAAAAGTGAGCTTTTTGTTATCTGTTCAATAATTTCCCACTGGTGAGTTTCTCTTATGGGCCTCCATTTTGACAAGAGGTCAAGGATAGCCAAACTTTGTTCCCTTCCTGGCTTTCTGGCCTTAGATACTCTTCTCTCCCATTCCCTCTGCTTCCAGCTGCTCTTTGTTGTTGTTTTCTCCAGTTAGAATGTATACTCCTCCTCAAGTGCTGGAACTCGGGTTTTTTGGCTTATCTTTATAATCCTAACATTTAGCACAGTACTGGTATACAGTAAACCCTTGCATATAAATGTTTGCTTCCTTCCTGCCTTCCAATGCCAATATGAAATCTGAACTGAATATCAGCCTGTCAAATTTACCCTTAATAGATATACTTGATGGAAGTGGGAAATTATATTAAGTAGACTCTAAATGTTCCTGCTAGTACTCTACTTCTACAATTCTATCATGTTTAGATATCTTCATTTTCATGCAATTTTTCAGCTATGATAAAGAGTGTGTTCTTGTGGAAAATGCACAATCTCACAAAATTTAAGTAGGCCTCTGTTAAATTGTCATGAAAAAAAAAAAGTGTTCATCTCAAAGGTCCTTCTCTAAATGGGAGCTCAAAGAAGGGATGGCCTAACTTGACTTGTCCTCTTTGTGAGTCTAGGATAGCCTCCCACTATTTTCCAAGGTACCTATCAGATATGGCATGAGATATACCTGAGCTGCCAGTGTCTCCAGGCTTTGGTTACAGTTCACTTCTGAGACATTTCCTAAGATTATGTCACCATAAATGGTCTTGTTGCAATACCTACTTGCCTTTGGCAAGTCCGCTTTAATGAGAAGAAAAATATTACAATTAGTCCCCTCTTAAAACCCTTTACTGATCCCACATTAAGAAATGACCATGAATAGAAGCACTCCATCACAATTATGTAACATAACTTGTTCAGCCATTCCCAAATTGATAGGCATCCCTGCAATCTCCAGTTTTTTACCATCACAACTAGAGCTGCAGTAAACATTTTAGAACATGGAGTTTCCCTTTATTTTTCCCAAATTATCTTCAGAAATAGATAGACCAAATAGTGGTATTGTTGGGTCAAAGGGTATAGGTAGTTTAATAATTCTTTGAGCATAATTTTAGATTGCTCTCCAAAATGGTTGGATCAGTTTACAATTCTATCAACAATGAATTAGTGTTCCAATTTTTCTACATTCCCTCCAATATTTGTCATTTCCCCCCTTTATCATTTTAGCCAATGTAGTGTTATAAAATCTAACTTAATCTTATTTTAAATTGCACTTATTTAATAAATAATGATTTAAAACATTTTATCAAATGGCTTTAAATTGTTTTGATTTCTTCATTGGAAAACTACCTGTTCATATCCTTTAAACATTTATCAATTGGGAAATGACTTGCAGATTTAACAAAGTTCTTTATATATTTGAAATATGAGATCTTTATTTGATAACCTGTCGTAAATTTTTTTTCAGTTTTGTTTCCTTCCAATCTTAGTTTTATTTGTTTTATTTGTACCAAAACTTTTTAATTTAAAAATTTTTCAGTTTTGTTTCCTTCCAATCTTAGTTTTATTTGTTTTATTTGTACCAAAACTTTTTAATTTAAAAATTTGTTCTTAATGAAATTTTTTGATACTGTTGTTATCTCTTTGCCAGTACTGTATTTAGCATATTTGTATCAATATTCCTTAGTGAGTTTGTTTTGTAATTTTCTTTCTTTGCTTTATCCATTCTAGGTTTGGGCAACAGTGTCATATTTGCCTAAATTGAAGGAGTTTTGTGATAACCTTCATTCTCTTTTGAAAAATAATTTATGTAAAATGTTAACTATATTACAGAATAACTTGAAAATATGGTCCTGATGCTTTAAAAATAAAGGAATCTTAGGAGAAAGAGCATGAATTCTGCATTGGACTTATTTGAGGTGTCTATAGAATATTCAGGAGGAAATGTCCAGCAAGCAATTGAAAATATAATACTGGAGTATAGGAGAAAAGATAAGGACTGGATAGATAGTTTGGTGAATGCTTTGCATAACACTGATATTTAACCCATGGTAGCTAATGAAATAATCAACGGAGAGAGGATCAAGAGTTCTTAACTTGAGATTTGTGAACTTTTAAAATTTTTAATAACTGTATCTAACATAATTTTATTTCCTTTGTAATCTATGTTTTATTTTAAACATTTATTTTAAACATTAAACATTCTGAAAAGTAGTCCATAATCTTTACCAGACTTCCCAAAGTGTTTCAAAATATGCTGAGCAATTTTGATTTAATATATCATTAATAATCTCTGAGGGAGCCATTTCACATGGATGCTGTGGCCTAAAGGAGTACATAGTCAACTAATCAGAGATTAAGAAGATAGTCCATTCATAAAACTTGTCTCCAATACAACCTCATTTACCTGCTTGCTACAATGCTTTTCCTCTTGGAACTATGTAACTTCCCAACTTACCCCCTTCCTTGCTGAGAGTACCTGTTTAAGAACCCATAGAATCATCTGTTCAGATGTCATTAGGAAAATCATTGCCTTTCCAAGGTATCTTTCCCCTACCTCCCTTACCCTATGACAGCACAAGTGTCCTTCAGAGAATTAACTCTGGAGCAGTGACTAGTGAATAACAATCCTATATCTCATCTTTTAATTTTCAGTTGAACAAAGTGACTCTCATTGATTGAGAAGTCATGACTGGATTGTGACAGAATATAGATTTCTTTACATAAGGTTTTCCTCCAAATACATTCCTCTTATGAACATCTCAATCAAAAAAGCTTTCATCCTTCCAAGTTAGACCTGTACAACCTCAATGTAATCCTCAACTGTTCACTCTCCCTCCCCTCGTGTGTGTATATATTTATATATAATCAGTTGTCAAATGTCCAGTCTTGTCTGTTTCTATCTTCACATCACCTTTGCATAAGTCCCCTTTTCTTTCCTCTCACAGTCATCACTCTATTTATAATCATCTTTCATTTAAACTATTATAAGACTCTCCTAATTTCATGCCTACTTCAAGTCTCTTCCTTCATCAAGCAATTTTCCATACAACTTCTAAAGTGATTTCCTTAAAGCTGAAATTTGATTATGTCAAGCTTCTACTTAATAAATGGCAGAGGTTCCCTTTTGACTCTAAAGTCAAATATTGTTTTCTTTTTTATTTCATCCTTTCCAAATTTCTGTTATTTCATAAATTCCATGATATACATAAATTAGTATGGTAGCACACAATATAAATTTATTTAAAAGTAAATATGCATATATTTAAGGCACTGCTCAATTTTTCTTTTTTAAAAAATAAGAATAAGAATGAATAAAAACCTATAGAAATTATTGATATAGGTAATTCTAGGAATCTGTCAATGAAAAAGGAGGAAAAATATTTAAAGTGACTACCAGGGTCAAGTGAAGGGATTTTTTTAACAAATAAACTTTATTGTTATCATTTGCTTTTGTATTGCCTAAATTTCCTCCTATCTCTCTGAGACTGTTCCATGAATCATGGTTTTGACACAATATCACAGTTTTTATATCTAAGTTATACAAAGAGGATAATACATACCATTTGGGGTGTCCTTTCCACATTTTTCTTTGGAAGGTCCATATTTGTGTACTATGATAATGTCGAAATTGAGTTGGCCGAAGGAGCTTTTGTTACAGAAATTAACTATATGGGAAAGAAATTCACTTAAAATTCATTAATAGAATAGACATTTTCAAATTTGAAATTACCTATAAGTCAAAATTACCTAGAGGTGATTTGAGTGGAATGAAAGGTCCAACAAGACTAATCCCAATGTACTTTTAATCAAAACCTCCACCCAAAGAAACTTACCTATAGTACACCTCAGTCCTGTCCATTGTTCTGGGCAAAGGCATCCATCCTTCCTCAAGGTGCCCCCATTCTTGCAGAAATTAAAAGAAGGGGTGAGTGAAGTTTCTAAAATAAAATAAAATAAAATAAAATGATATGTTTTAAGTATGGTATCCAAACCTCTCTATTTAGTGTTCAGGATAGAGTAATTTCTTCAAATGGAAAACACTTTATAATGTTACTCTAGTGCCCTATTCAGGGCATGGACAACATCACCAGTAGCAAACATTTGATGAGTAAACTGTTTGGTGCAGTAGATAGAGTGCTAGGTTTCATGTCAGGAAGATCTGAATTCAGACACTTCTAAGCTATGTGACTTGAGAAAAGTCATGTCACTTCTGTTTATCTCAGTTTCCTCAACTGTAAAATTAGGATAATAAAACTTACCTTTTCCATTAGTTTCTTTGATATTCTTGACTTTTTGTTCTTCCTAATGAGTTTTTTCTAATTCAGTAAAAAAAAAATTTTTTTTGACAATTTAATTGGGATGGCATTGAACATATAAGCTAGGTTAGGTAAATTGTCATTCTTATTATATTGGCTCTGACTGCCCCTGAACAATTAATATTAATCCAATTATTTAAATCTGTAGATAAAGTTATAGAGATTTTGTTCATGTAGTTTGGAATAAAGCAAATATACAATTTATAGCAGCAAAAAATATAGTAACCTTCTATTTGACAGGTATAAAGACTTAAGTTTGGGGGGATAAAAATTTATTATTTGGTAGTTGGAAAAAGTAGAAAGTAGTCTGGCAGAAATTGGGTATAGACCAGTATCTTATACTATCTATCAAGATAAGATCAAAATGAATACATGATCTCAATTAAAGAAAGATAGAAAAATAATTTATGAATAAAAGAATAGAGAGGAGTGTGAGTTATAAAATTGATCATTTCAATTACATTAAATTTAAAAGGGGTTGTACAAAAATAAAAGAAAGGCTGCCAAGATCAGAAGAAAAGCAGAAAACTGAAGGGGTGGGGTGGTTTATAGATAGGTTCTCAGATAAAGATCTCACATCCCAAATATGTAAATGACTTTATTAAATAAATAAGAATACCCATCATTTCCCAACTGATAAATGATCAAAAGTCTGGGACAAGAAATTTCCTTATGAAAAATCAAAATAATTTATAGTCATATGAAAAAATGCCCCCAAATCATTTTTGAATAGAGAAATACAAACTAATATAATCTTGACATATCATTTTATACCTATCAGATTGGCTAAAATGATTGAAGGGGGAAAGCAACAAATATTTAAGGGGATATGAAAAAGTTGGTGGAATTGCAAACTGATCCAACCATTATGGAGAGCAAACTGGAAGAGTAATTAAGCTGCCTACCAAGATGATTAGGGGAAAAGAAAAATAACTTATATGCTTTAAAATATTTATAATAGTTCTCTTTGTGGTGGTTAAGAACTGGAAATTGTGGAGATTCCCAGTGTGATTTTGATGGAATATTACTATGCTATAAGAAATGATGAGTTTGATGATCCTAGAAAAACATGGATAGACTTACACAAATAAATGAAGAGCAAAATTTACGGAATCAAGAGAATGGTGTATACAGTAACAATAATAATGTTTTAAGAACAATTTTGAGTGACTACGTCATTTTGACTATTATAAATACCCAAATTAATCACAAAGGACTTGTAAAGAAAATGGCTAGATGCTGATAAAGAACTGATAAATAGAAGTACATATAAAATGATTATATGTGTGTGTGTGTGTGTGTGTGTATACATGTATATATTTGTGTCTAATGATACCATCTTAGAGGAAGATCAAAAGGGCAAGAAAAAAGGGGAAAAAGTTGCACGATAATTTTATTATAATTTTATTATATATTTAAAAGGAATAGCAAGTTGAACATAAGTAACTTTGTAGTTTCATGTACAATCTTTTTTTTTTTTTACTATTTCATTGTTATAGAAATGCTTTTTTTATTAAGAATAGAAATAAATCATTTTTAAAAAATGCTATCCACCTCCAGAGGAAAAACAAATGAATTCTGAGTGCAAATTAAAGTATAAAATTTTCTATTTTTTTATATGACTAATATGGAAATATATTTTGCATAATTTCATATGTATAACTTATATATTGTTTGCCTTCTCAGTAAGTGGGGGAGAATTGGGAAGAAGGTAGAGAATCTAGAACTCAAAATTTTAAAAGAAAATAATTAAAATAAATAACAAATGTTGTAATGAAAATAATTCAGCAAATAAAAAAAAAGACATTAGGGCAAATCTGTATACATTATGATGTATACGTTACATATTGATCTTACTATTGACTTAGAAACATGGGAAGTACTAATGACAAGATGAGCATAACTAAATCCTTGAATTTGTAAATCTTTTTGGAAATTGGAAGTGTTTTGTCATAAAAGCTGGTAAACAGGACACTGGCAAATAGTACAGGAAAAGACAAAAAAGACCCCCCCCAAACCTAGGAGCTACTTCACAGGGCTGTTGTGAGGATCAAATGAAATATTTATAAAATACTTAGTCCAGTACCATATATACAGTAGGTGCTATATAAATATTTTTAGCCTCCCCTTCCCTAAACCCTTCTCTTCCCCCCCCCTGTCACATAGTGTTGGGGCTGGCAGGGAAAATTTGGAGTTTAAGGACTTGAGTTTCAAACCCAGCTGTGCCATTTTCTAACTGTGTCTCTAAACCTCAGTAAAACAAAGGGATTGGATGAGATCCAGCCTACCAGAAACCATATATTAAGCATTTACTAACATGCTAGGTATTAAGCAAAATGCTGAGGTTGCAAAGAGAAGCAAAAGCATAGCCTCTGCTGCCAGAGAAGTAACATTCTAAAAGGAAGGAACAAGTAAAATAACAGCTAACATTTATGTCATCTTTAAAAGTTCAAATCTGACTCAGATACTTAACTAGTTTTGTGGCCCTGGGCAAGTCACTTAAACCTGCTTGCTTCAGTTTCTTCATCGGTAAAATGGGCTGGAGAAGGAAATGGCAAATCACTCCAGTGTCTTTGCCAAGAAAACCCAAGATGGAGTTACATAGAATCAGACATGACTGAACAACAGCAACATATTTCTTTGTGATCCGTGAATTAAAAAAAAAAAAAAGAAAGAAAATTATTACTGTGAATTCAGTGGAAATAACCAGAAGAAATACAGAAATTCATGGGGAAAGTATAGTCACAATAATCTATTGGATAATAGAGAACTTAAATATAAGTATATAGAGAAGTAGATTATATTGTCACTCAGTTCCTCCTTAGTGTGATTGTCCTTTGTCTCAGATTTTGCCAGAGTTAGTCACACCCTTACTCACCTACTTATTTCCCTCTTTCCACCTTTACAGAATATTTTATTAGCATGATTCAACAACACCTCTTTGTTCTCTGATCCTTCATCCTCCTCCTACCCCAGCCTCTCTACCTCACACACACTCTGTAGTCTTCCTTAACAAAATTGTAGGTCCTGGACTCACCTAATTTTATACTAAATAGGATAATTTGAGCATAATCAATTTGCAACTCCATTGTACAAATTGTAAACAATTCCCATGCTTTCATTTGCCACTAAAACTCAATTGCCCTCTCCTCCTAGAATATCCCACTATATCATGGCCACATTGGCTTCCTTATTCCATTGGTGAGTTCCTTTTGCATCCTCCATTTTGGGGATGGACTGGGCTGCCATATTTCATTATTCTTTCTAGCCGTGCTTCTGATTCTATGTATGGTGGGGCAAGTATCTTCCCTTACTTTTTAAGTTCCTTTTAAGTTCCTAGAGGAAAAAAGCTGCTTTTCTTTTTATGTGTATTTGTGGCTCTAGTGCTTGGTCTGTAATAAGCACTTAGGAAATGTTTGTTGTACCAAGAATCATCAATCCAGCAAAAGTGAGAATAATACTTCAGAGGAAAAGGTAGGTACTCAATAAAATAGAGGATTTTCAAGAATTCATGATGAAAAGACCAGAGCTGATGGAAATTTTGATTTCCAAATACATGACTCAAGAGAAGCATAAGAAGGTAATCAGAATCATAAGAGAGTTAATTAGATTTATCTGTTTACATTTCTACATGGGAAAATGATGTTTGTAACTCATTAGAACTTCCTCATTATTATGGCAATTTGAAGGAATATATATAGACAGAGCATAAGTGTGAGTTGAACATGAAAGGATAATATCTTTTTTTTTTTTTTAGATGAAATTAAGAGGTGAGAGAGGAATGTACTAGGAAAAAGGAAAAGGGAGAAATATAATTGTGTAAATCATCTGTTATAAAAAAAAAAAAAAAAAGGCAAGAAAAAGCCTTTTCACTAGAGGAGGGAAATGGGGGAAGAGAGGGTGAATGAATGAATGAATCTTACTGTCATTGGAATTGGCACAAAGATATATAACATGTATATATAATATGGGTATAGAAATCTATCTTACTCTGCAGGAAAATAAGAGCAGAATGGGATACAGGAAGGGGAGAAGAGAGGGTATATATTGGGGAGGGAGTGGGTTCGTAGCAAAAGTAAGAACAGGATGAAAGGAGAGAGAAAATAGAACAAATGGGGGGAAATACAGTTAGCAATAATATTTGTAAAAGTAATTTTGAAATATGTTTCTCTGATAGTCTTATTTTTCAAACATAGAAGGAACTGAATCAAATTTATAAAATAAATAAGAGCCATGTCCCAATTGATAAATGATCAAAGGATATGATCTATGCCCAAAGGGACTATAAATTCATGCATATCCTTTGACCTAACAATGTTATGCCACAGTTCTCTTTTATTGTCCTGATGCAGTTTCCCTAATTATCCTGACCCAGTCCTGCGACGGTTTCCCTAATTGTTCTGCTTAACCTTTCAGATAAGGAGAAAAACCTATCTTAGGCATCATCAGAATGTTGGGTGTCTCTCCCCACTCTGTAATCCCAATTATCAGATACCCCCCATGCCTCCCCTCACCTTGTCAGAACCGGATTGTCAGAGTCCTGTTCCCACTCTCAGCACTCTGACTCTGCCTCTGCCTTGCTTTACCCCCTATGTCTGAGCCATGTGTATATCTGTCATTGAGAATTCACATTGTTTGCTAGATTCTTGGAGATGATAGTCTCATTCAGCGCTGGGACTAAACCATGGATCCATTTGGTCCCAGTACATTCTCCCTTTTAAATAAATTATTACTCTCTAATTTCTATCTTGCCTCAGTTTCTCTGGAATTACAACAATACCACTACTGGGCATGAATACCAAAAGAGATTAAAAAAAAAGAAAGAAAGAAAAGAAAAAGGACTTATATGTACAAAGATATTGGTAACAATTCTCTTCTCAATGCAAAAAAATGGAAATTGAGAGGCTGCCCATCAATTGGGGAATAGCTGAATAAATTGTGATATGTGATTGTCATGGAATATTATTGTTTTATGGGAAATGATGCAGTATGCTCTCAGAAAAAAGTCTGGAAAGTCCTTCATGAATTAAGTCAAAATTAATGGACCGTATACAAAGTGATAGCAATGTTCTGGATGACCAACTGTAAATAACTTTTCTATTCTCAACAGTTTAAGGATCCATGACTACTATGAAGGATTTAGGATGAAAAATCCTATCTATACCCAGAGAAGAAACTTATTATGCCTGAATACAAATTGAAGCATACTCTTTCTCTTTTTTTTTTTAACTTTGTTTTTCTTGAGGGTTTTTTTATTGGGGTGAGAGATCTATTTTTTCTTTCACAATATGACTTTTATGAAAATGTTTTATATAACTTCACATGTGGTTTCTTAATGGGAGCTGAGAGTAGGGTAAGGGAAAGAATCTGGAACTCAAAAGTTTTAAAAGCAAATATAAAAATTATTTTAAATGTAATTGGGGAAAATATTAAGTAAATAAAACCAAAACTAAAATTAAAAAAAAAATTTAAAAACAGTTCTCTTTGTGCTGACAAAAAATTAGAAATTGCAAAGGGTGGGGAGGAGAAAAAAATTTATTGTCTATTGGAAACATGCCCCTGCCTCTGGACATTTACACATACAAGTTTGTATTTTTGTTCTTACCCAACAATTTCAACAACTTAATCACCCAACAATTATTAATCTTCTACCATGTCAGCACTTTTTAGGCAACCACACAGATACAAAGACCCAAAGAAACAGTTTCCCTTTAAGGTGTTACATCCTATGGGGAAGACAACACACACACACACACACACACACATATATATAAATGTAAAAATAAATATAAGAAAAATACATAAATGAATGAATGAATAAATACAAGGTAAGTGCTTGTGATGCTATTCCACATTTTCAGTATAATGCAGGTACTTGTGCCAAACAAATTTATCATTACATAGGCTAACTAGTTCGGCAAAACACTAACTACATATGTTAGCCTTTTCAATGTATGCAATCATTCTTTTTTTAATCACCAGTGTGCAATTAATCTATTCAATAATATAAACATCAATCTCACTAGGATCACACCACTAACCTGATTCCCAGAGTTTGGGGTAAACTTGTCTTATTGAAAATTAAGCTGACTCAGCATTCTTTTGTTCCCAGACCTGCTTGTCAGTGGGGGAATGGAGGGAGGAGAAGGCCATCACCCAGTCTGCAGCTTTTTATTACCTGATATTCATCATATAGCAGTCACCCCCTGTCTATTTGTACCTGGCAAATTGCCACATACTTGCTACTTTGGGGAAGAACTGAAAACCAATGGTCCATCCCCTTTTATTGATGTGGATGTATCAAAATTGTCTCTTATCTCATTCCTCACCATTTTAGGCATGCCACCACAAGAATATTTCCATTTCAAGAACTAGAGATCATTATTGATCACAAAATAGAAAATTTTGATTACATTAAATTAAGAAGCTTTTGTACAAACAAAAAAGTAACTAATTGGGAAAACATTTTTACAGTTAAAGGTTCTGATAAAGGCCTCATTTCCAAAATATACAGAGCATTGACTCTAATTTATAAGAAATCAAGCCATTCTCCAATTGATAAATGGTCAAAGGATATGAACAGACAATTTTCAGATGATGAAATTGAAACTATTTCCACTCATATGAAAGAGTGTTCCAAATCACTATTGATCAGAGAAATGCAAATTAAGACAACTCTGAGATACCACTACACACCTGTCAGATTGCCTAAGATGACAGGAACAAATAATGATGAATGTTGGAGGGGATGTGGGAAAACTGGGACACTGATGCATTGTTGGTGGAGCTGTGAAAGAATCCAGCCATTCTGGAGAGAAATCTGGAATTATGCCCAAGTTATCAAACTCTGCATACCCTTTGATCCAGCAGTGCTACTACTGGGATTATATCCAAAGGAAATACTGAAGAAAGGAAAGCGATCTGTATGTGCCAAAATGTTTGTGGCAGCTCTTTTTGTAGTGGCTAGAAACTGGAAAATGAATGGATGTCCATCAATTGGAGAATGGTTGGGTAAGTTATGGTATATGAATGTTATGGAACATTACTATTCTGTAAGAAATGACCAGCAGAATGAATACAGAGAGGCTTGGAGAGACTTACATCAACTGATGCTGAGTGAAATGAGCAGAACTAGGAGATCATTATACACTTCAACAACAATATTGTATGAGGATGTATTCTGATGGAAGTGGATATCTTCAACATAGAGAAGATCTAATCCAGTTCCAATTAATCAATGATGGATAGAATCAGCTACACCCAGAGAAGGAACACTGGGAAATGAGTGTAAACTGTTAGCATTTTTTGTTTTTCTTCCCAAGTTATTTTTACCTTCTGAATCCAATTCTTCTTTGCAACAACAACAACAAAATTCAGTTCTGCACATATATATTGTATCTAGGATATACTCTAACATATTTAATATGTATAGGAATGCCTGCCATCTAGGGGAGGAGGAGGAAGGAAGGAGGGGAAAATTCGGAACAGAAGGAAGTACAATGGATAATGTAAAAAATTACCTATGCATATGTACTGTCAAAAATGTTATAATTATAAAATTAATTTTAAAAAATTAACCCCCCCCAAAAAAAGAATTTTCCATTTCAGTAATTTTTTATTAATGGCAGAGGTTGACATCTGGGCTCTAGAAAGTAATGGAACCCAATAATTTTTTTTTTTTTAATAATAGTTTTTTCCCAAATATATGCAAAGACAGTTTTCAATATTTCCAATATCCAAATTTTCCTCCCTCCCTCTCTCCTCTAGACAGCAAGCAAACTAATATAGGATAAAGATGTGCAATTCTTCTAAACATATTTCCAATAAATGTAAATCTTCAATTTCAAGCTGAATTTATTTGGAAGGCAATCTATACATAGTTTGCATTATCTAAGGAAAAATGTTTCTATATAATACATCTACAATGTCTAATATACAAAGGATATATAATACAGTAAGATTCAATCAACCTTAATTTTAAGTAGTGAAAAACTGAGAAGAGATAACTTTGTTATGTTTCCCTCTGATTTGCAAGAAGGATACTAGAATTGTTGATTTTATTTCTATCTATAAAACTGATTTAATGATTAAATTGCCTGTAAGGTTTCAGCCTGGTAGCTTGAGAATCCAGCCAAAAGTCTTGCAAGCTCAGGCAAGAAATTTTAACCCTATACCCAGCAATTCCTGGGGAGTAAGGGAATGGGAAAGAGAAAATGGTTGTGACTGAAACCCTTTTCTTGAACTTTTTAGAGAATAATCACCAAATTCCCTCTGATAATATGTTTTTAATATCTTGTTGGAAGAAGTATGATTGACAGAGTTTTGTGTGGTTTAACTTTATATAATGACCTCATTTGGGGTTTTCTTGACAAAATTGATGAGGTTTGGGGTTGTATCCCCAAATGATGAAGCTCAAAGCAGGGCAAGGAGTTGTGGAAACCCCTTTGGTCAGCACAGAGGTCCTTTGTAAAGGAATTTATGAACCCAAAAAGCTAGACTGGCAAAAAGAAGGCAAAAGGAAGTTTATTATTGGTATTGGGAAGTCAACCTTCGCTCTGCATGAATAAAAAGACTGAATTCCTTAGTGGCAAGGTCCTGGCAAGTTTCTAGCAGAGAAATCTCAACAGAGAGGCATAAAGTCTTGTTAGGGAAATAGGTGAGAAAGAGATAAAGAGGGGCTAATGCTGAAAGAGAACATCATTTCAGTGGGCAGAGGGTTGATGCTATGCCATGGGAAAAAGAGGTTTCTTGGCATAGTATGGCATGGCATGTTAAGTCCTCTGCAAAGAGTGAGCCCCAAGTTGGATCTTTTTATAACTGAAGCCTAGGCTAGAAGCTGGGGGCAGTTCTTGATGGGGACTGGGTGCAGTTTGAGCTGGAATCAGAATAGAAAATCTTGGAATTGAAGGAGTGTCTTTGGGCTAATCTCCAATTCAATGGGGTTGGACTCAAATAGTCCCACCCAGATAATTGAATCACTTTATCTTGATTCCCTGGGGTTGATCTCTCAGGGGAGAGCTTAGTGTTCCCCCCAAAAAAAATCAGAAAGAGAGAAAGAGAAAAGTTTTGGGGCTCCCCTCATCAAAACTACATTTCTTTCTTCAACTCATTTTACAGATGAAGAAACTGAGGCAAGAAATTTCTGTGACTTGCTCAGGAACACACAGCTAGTAAGTGTTGGAGGCTAAATGAGGAAGATGATGAGTCTTGCTAACTTTCATGCTCAGCACCCTAAACTCTATATGGCATGAAGCCCAGAGTTAGAATTTAGTTTAGTAACACTTAGAGCTAAGGCCCATAGGCAACATACTGGATTTAGAGGCAAAGATCCTGGATTCAAATCCCAGCTCTATTTACCTACAAAAACCTCAAGAAAATTACTTTACCAGTTTGGGCCTTATCTTTGTTCATCTGTAACACGAGAAGGTTAGACTAGATGACCCCTAACATCCCTTAGAGATATAAAGGAATGATCCCAAGACAGATCATTTAACTTACCGGGGGCCTCAATTTCCCCAGTTGTAAAATAAGGAAATTGGACCAAATAGCTTCAAGGAGCCTTTTAAGTATAAGAACAATAGCTTACTCAGATTCTAGCACAACTATTTAAATGATGATGATACATTGCTTCAACTGCATAAAATCTCTGATGCTAACTCTGATATCCTAATGCTAGGGACAGAGAGACTCATGCAAAGGATTAGAAAAGATCTATAATTTCCATTAAATAGGAAATCTCCAAGCTGAAGAAGCCACTTAACACTAATACTATCAATGCCAATTAGCACTGTCAGTTTCTATTCTCAACTCCTTGTGCCCCACAGGCTAGCCTATTAAACCATAAATCATGCCCTCAAAGCTTTAGCCTCTACTTGCTCCCTCTCCTACACCCCTCACACTTTCCTCTCTGTGCTAAGTGGTGATGGTCTCACCTGACTCACTATTTCAAGCTGACCCCAATAATGCTTTACTTTTTTCTCTACTCCCTGGCCATCTTATAAGACAGCTTAATTGTTTACATTGCTATTGGGTACACCTCTTTCTCCCTTTCCATTCTGGAATTGTGATAGCAACTATGCAATTTTTCCCAAAAGGGGTATATCAATCTATTATTGCCTATGGCTCTGCCTACAGAGCTATTATGATGCTCCAGACAAAGCCCAAAGAAGAGAATGACACCTAAATATCTACCATTTTTTATAGCTCAGTCATTTATTTACAAGTCTTCATGACCCTATGTAGGGTTTTCTTGGTAAAGATACTAGAGGGATTTGTCATTTCCTTCTCTATCTCATTTTACAGATGAAGAAACTGAGGGAAACATGATTTAGTAACTTGCCCAAGATCTCAAGCTAGTAAATGTCTATTTGACATTTAGGAAGACTCATGATGTCTTCCTAAGACAGATCAGTCTTCCTAACTCCAGGTCCTGCACTCTATTCATTGCACCACCAAGTGTCCAAATATTTACCAACAAAGTCTCAAATGAAAGCACAACTAGGGCCCAAGTTCAAGTAGAATTCCACAAAGTGCAAGGCAGAAGCTTTTTTAAAAAAGAAAAAGAAAAAAAGCTTTTAATGAAATGAGCATTAGGGCAAACAATTAGAAACAAGGTAATAATTAAGGAATAAAGAATTGAATGTAGAAATAGTTGTTTGACACGTTGTCAATCTCTGCCTACCTACTAGATCATTTCATACTGTTTACAATATACTCATGCCTCCTCCCATCCTGAGAAAACCCCAGCTAATTATCTTTTATTTTTTTTTTATTTTTTTGTTAAACTCTTTGAAAAGACCGTTTATAATAGATGCCTTCACTTTCTCTCAACTCACTGTCTTCTTAGACTTTTGCCTTTCTACTAAAACTACTCTCTCCTAAATTAACAATGATCTGTTTGCTAAATCTAATGGCCTTTTCTCAATCCTCATTCTCCTTGATCTTTCCTTTGACACTTCTGATCACACTCTTCTGCCAGACACTCCTCTCTCTAAATTTCCAAAACACTTTCTTCTAGTTCTCCTTTTACCTATCTGACTGCTCCTTCTCTGTTTTCTTTGCTGAATCTCCTCCATATTACACTTTCTAACTATAGGTATGCTTTAGGGTTTTGTTCTGGGCTTTTTCTTCTTCCTCTATCCAACTTCATTTGGTGATCTCATCAACTTCTATTGATTTAATTAGTATTTCTATGCTAATAATTCTCAACTCTCAATTTTTTATTTCTATCTTCCCTAACCTCTCTGCTGAACTCTAGTCTTACATTTCCAAATCCCTTTTAGACATCTCAAATTGAATGTCCAATACACATCTTAAACTCATTATGTCCAAAACAGTATTCATTATCTTTCCCTCTAAAGCCTTCCTTATTAGAAGGCAACACCATCTTCCCAGTCTCTTAAGCTCACAATCTAGGAGTGATCTTGACTCCTCACTATCTCTTACTTTCTGTATCCAATCTTTTGCCAAGGCCTATCACTTCATCTTTGTAACAATTCTTAAATATTCCCCCTTTTCTCCTCCAATAATGTCACCTCTCTAATACAGGTCCTCACCAACTCATGTCTTGATTATTGCAGGTAGCAGGTTTATCTTCCTTAAGTCTTTTCTCACTCCACTTATCCTCCATCCAGTTATTAAAGTGATTTTCCTAAAGCAAATTCTGACTGTTAACCTCCCTACTCAATGAACTCCAGTAGTTTTCTATCGAAGCCAGGTTCAAAAACAAAATTCTCTGGTATTTAAACCCTTCCTAGCTCAATCCATTCCTCTCTTTTCAAAATTCTTAGACTTTAGTCCCCAATACATGTTCTTTCATCTACTGATTCTTTCATCATACTGGCTTACTAACTATATTCCATGACCAAGACTATCCATCTCTTGGCTCCAGGAAATTTTCTTTGTCTGTCCTCCATGTCTCTGCCCCCTCTCTCTGCTCTGACTACTGAACTCCTTGGCTTTCTTTAAGTCTCAACTCAAATCCCACTTTCTATAGGAAGTTTTCTTTATCCTCTCTTAATTCCAGTGCCTTTCCTCTGTTAATTATTTACTTATTCTGATACAGCTTTCATTGTCAATATTCATTTATAGGCTTTTAGGTTGTAAAACCTATTAGGTTGTAAAACCCTTGGAAACAAGGACTATCTTTTGTTTCCTTTTGTATCCCTAAAACTTAGTACAGTGCTTGGGATATAGTATATATTTAATAAATATTTATTGGATTAATTGATGAGTATAAAATAACAAACTCCCTAAAAATTAGAATGTTTAAATAGAAAACAATAACTCCATGAGAATACAAGAAATATTGTTTAAGCCAAAAGACTGAAAAAAAATCAAGGAAATGTCAGATATCTCATGGCAAAAACAATTGACCTAAAAAAACAGATCCAGGGGAGATAACTTAAAACTCATTAGATGATCTAAAAGCTATAAACAAAATTTTTAAAAGCTTAAACATATTTTAAGAAATAATTTTTTAAAACTGCTGTGATAAAGGAAAACCACTAAGAATATTAAGGCCAAAATCTAGAACTTCCAGGTCAAAACAAATAAATGAAACACTGCAAATAGCCACCCACAAAAAACCTTATAACCAAAAATAACTTATCCAGCAAAACCGAATTCAATTCCATGGGAAGAAATGGATTTTTAAAGAAATAGATGGCTTCTAGGCATTTCTGATAAAAAAGATCACTACTCCATAGAAACTTTGCCTTACAAACATAGTAGTCAAGAGAAACAAAAAAAAGATTCTATGATTCTGCTTATAACTTGAATATGTCATGGTGTATTCATCTTACTGGGAATTTCCCCAGAAGATATTACTGAACAGTCAACCAGCTTTAAGAAATTACTGAGAACTAAAACTTAGAAATGTATCACCCTCATGAATCATAAATCATTGTTAGAGAACAATGGATGGGCAGCTTCATACAAACAAAATTAATCAGCATAATTTTATGGCTGCCAGCTACCCAGTTACTCAAGGCATTCCTAACCACCCCTCAGACTTTTTGAAGACATTTCACACACTTGCACTTTATCTAAGCAAATGGGAAAGGTGTATTAAAAAACAATACAGAATACAGGGTGTTCAGAAATTAAGGCACATTTAAAAATTGGCACAGAATTACATATTTCCCACCTCCATGTTTTTATATAATTTTTGTTCCATGCCTAGAATGTACTCTTGCCTCAAGAAACTCAAGGAAACATCTAGATGAGTTTGTGCAAGGCTTCACTCTAAAAGGGGATTTTCCGAATTTCCATAATTGTCAGTGACCCTAAGTTAGTTTGTATTATTTTTGGTGCCTCTCCCACAATTATTTCATATTTTCTTAGTATACATTTTGTTATCTGCTTGAGTGCATGCTTTTCCCTGACAAATATTCTCTTTTTGATAAATGTTTGTTGAATAGATTGCTGTAGAGAAAGATATAAAATACTCATTCCTTCTCTACATAGGTGTTATTTTCCAACAGAATAAAAATTCCTTGAGAACAAGGACTATTTTGTTTTTATCTTTGTATCACTAGCACCTTGCACAATGTCTCACAAAAGTAGATATGTGTGTATTGTATACATATACATACATTTTGTATATGTGTATGTAGCATATATAATATATATAATTATTATGTATACTTTTATTGTTCAGTCGTTTCACTCATGTCCAACTCTTCATGACCCATTTGGTGTTTTCTTAGCAAAGATATTGGAGTGGTTCACTACTTCCTTCTCCATCTTATTTAAAGATAAGGAAATTGAAGCAAACAGGGTTAAGTGATTTGGCCATGGTCACACAGCTAGTTAATACCTTAGCCCAGATTTAAACTCAAGATGAGGTAGGTAGATAGGTAGGTAGGTATAGGTAGGTAGGTAGAAAAATAGATAGATGTAGAGGTCAGAATTTTGGAGAAGTATACTTGAAAAAAATATACTTGAAACAAGGTGTTAACTCAGTGGAATTGATGAAACAATGGTTATCTTGTTTACATATGCTTAATATTTAGCATGGTGATGTAATAGTTCTGAAGAGGAAACCCCAAAACTCTGAAAAATCCTTAAAGGAGAAAACTTCCTTGGACTCTGCCTCAGGGAGGGGGACTTCACCCTAAGCACAAACAGTTTCATCTTTGTTATCTGGCTCAGTCCTAAAACCCATTGAATTCAATTCAATTTCTAACTCTGGCTGAAACCCAGCCCTGAGCCAATCTGGGACTAGCCAAAACTCCCTATTATAAAAGAGCCAAGCTGGAGTCCTCTCTTTGCAGAGGTCCCAAACATGGCAGCTTTATGCCTGGCATGCCCGGAATCTCTGCCCACTAGAACCCTGGTTCTGGTGCCTTTTATCTCTATGTTCGACTTTACTAACTAGACTTTACTTCCAAACCCCATAATAAACCTCTTTTATTAATCTGTTTTCAGGTCTATAAATTCCTTTACAGAGAACTCTTGCACGGCCACTAGACCTCATTTAACTCTGTATCCTTGCACTGAATCCAAAGGGGTTGCAGGGGAGCTTTATTTGACTCCCTCTTCCCCAAACCTGCCACTAGACGTCAATTAAACCTAATTTCATTTAGGTACCCCACTTCTGAACCTCGTCAGTTCTACAGTTGATCTAATTGTAATAGGGTATTTAAACTGAGAACAAAGTCATCCACAGACTTCTATCTTTGACCTTCTTCATGGTGGCTCTCTTGCCTCCTGCACTATGGGGGAAGCTGGCAGACTCGCAGACTACTGGAAGAAACTAGGGACAGTCAATCAGACTGTGATTCAGACTGCTAGAAGAGACTGTGGAGCAGACTGGTTCAGACTGGGAGATTTAAGAAGACAATAAAGACTTTGGACTTTATACCTGACTATTCTCAAAGTGATTATTCTGCTGAGACCAAGGCTGGTCCCAAGGCCCTCCAGAAAGCTAGCCCAGACATTACAAATAGATAGATAGATAGATAGATAGATAGATAGATAGATAGATAGATAGATAGATATAGTTAGAATATATATGTGTATCTGTATACATATTGTTTATGTCCCATTAAAAAATAACAAAGCTTCTTAAAATCTGGATTGTGACCCCACATGGGGTCACGTAACTGAATTACGTCACCATGATAAATATTAAGCATATGTAAACAAGATAACCATTGTTTCATCAATTCCACTGAGTTAACGCCTTGTTTCAAGTATATTTTTTTCAAGTATACTTCTCCAAAATTCTGAACTCTACATCTATTTTTCTACCTATCTACCTATTCAGTTCATGGGGTCATGAAAAATTTGGCAAGAATGAAAGATTTAAATAAAATGTCCAAAAATTATTTCAGAATCAAACACATAATGAATCCAGGGTGTTTTCCGGTAGAGCTTGCTCGTGTTACATCATGAGACTTCACTGCAGCCTTGATTCTGAAAATAGACATACTATCCACACTTGTACTATGGAGGAATGGATGATGCCAGAAATACCTCGGCTTAGATTTGAAACAGGATTGTGTAAAAATTTCTCAGGTGAAAAGGGTCATAAGTTGAAAAAGTTTAAGAAGCCCTGGAATATAAGATTCTTGAAGGCAAGAGCTGTTCATTTTGTGTTTATGTCTCCAGCATCTAATAGAATACCTGACACATAGTAAGTACTTACTAGATGTTTGCTTTGTTGGAAACAACAACAACAAAAAATTCCAGCTCCTTGAGGGTATATATTATCTTTTTTTGCTTGTATTTATATTCCAAGCTCATAACATAGTTCTTGGCACACAATAAACACTTAATAAATGCATGTTGCCTTGTTGACATTATAGTGTAATTTGAAAAAATTCATCTTCCTGTTCAATAAACCAGAGAATGCCAAAGGTACATAGATTAACATAGTTCTTTTAAAAGAACATGATTTCCTAATAAGAAGATGAAAATGAGCTATCTTTGAAAATGTTTATTTTGTAAAGTTATGTAGCAACAATTGTCTGAAGGCTGAGAACCCACCACTCTAAATATAGAGATGCCCATTGTCTACTAATGGTGTTGAAGAATCATGACTTTTGTAAACCAACCTAGAATGGTAAATACTAGAGAAACTAGGGTTAGATAATAGAATTCCTTGAGGGCTGGGACTGTTTTTACCTGTAATGGGAACAATCTGGCAGTGACTGCTGGGGATCTAATTCTGACCAGCAGAATAGATCTCTTCATGTGAGAGAATGACAATGATACAAGGAGACTGAGAGGCCATTGCATTCTCTGACTTCTCTTCCCTCTTGCCTCCAATTTATTTCATTCCCAATCCACAAGCAACATCTGCACTAATTTGCAATTCCTTCAAGTGTGTTATGATTCACAGCTTTGGGGGCTTTCCAAAGAACCAACCTGCCCCGTCACACTTAGTCATGGTCCTTAACATTTATCCTTCTTTGTATTTTCAGCTTGGAACAATGTTTAATCTATGTTTTTGTTGTTGAGTCATTTTAGTTGTATCAACTCCTTGTGACCCCAGTTGGCTTTTTTTGTGACAAAGACACTGAGATGGTTTGCCATTTTCTTCTCCAGCTCATTTTACAGATGAGGAAACTGAGACAAACAGACTTAAGTGACTTGCCTAGGGTCACATAGTGTAGCATCTCTTAAATGCTACCCTAACCGTGTAGCTCCCCTTTGAGCTACTCTTAATGCCAGTCCATTGACGGCACTGCTAGGCCACACTTACCCATCTTCGGGCACCAACCCAGATAACATAGACACAGACCACCAGGAGGTAGGGATGAAGCAAAAGAGAACTTTATTCTTAGATAAGCACATATTTATGTATTGAGGATCTGGGGGAAGAGGGAAGTCCTCTAGGAACCTGGCATAATGGGATTGGCCCAAGAAGAGGGAGGGAGGCATGCTAGGCTATGAGAGCACGAAGGAGGGAGGTGTGGTACCTCTTGGTACCCCACCTCTTGGGGCTATGCCCCACCTCCACATAGGACTCGCCTATGCCTCTGTACCTCTCATCACTCAGGTCCTCCCACATGCCTTGAACTGCATTCCTTGCTTCTAGAGGCTCTTTAACTCTTACAACATAATAAGAGTCTGAGGCCATGTTTGAACTCAGGTCTCCCTGACTCTAGGCCTCGCATTCTAGGCACTGTGCCATCTAACCTGCCCTATTTGACACATAAAAGACCTATAATAAATGTTTGACTTGGCATTGTCACATTCATCCTTGAAGTAAAGAAGAGATATAGGAAACAAAAAATAAAATTTAGAGATCCAGATAGATGCTTTCCATAACTGGAAGTTCATCTGGGTTGGAAAAATAGTTAGAAGTCCTCATCCTTGTTTTTAAGAAACCTCTCAGTCCAACCCAGATTTTCTTCCAAAGTAACTCTCCTCACATTCAGAGTCACAACATTTATTATAGAAATTTTCCTCCTGCCTTTTATGGGAACTGTAACATATAAATATGATGCTAGAGAACATAAGAATGAGTTTTGAAAAGCAAGTATTATATGCAAGGGGAATAAGATAGAAGCAATCAAGGGTGACGCAGGCATGCCCATTACCACCATTATTATTCAATATTGTACTAGAAATGTTAGCTTTAGCAATAAGAGAAGAAAAAGAAATTGAAGAAATTAGAGTAAATAAGAGAAAAAAGCTATCACTGAAGAGTATATGATTTAGAGATTTAGCGAATCCTAGAGAATCAACTAAAACTACTAGAAACAATTAACAACTTTAATAAAGTTGCAGGATGTAAAATAAATCCACATAAATAATCAGCATCTTTTTTTGTTACCAACAAAGTCCAGAAACAAGAATTTTGAAAGAAAAATCCCATTTAAAATAGCTGTAAACAATATGAAATATTTGGGAATCTTGTGAAAAGTATTTTGTAATTGTGTTCAGATAGTTCCTGGCTTTGTTTTGGCAGGTAGATTTCCAAATACTATATGAATTATATATATATATATATATATATATATATATATATACACACAATTACAAAATACTTTTCACCCAAAGTTAGATCTAAATAATTGGAAGAATATCAATTGCTCATGGGTAGGCCAAGCAATGTAACAAAAATGACAATTCTACCTAAATTAATATATTTATTCAGTACAGTACCAATCAAACTGCCAAAAAATTACTTTATGAGCTGGAAAAAATAATAGCAAAATTCATCTGAAAAAACTAGAGGTCAAGGATATCAAGGGAAATAATGAAAAGAAAATGCAAAGAAAGGTGTACCAGACCTAAAACAATATTATAAAGTGGCAGTCATCAAAACTATTTGGGTATTAGCTAAGAAATATAGTAGTGGATCAGTAGAATAGATTAGGTACATGACATAATAATCAACAACAATAGTAATCTAATGTTTGATAAACCCAAAGGCTCCAGTTTCTAGGATAAGAACTCACTAGTTGATAAAATTCTTGAGAAAATTGGAAAATTGAAAAATAGTATGGAAGAAACTAGACACTGACCAACATGTAACACCAAGATAAGATTCAAAATAGGTTCATGATTTAGACATAAAGGGTGACATTATAAGCAAATTAGGACAACAATAGGTAGTCTGTCTGTCAGACCACCAATCTACCTGGAGAAGGGAAGAGGTTGTGGCCAAAGAAGAAGTAGAGAACATTATGAAATGCAAAATAATTTTAATTACATTAAAAAGGGTTTGCACAAAGAAAACAGTATAGCCAAGATTAGAAAGGGAAGCAGAAAGCTGAGAAGCAATTTTTATAGTTAGTGTTTCTGATAAAGGCCTCATTTCTAAAATATTTATAAAATAGACTCAAATTTATAAGAGTAAAAGTCATTCCCCAATTTGCTAATCAAAGAATATGAACAATTTTCAGATGAAGAAATTAAATCCGTTTCTAGTCATATAAAAATGCTCTAGATGGGGGGCAGCTAAGTGGCGCAGTGGATAGAGCGCCAGCCCTGAATTCAGGAGGACCTGAGTTCAAATCTGGTCTCAGACACTTAACACTTTCTAGCTGTGTGACCTTGGGCAAGTCTCTTAACCCCAGCCTCAGGCGGGGAAAATGCTTTAGATGATTATTAATTAGGTAAATGCAAATTAAGACAACTCTGAGGTACTACTTCATACACCTCAGATTGGCTAAAATGACAGGAAAAAATAGTAAAAATGTTGGAGGGGATGCAGGAAAACTGGGATACTTATGCATTGTTGGTGGAGTTGTGAAATGATCCAACTATTCTGGAGAGCAATCTTGAACTATGCCCCCAAAATTATAAAACTGTGCATTCCTTTTGATCCAGTAGTGTGTCTTCTGGGTCTCTATCCCAAAGAGATCATAAAATAGAGAAAAGAACCAACATGTACAAAAATATATGTAGCAGCCCTTTTTGTAGTGGCAAGGAACTAGAAAGTAAGTGGATGCCCATTAGTTGAGGAATGGCTGAATAAGCTATGGTATATTAATGTAATGGAATATTATTGCTCTATGAGAAATGATGAGCAGAATGATTTCAGAAAGGCCTCGAGAGACTTAAGAACTGATGCTGAGAGAAGCAAGCAGAACTAAGAACAGCATTATACACAGTAACCACAACATTATGTAATAATCAACTGTGATAGACTTGGCTCTTTTCAACAATATGGTAATTCAAGGCATTCCAATAGACTTGAGAAGGAAAATGCCATTGGTATCCAGAGAGAGAACTATGGAGGCTGAATGTAGATCAAAACACTGTATTTTCATCTTTTTGTTTGTTATTGATGTTGGCTTGGGTTTTTTTTTTTCTCATATATTTTTTTCCCTTTTGATCTGATTTTTCTTGCACAATTTGATGAATATGGAAATATGTTTAGAAGAATTACACATGTTTAACCTATATTGGATTGCTTGCTGTCTTGGAGAGAAAGGAGTGGGGATTGAAAGAAAAAAATCTAGAACACAAGGTTCTACAAGAATAAATGTTGAAAACTATCTTTGCAAGTATTTGGAAAAAATAAAATACTATTAATAAAAGAAAAAATTCCCCAAATGCTTTTCAGGAACAGGAAGGAACATCTGATGTCTACTCACAGGTTTAGGCTAGGAGATAAGGATTTAAATTCTGAACTCCAAAGGAAAATGTACATAGGGTCCCTCTTCTCACCGATTGTTTGCTCCAAATGTCTTGTATCTCCAACCTGGGTTCCCTAAGCAGTAAAGGAGCTAAATAGATCATATAGATCAAACAGCTCCATACCCATTCTTTGGCAGGAGTGGAATATATGTTTAAAGGTTATTTAAAAGTTTGGATATAATTCCACCAGGGAAGAATAAGGAAAAACTATAGGCCTTTTAAAGAGGGAGGAAGGGAAGTTACTTATACCACCCTCCCAACACACATCCATGTAAAGGTACAGTTACAAACATAAAGAATAGATAGACAGAGTTGGACATGGAGGCAAAACATATTTGCTCAAATCTTGCCTCTGTTCAGTTACTATCTATGTGTCTTGAACGAGTCACTAAATTTCTATAAGTTTCATTTTCTTCATTTGTACAATGGGGGAAATAGCCTCTTTTCTGCCTATCTCATAAAGTTTTTGTTACTGGGTTTTTCCTGAATTTCTGCCCAACTTTCCAGGACCCCATTTTGGGGCTTTTCTTGGCAAAGATACTAGAGGAGATTACCATTTCCTTTTCCAGCTCATTTTACAGATGAGGAAATTAAGGCAAACAAAGTTAAATTATTTGCCTAGGTTCACACAGCTAGTAAATGTCTGAGCCTTATTTAGACCTCCCAACTTCAGTCCCACTCAATCCATTGAAACACTGAGCTGCCCCATTTCATAAAGTAATGAGCTGCAATTTTCTTATGAACTTGAAATATTATGCAAATGAAAAATATTGATTAAAAGCATAGATTCCCTCCTTATCTTTTGTTATTCTTCCAAAATAATCATTTTTAATAAAATGAAAGAGACCAAGAGTCACTTCTCACTTTTTGAATTTTCATTTAAACCATAAAAATCATAATTTTAAAAGTAGAAGCAATCTTAAGGGGCTTCTACTCCAGTCTTCTAATTTTACAGAGAATAAGAGCTTCAGGGATTTGCCCAAAGTCACACAATTTGTAAATGGCAAGCTTGTGGCAATAGGCCTTTCCCCAAAACAATTCTCCAAACTCCTTTTTGACTTATGTATATGTGTATGTGTACATGTCAAATGTTCCTTGCTATATCTTGGTAGATGAGGATTATTTTTATCTGCCATTTCAATGACCAAAATCATCCTATTATATTTCTATAAACGCTAGATTTTTCTTATCTCATCTAATTGACTTGTGTAATGTATAGGCACATTATAACCATGCATGGAAAGAACACTCTGAGAAACCAGAGGTTGGAGAGTCTGCTGTCTATCGTTAATATTAACTTACTCCTTTTAAAGGTGTAGCAAAATAGAAATAACATTACCTCTTTCCATGATGGTTATGAACATCCAAATGCACAGCCCAAGAAGAATTGCAGTTATGAACATACAAATAATTCCCACCAGTAGTCTAAGGTTGCAGGTCCGAGAAGACATCTTGAAGACAGAGAACCTGGGGTGTTTTTTTCAAAATACTGTCTGATTCACTGCTTACTTTTCCTCATAAGCAGAGAGTTTAAACCTTGCAAATTCCTTTCTAAAATGCAAAGACTAAAAGATATAAATAAGGGGTGAGCAAGCTTCCCCAGAGTCTTCTTCAATTATATATCTATGCTGCCTCTTATAAACAATCTGGGGTCCTCATTTTACCAATATCCCCAAGTTTAATCAGAATACAAGAGCTAAGAAAAACTGAACCGATTTCAGTTTCTCACACCCTAACTGAAAAAGGAATTATGGATATGAATAATGAAGTAATGGGATTGGACTAGGCAAAGTGAGACCAGGGAGGGAACTTGGGGTCATAAATAAAGGGAGGGAACTATCAGGAGGCCAAAGGGGAAATTCAAAGTTTTAAAGAAAGTCTAAGGAGGAACTAGAAGGGAAAAAGGAAAAAAAAATCAGCATAAAAAAATAAAAGGCCAAATCAATTCTGTCTTGCTTTCTGGTCTTTTAAGTAAGATGAATTTAATTCAGACAGACTGGGAAATACAAAAGGTTATATACCTTTTTAGCATAAAAAGAAGGCAACTTGTTAATAAAAATCTAACCATTATAATCTTTGTTTCAGAGTCCGATTTCTGATAGCCCAAATGAATTCAATAGGGAAGAACTCACTCTAATAATAATCTGTATGGATTGTGTTGACCTTACTCAGAGTTTCCTAGGGTCATAAAAATCTGACTTCCCACCCTACCCACTCCCTAGTTTCTAACCCCAAAGAACACAAACAGGATGGTTATAACTAACCTGCATCCTGCATCCCATATCCCACATCCCCCACGCCCTCTCATGAGCTCTCTTTCCCTTCTCCCCAAGTTGTTCAGTTATGGTCTTAAAAAAAAAAAAAATGTCAAGAGTTAATAATTTTATGCAATAATCTGAGTTAATGTCTGAGGAATTTAACATATAACTCTGTGTTGTAAAATAATATCTGATATTTCTACAATGTTATAAAGTTAAAAGAATACTTTACATATTGTTTCACATAGTTTTAACCCTGGTATTGAATTTAAACAATGATTAAGGTGTAACCTAACACCTTAAAAGTCTTAAAGTCAGGGCATTGAAAATGTGAAACTCTTTCTCATAGAGAGAAGTGAGGATGTGTTATTTTTGAAGTCTTGAATCATTAAGATCGAATGTCTTTTTTAAAGGCTATAGTCTTTGAACAATGGTCAATAAAGTGATAATGCAACTGAGTTCCCGGAAACAATCGGTTTCAATTATGCTTCATAGCCTGGGTTTTGAAAAAGCTTCCCAGGCTGGTGGTCTCCAAACATTTTTAGATTTTTGTATCCCATCAATTTAAAAAAAAAATTTAGGGCATAGTCCCAATGGGTAGATATTTACTTATTTATTAATTATTTATATTACGACTATACTAACAATTATGGACATTATAAAACAAAATTAAAAATTAAACAAAGGGGCAGATAAAGATGATGCAATATCTGATAGAGAGTTCAGCAGAGAACCACTAGAATTTATTTAGTAGGTAACATGTTCAGACCTGCACTTTAGGAAAACCACTTTGCCAGTTGTGTTAAGGATGGATTGGAGAGGAGGGAGATGCTAGGGATAGATAGGGGGACCAAATAGAAGTCTCTTGCAATAATCAGGGTCAGACAATGGTGGAAGTGGTGGCACCTAGAGTCAGAAGGTCACAGAAAGACAGGATAACAGATCTAGACCTGGAAACAACCTTTTCATTTAATAGGGAGAGCTGCTATTCAAAGTGAGGTCTTCTGAGTTTTCATTCATTTCATGATGACCTGTCTCTCATTATAGTAGGAGAAAAAGTGATGAATTTGTAGTAACAGGTCCTGGGTTAAGATTTTACTACTTGTATGATCTAGGATAAGTCACAACTTCTCTGAACCTCAGTTTTATTATCTATGAAATAGAAGGGATAAACTAGGTATCTCTCAAGTCCTTTCAGCTCTAATTGTGCAATCAAACTTTCCTTTTGGGAAAGTGATCAGGACCTGATTCAATCTTCACCTAATGGTTGAGGTTTAGTGGATTTGTAGACCTTTGGTCCTTTAATATCTAGTTGCCACTGACCTAAAGTCAGAGGAAATAAGAAACTGGAGGGATTGTCAGGATGTTTGTTTATTGTGGTTCAGTCATTTCAGTTGTGTTCAACTCTTTATATCCCACTTTGGGGTTTTCCTGGAGTGGTTTGCCATTTCTTCCTCCAATTTCATTTTATAGATAAAGAAACTGAGGCAAACAAGGTTAAGTGACTTAACCAGGGTCACATAGCTGTCTGAGGCCAGATTAAACTTATAAAAATGAATCTTTCTGACTCTAGGTCCAGCATTCTATCCACGGGGCCACTTAGCTATTTATTATATGGAGATAATTCAACTGTAGCCAGAGAAAAGGCCTACAATTATTGATCAAGGGATAGTAAAAAATGAGTCTCCTCTAATATAGCATTTGAAACCTAATGATGCTGTCACTGTTGACCTGAGGAAAGGGCCAAGATCTCCCACTGTATCGAGGGTCATCTCCAGTTCTCTTGTTCTATATCTTGCCACTGAACCCAAATGGCTCTGAGGAGAAAGTGAAGCTGGTGATTTTGCACAAAACGTCCCTCACGTAAATCCAATTCATTTCCATGCCATGGCATTACCTCCTTGATGTCATAATTTCTTCAAGAACAAAAGCCAAATAACAACTGTTACACTAGACTGGTCATTAGTAGTGATGTCATCACCTCTATGTAAGGGTGAAGCTAAAAAATTAATGATCTGTTACAATATGGAGATGGCCTAGCTGTTTTCAGATAAATTAGGAGTAATTGCACAGCTGTGGCTAGATATTTCAGCAATGCAGGGGAAGCGGATTGCATAGGTATGGTTCTATAGCAAGGATGAGGCTATAAATGGATAATTCAGACCTGGTGGATAAGGAAAGATATTTGCTTAATCTTAGACACATACTCTTGTCCTCACTCTCTGATATAATCTGGATGTGATATCAGAACTAATCTGCCCTAGTAACAAAAGTTTTGGGACCAAGACTGCAGCTACCCTTGTGCAATGGCAAGCCACTAGCCCCAGAGACCCCAGTGCAGAAAGCTAAGGACTGAACCCTTGACCTTAGTGCAAAAAGCATCATACAGTGCCTCCTTGCCTCAGGAGCAGAAATGAACTTTTTAAAATGAGAAAAAAAAAAATAAGAAAGATCTTTGACCACAGAGAGGTACTATGGCAACAGGGAAGATCAAAATACAAACTCAGGACAAAAGTGTCAAAATGCTTACATGCAAAGGCTTAAAGGGGAATGTGAATTTATATCAAGTCTAGAAAGTCCTCTTGGAAGAGCTCATAAAGGTTTTAAAAATCAAGTAAGAATGTTAAATGAAAAATTGAGTAAAGAAGTGAAAATTATACAAGAGAATTAAGGAAAAAGTCAATAGTTGGGAAAAGGAAAACAAAAACTGATTAAAGAAATTAACTCCTTAAAACATAGAATTGGCCAAATGTAAAAAGAGGTATAAAAATTAACTGAAGAAAATAATACTTTAAAAATTAAAATTGAGTAAGTAGAAGCTAATGACTTCAAGTAACAATTTTAAAAAATTCAAAAGAATTAGAAAAATTGGAGAAAATGAAAAAAAAGGCTGACCTGGAAAATTTAAATTTAAGAACTAATGGACTACCTGAAAGGAGGATTAAAAAAACACAGCAGCCTGGACATCAGCTTTCAGGAAATTCTCAAGGAAAACTACCTTGATATAGAACCAATGGCTAAAATAATCATTGAAAGAATTCACTGATAACCTCCTTAAAGAGATCCCAAAAGCATAAAGTGCTAAGTGTCTGAGACCAGCTTTGAATTCAAATCCTCCTGACTTCAGGGCAGTCCATCCACTGCACCACCTAGCTGCCCTTCCAAAGAATATTGTAGCCAATTCCAGAACAGCAAGATCAAAGAGAAAACGTTGAAAGCAACCAGGAAAAAACAATTCAAATATCAAGGAGCCACAGTCAGTATTCCACAGAACCTAGCAGCTTCTACAATAAAAGATTGGAGGGCTTGGTATAGGATATTCTGGAATGCAAAAGAGCTTGGATTACAGCCAATAATCAATAACTCAGCAAAATTGAGGATAATCTTTAGATGGACATTTAGATGAACATTCACTGAAACAGGAGATGTTCAAATTTTCCTGAGGAAAAGACCACAGCTGAACAGAAAATTAGATTGTTAAATATAACATTCAAGAGTAGCATAAAAAAGTAAGCAGAAAAGGAAAAAGAAACACATAGTATTCATTAAGGTTTAACTGTTTATACTCCTAAATGGGAAGATGATACTTGTAACTCTTAAGAAATGTATCTCCGTTAGGGCAGTTAGAAGAAATGTATTTAGAGGGTGCTGGTATAAACTGGCTTTGATGTGATGATTAAAAATAAATAAATAAATAGAGTGAAAAAAGGATTATGCTGGGAGAAGAGGAAAGGGGGAGGAAGAATGGGGTAAATTATATCACATTAAGAGGCACAAAAGATTTGTTACAGAAGAAAGAAAGAAAGAAAGAAAGAAAGAAAAGAAAGAAAGAAAGAAAGAAAGAAAGAAAGAAAGAAAGAAAGAAAGAAAGAAAGAAAGAAAGGAAGGAAGGAAGGAAGGAAGGAAGGAAGGAAGGAAGGAAGGAAGGAAGGAAGGAAGGAAGGAAGGAAGGAAGAAAGGAAGAAAGGAAGAAAGGAAGAAAGAAAGAAAGGAAGAAAGAAAGGAAGAAAGAAAGAAAGAAAGAAAGAAAGAAAGAAAGAAAGAAAGAAAGAAAGAAAGAAAGAAAGAAAGAAAGAAAGAAAGAAAGAAAGAAAGAAAGAAAGAAAGAAAGAAAGAAAGAAAGAAAGAAAGAAAGAAAGAAAGAAAGAAAGAAAGAAAGAAAGAAAGAAAGAGAGGGAGGGAGGGAGGAGGGGGTGAATATTGTTTGAGCCTTACTCATTAGATTTGGTTCAAAGAGAGAATAATATATCATATACACTCAATTGGATATAGAAATCCATCTTATCCTATAGGGAATGAGGAAGGAGAAAAGGAAAAAAGGAAGGGAAGGGCTGATAGAAGGTGGGGCAGAAAAAGGAAGAGAGAGGGGGAAAGAAAAGGGAGAAGAATGACTGATAGAAGAGAAGACAGTTGGGGGGAGGCAATAGAAGGATCAGGTGAAAGAAGAGAGAAAAGTATAAAAAGAGGGAAATAGGATGGAAAGAAACATGTAGATAAGAATCATAACTGTGAAAGTGAAAGGAACAAACTCTCCCATAAAATGAAAACAAATAAAAAAGTGTACTAAAAAAAACCAGAAGCCTATAATATAAAATGCATAGAGACACACATAGACAAAAAATAAACATATTGAGTCGAATATATTACGCTTCAGCTGAAGTTTAAAAAAAAAAAAAAAAAAAAAAAAAAAAAGCAGGGATAGCAATCCTGATCTCAGCCAAAGTAAAAGCAAAAAATAGATCTAATTAAAAGAGGAAGGAAACCACATCTTGCTAAAAGTACTATAAACAATGAAGTAATATCAATACTAAACAAATATGTTTCAAGTGGTATAACATCCAAATAGAAGGAAAGAAGGAATAGAAGTAGAAAGCAGAAGGAAGAAATAGAAAGCAAAATTCAACTACTGGGAAAAATGAGATATGGTAAACCTCTGGAGAAAACTAAATGAGGATAGAAAGGAATGTACATTTTTTCAGCAATATATGGTACCTACATATAAACTGACCATGTATCATAGCATAAAAATTTCACAATCAAATGCGGAAAGGCAGAAATATTAAATTTTCAGATTATGATGCAAAAACTGCACATAATAAAGGACCAATGAAAGAAATATTTTTAAAATTGCATATTAAATAATCTAATCCTAAAGAATGAGTGGTTCATTGTAGAGGTCTGAACCTCAGAATCAGACAAGAGAGCACTTACTACCTATTAGATGTGAGATAATGGCTCTATTAGCATATATTTACATGATGGCTCTCCTCACCATTGGTGCTTGCTGAATGTTTAGTGGTGAAATAATCATAGGCAAGGATTGGAAGGTGGAAGAAGAGAAGTCAGAGTCACTTGGCAGCAGGATGAGGAGGAGAGAGGCTAGAGACTCTGGAATCCAGAATCCAGGATACATCTTTGGCAAGCTGCATAACAGCTTGCCTGCCTCCTTCACTTCTCCTCTAAAGACTAAGGACTTTGATTTATCCTGACTCTGGCTGATTCTGAGGCCCTTGAGGGAGCTAGCCTGTACTTTACAATTGGTACCCCAACATGGACCAAGGACCCCAATTTCAATGAAGAAGTCCCTATGACTAAGAAATAGAGCGAGTATTAAAATAGACAAATAGAGAATTTGCGTTGTTAAGGGCTAAACTAGTAACTTTTGTTTTCTAGCTGAAATGGGACAGATATTAGGAAAAGATTCTCCCCCCATCCCCACTCCCACTCCCACCATGAGGGAGCTCTATAGAAAGCATATTTAGGCTAATAAAGAGGCAAGGTTTGCTTGTAACTTGGAAGCAAATTGGTGGACTCTTGGAAACATTAGAATGAACGTTCCCTTGGTTCTTCAAGGAAGAATAAATAGAGGCAGATAATTGGAAGCTAGTAGGAGATCAACTATGTGAATATTACAATGATAATGGTCCTGTTCAATTTCTGAGGAAACATTCTATATATACAACATAATACAATTGGCCTTAAAGAATCCTGCAAGAGGATACAAAATAAACCCATGTAAGTCATCAGCATTTATATATCACTAACAAAATCCAACAGTTAGAGTTACAAAGAGAAATTTCATTTAAAGTAACTACTGATAGTATAAAATATTTAGGAATCTATCTGCCAAGGGAAAATCAGAAACTATATGAGCAAAACTACAAAACACTTTCCACACAAATAAAGTTAGATCAAACCAATTGGAAAAATATTAAATGCTCTTGGATTGGGCGAGCAAATATAATAAAGATGACAATACTACCTAAACTAATCTATTTATTTAGCATTATACCAATCAGACTCCCAAAAAAGTATTTTAATGACCTAGAAAAAATAACAACAAAGTTCATATGGAAAAACAAAAAGTCAAGAATTTCAAGGGAATTAATGAAAAAAAAAAAATCAAATGAAGGTGGCCTAGCTGTACCAGATATAAAATTATATTATAAAGCAGTGGTTACCAAAACCACTTGGTATTGGCTAAGAAATAGACTAGTTGATCAGTGGAATAGGTTAGGTTTAAAGGACAAAACAGCCAATAACTTTAATAATCTAGTTTTTGACAAACCCAAAGACCCCAGCTTTGGGGATAAGAACTCACTGTTTTGGCAAAAATTGCTGGGAAAGTTGGAAATTAGTATGGAAGAAACTAGGCATTGACCCATGCTTAACACCGTACACCAAGATAAGGTCAAAATAGGTTCATGACCTAGGCATAAAGAATGAGATTATAAATAAATTAGAAGAACATAGGATAGTTTACCTCTCAGACCTGTGGAAGAGGAAGGAATTTATGACCAAAGAAGAACTAGAGTTTATTATTGATCACAAAATAGAAAATTTTGATTATATCAAATTGAAAAGTTATTGTACAAAACAAACTAATGCAGACAAGATTAGAAGGGAAGCAATAAATTGGGAAAATATTTTTATAGTCAAAGGTTTTCATAAAGGCCTCATTTCCAAAACATATAGAGAATTGACTCTAATTTGTAAGAAATCAAACCATTTTCCGATTAATAAATGGTCAAAGGATATGAACAGACAATTCGCAGATGAAGAAATTGAAACTATTTCTAGCCACATGAAAAGATGCTCCAAGTCATTATTAATCAGAGAAATGCAAATTAAGACAACTCTGAGATACCACTACACACCTGTTAGATTGGCTAGAGTGACAGGGAAAGGTAATGCAGAATGTTGGAGGGGATGTGGAAAAACTGGGACACTGATACATTGTTGGTGGAGTTGTGAATACATCTAGCCATTCTGGAGAGCAATTTGAAACTATGCTCAAAAAGTTATCAAACTGTGCATACCCTCTGATCCACCAGTGTTACTACTGGGCTTATGTCCCAAAGAGAAGGCCTTGTGAGATAAAGTCAAGCCTCAGTGTAACAAAGACACAATTACACTGTAAGACTACCAGTCTGGGAGCACAACATGACAACATTAGATCTGGAAGACATAGTGAAAGCTAAAGTTTCAAAGATACTGCATCCTTACCACCATCTCAGGAGTGGTAATGGTCTGGGGAATAGCTTCATTGTTATAACATTCTGACCGTTACCAAGGACCTAAGTTGGAATCTCATAATAATCTGTTGTTTGGTCCACGGTTACAATGCCAAGACCATTGTGCTGCATTCTCAAGGTTACAGCAAGAACTCTACGACATCACCAATCTTAAGACCCAGAGAACAGCTCCACCATCTTTGATCTAAAGCTACAGCACATGTTTTGTCATTCTTGGATCCCATGATGGAAGCTGCTTTCTGACTACTTTTCATGTCTCTGTTTACTCAGTTCAGATTCCATTGTACTTTGATAAAGTTCAGAGACATAACTATATCCTAACTACTAAGAGATTCAGAGAATGGAACCCTTGCCCAAGTCAACTAATGTAATGGCATGAATGAGTACTAATCACAGGGAATCAGTCTTATATCACCTTAACTTAAGGATCTCATATCAATATATTCCAATTATCATGCCACCATAATAAAATTAAAATTCTCACAGCATATTGTCTACTATCCAACAAGATAAACTTTCTACCATCATTCACCACTGTGCCAAAGCTACACTGATTTGCAAGCCTTGAACTGAAGATCCTTTCCCCCTAAACATAGGACTAATGTTTCATTGGAACTTGACAATCAACCATAATTCCATTGAAATTGGACTTCCATCCAGAGGTTGCAGCTAGATCCAACCTCCATAACGAGTCTATAACATGTCCCAGGTGAGGGAGGAAAACTTCATTCAGCTTAAGCCTATGGAATGAAACACTCAGTAAACTCCTGCCTCCAAGAGTAAAACACCACTCCCTGTCTCTTGTCTCCCACAAGTGAATCAATCTTAAAACATTAAGTTGAAGGTTTATTAAGTGTTTCTTTCTCTTAGTTGTGTACAGTTTGTCCCAGGGACTAAATTTACTAGTCATAGATGACAAAGGCCAGTTGGTACACAGAGAAGTTAGCATCATGTCAGAGTCCTTATCTAAAAATGAACCAGAGGTTTCAGTTCTTCAGTCTGACAAAGCATTTCTAGTTTTCCCTATATTTTAGTTCACAGATTTTCCAGAAGACATTGTTTTTCAGAAGAGACTAATAATATTATTTTCTCAGTAGTTTTATTTCTATTAAGGACTAATTAGTTATACTCAGTCTCTAACAATTAGGAAGGGTTTTAAGTTTCCAAAGTTACTAGAAAATTGATTGGTACAGTTTTCTGGAGAAATTTGTGATACTCTGGTTTCAGTCCTTATAGTTCTTCCTGATAATAATACTTTGGTAAGAGGGTGAATGATGCAGAGTGAAATGAGTGAGAAAAAAGGAGAAAAGGTGAGGGAAAAGGTTAGAAAATGACTGGGTAATCTAGAAAATAGGACAATGCAGATTGTTCCAGTTTCTTAAAGGGAATAATGCAAAACTATAATATGCAATTTAGTATTTTTCTTTCTTTCTTTTTCTTTTCTTTTTTTTTCTTTTTTCTTTTCTTTTTTTTTTTTTTTTTTTTTTTTTTTTTTTTTTTTTGCTGAAGCAATTGTGGTTAAGTGACTTGCCCAGCATCATACAGCTAGGAAGTGTTAAGTGTATGAGGTCAAATTTGAACTCAGGTCTTCCTGACTTCAGGAATAGTGCTCTATCCACTATACCACTTAGCTGTCCCCAAAACTATAATATGAAATTAAATTAATTTATGTTTGAATTAAGATACAAATGAACACATGAAAATTCTTTTGGAGAAAAAAGCACTGGGGGTTGGAGCTGAGCCTAAGGGAATACTTTGAAAATTCAAACAAGTCAGAGCTACTTTTTGGTAGATTGTGGTTCCTGGGGGTTTGGGGAGAGATGCTCATCTCTAAAGAAGTACTAAGTGAAATTTCTTAGTGATTTTTTGTAATTCTACCTTTCATTTGCTGAATTTAGATTTATTTTTTGCTAAAAAAAAAAAAATTACCCATTCCAGGGCTTGATAATATCTTCAAAATAAATGAAATATATATCAGTCATTATGTTTAGAGTTACTTTTTAAATAAAAGTGAGGGCCAGGACCTAAGGAATTAGGGAAATGTATCATGTGGATTATGATATGGGTAGGGAAAGCCTGTGGGATAATATATAACTGCAAAGATTTTTCCACTTGTGTTGAGACTGGGGAGTTGAAGTGAATAAGCATTTATATAGCACCTGCTACATTGCCAGGCACTGTGCTAAGTGTATTATATTATACTATGATCTCTACTTTACAGTTGAGGAAATTGAGGCAGACAGAAATAAAGTGGCTTGCCCAGGGTTACACAGCTAATTAAATGTCTTAAAGCCATATTAGAACTAAGGCCTTGCTGATTTCAGGTCCAGTGCTCTGTCCAGTGAGCCAACACATTTCTCTAATTGGTCATGTAGGCAAATATTAAGAATGGGGACAACAGAAAAAGGATATAGAAATTATATATAACATCTATAATATGGATATAGAAACATTCTTTATCTCACAAGGCCTAATTCATCTTAGAGAAATTGAGGGCCTTTTCCCTAGCTTTTGGTAAAGCCTCAGTCTCTGTTGATTCAGGACCATTTATATGGCACAACTATACCTTTGGTTTAGTATGTGGAGCCCAGGTTTATTGATCCCCATCCAACTGTTCATTTCTTCAGAACACTCTTCTCACAATTATATACCATCTGGGGGATATTCTTTGATATATATGTTTCTGGGAATTGATTAAATGTCAAAATATCTGGAAAGGATTAGTTTAAGAGAGTGAAGTCCACTGGTTGGATCACTATATATAGTATCACAGCTATCATAGAATGTGACAATTGATACCTGGGTTCCATGACTGTTAAAACCAGAATCTGAAATGTAAATGGGAACCAAACAACCGGAAGGCTTTTTTTCATTATTAGGCCTTGTAAGATAAAGACAAGCCTCAGATTTTCTATTCCATAAGGCTTTATTTCAAGGAGTTGATTTGAGGAGAGACAACCAATTCCAATGTTTAAATGCATCTCTAAGGAAGGGCTGGGGAAATAAGGGAATACAGATCAGTATCCTAGTTAAGAAACCAAATCTTTCTGAAACAGTACAGGGTTTTTGCTCTTTGTTCCCATCTCAGAGTATTCCATACAACAATTCATAGAAACAGGATATCTGCTCATCAAGATAATTTCCTCAGAGACATTGAAATTCACTACTTAGGGATCTGACTGGATTTAGAACCTCACAATCTCTGTACTCCTTGGTACATATTACAAATCTAGAACAGATCCAAATCTACTACTCCCCTCAACACCTTTCTTACCACCATTGAAGACATTGTATCTTTTCAGCTACAGCTCCTGTCCCTGATGCATTTTTATTCCCAAATTTTGGTCAAAATTAAGAAGTTGCTAATTGTTTTTGTTATTTTAGTCATCTTTTTCAGTCATGTTCAACTGTGACCCTTTGGGAATCTTTTTGGTAAAAGTACTGAAGTAGTTTGCCATTTCCTTTTTCCAGTTTATTTTACAAATGAGAAAATTGACTTAAATAACTTGATTGAGTTAAATGACTTACCCAGGATTATACAACTAGTAAGTGTCAGAAGCTGGATTTGAACTGTGTTTTTTTTCTGACTCCAGACCTGGTACACTATACTTCTTGTCATCTAGCTGCCCTAAATCAAAAGTTTACCTAGCTGGGAATCAAATCCAAACGGTGATGGTGAAAATGCCGAATCCTAATCATCAGACCACTAATTCTCTCATACGAAAAAGTTTAAACTGTTTTACTCTCAGTGGACAATGGGAGACAAATAGCAAGAAGCTTCGTTCCACTTTTTTTTAAAAACTCATTCAACAAACCAGTAAGTATTTATTAATCGCCTACTATGTGTCAGATGTTGAACTAGGCATTTTTTCAGTCTTGTCTGACTCTTCATTTGGGATTATTTTTGGCAAAGAAACTGAAGTGGTTTCTTACTTATTTCTCCAGCTCATTTTACAGACAAGGAAATTGAGGCAAACAGGCCACACTCTGGCCTCCTCCATAAAATGAAGAGGTTGGATTAGATGACCTCTGAGATCCCTTCTAGTCTAGACCTGTGACCTTATGATTTTTCAGTTCTTTCCTTCAATATAACAATTTGTTCTATTCTTTTCAGATCCAAGTCTTAGTGGCATAAAGGTGACCTTTTAATTATGACCCTTTTAGTGAGTTCCTTTGTTTCCTTTTGGGACAACTTAATATGAAAAGACTAGATAGTAAGTTTTCCTCAATTTAGGAAACCGATATACTGGATGGAACCAATATTTTAAATGCTTCTTCCTGGAATATCGATAGATCAAATTAGTACTTAATAAAACTACCTGGAAAAAAGAGTTAGACCCTTGGTCTACCTGCAAATTGTACTATTTAGTTTTTTGAGTGGTTAAAAAAAAACAACCAAACCAAAACAACTACCACCCTTTGAAAGACAATCTAAATGAAAGCTTTGTTACTAAAATATAGGGTTCTCTTAGTTGCTTGTCTTTTGAATTTTTTTTTCCCTTCAAAGTGATCTTTTGGCTAATATCTCATGTTTTGGTAATGTTTTTTCTAAGCTAAATATATTTACCCTCTCCCGTTCATCCCTTAGTAGTTGATATCTAAATTATCCCAGAGAAATCATCTAGCCAGGTCAAGCTCAAAAATTGTCTTTCTCTCTCTTTCCTTTATTTTCTTATACATTTCATCATCCTTGGTCTAGATTCCCTGCAACAGAGCTGTCCTTCTGCATCTACCAGGCACATACACACACGCGCATGCGTGCACAAACACACACACATACATGACCCAGAGATTCTAGGTCCAAAAATATGTATATTTCAATGGAATAAGGAGGAAGTAAACAAGTATATGCATACATACTTAGATAACAAACATGAATTTTAAATTTAAAGATTGAAATATTTTCTAGATAATGCAGTCTATACCATAGGATACTGGCCTTGAAGTCAAGAAGAAGTGAATTCAAATCCTGCCTTGAACATTTAGTGGTTGCTAGCTGTGAAACCGTTGTGAAGTTATTAAACTTCTTTCAGCTTTAGTTTCCTCATCTGTAAAATGGGAATAATAATAGCACCTATCTCACATATTGTGAGGTTCAAATGATATAATAGGTGGGAAATACTTTAATAAACTTTAAAGTATAGTACAAATGTTAGCTATTATTATTATTATCTAATTCGTTGATGCTTCTAACCTAAATAATGAAGGTAGAAGATATACTCAATTCAAGAAGTGTCACAACTCCTATAGAAATCTGGAGTTCAGGTACTTCCATAATTCAACAATTATTTATTCCAAGACTTGCATTTTTTTATCCTATGAGATTAAACTACTGTCTCTACAGAGACAAAGAACTCAACTTCCATGAACTCTTGGTTCACTCTATTATTATTCGTAATAATTAATGATGATGATGATGGTGATAAAAAGCTAATACTTGTATACTTTAAGCTTTGCAGAGCACTAAAGTGAGATATCTATAGTTACAGATATATTTATTTCCCAAAGTCCATTGATAATGAGATTCTTACTCATTGAAAGAAATCAATGTCCCACATCTGCATGAAAGCAATGGCAAAGTGTTTGGAGCTGCTGAGAGCTGAAGAAAGGAGAAAGGATTAGTCTCTCAGTCTCTTCAAACTTTAAACTTCTTGAAGTCTCTAAGTTTTTCAAGTTGCTTCAGTCACTTTTGGCTTCCATTCTCAAGAAAGACGATGAAAGATGGTAACTAAAGGAAAATACTCAAGGAAGAAGCCAGAATGGGAGAAGCTGAAAGTCTCCATTATGTTGCTATGCTTAGCTTGCTACATCAAAGATTTAAAGGAGTTTTCCCTTTTGTGAGATCTAGGAATCTCTCTCTTGGTTGAGCTGTGGGAGAATTCATTATTCTGTATGATCTGATACATATTTTTTTATGTATGTCTTGCCTGATTTTTGTCCTGTTGTTCACTTGAATTAATGAGTTTCTTTGCTACCTACTGTGTATATTAATTTTGGAACTGGCATTTGGTTAAGGGATTCAAGTTTTAGATATACAGCTGGGGTTCCCTTCTTCCCCCATTAATAAATATAATTTAAAAATTTAACTGGAACCTGCTTTTCCTCTTGGCAGGAAATAAAAGTCTCCTTTGGAGAAAAAAGGGGAAAAGAGAGTAGAACTATCTATTCTGCCTCTTTTCAAGCCACACAATGCTAAATGTGGGGAATATATGCCCCTCAGTTCACATACCTAGATAGATTTTCATTTGAAAATGAGTATAACCAGGGCAACTAGGTGGCACAGTAGATAGAGCACCAGCCCTGAAGTCAGGAGGACCTGAGTTCAAATTTGACCTCGGACACTTAACACTTCCTAGCTGTGTGACGCTGGGCAAGTCACTTAACCCCAATTGCCTACACACACACACACACACACACACACACACACACACACACACACACACACACACACAAAGAGTATAACTACAATATTCCTCTGCTTCACCTTATAAAGGGGTGGGACAATGGAGAGGTACCTGTCATATTTATAAGGGTTGTAGCTGCTACCTCCAGAGACCCTAGTCAACTCTTAACTCTTCTGTTTCTTGGTCTCTTCTCAGCTCTCTCGGGGACGATCACTTCAACTGGTACTAACAGTTTATATACCTGCATGAAGGAGAGATAGACACTCCCCTACCCTCCAAAAGTCAGAACCAAGCACTTTATTTCTAATTTATTCATTAGCAGCCAACCACTTTATTTCCAATTAATGAAACTTTAAATACACCAAGACTCAATGAAGTTTTATGGAGTAATACTTTTTATATGTATCCCATACTTTCAAAGAGCTTATTAATGGACATGTCTACACCCTCCAAAGTCCCAAAGGCTCACAACCTGGTAAGCTCATAGAGTTGATTAGGGAATTTTGCTCATTAACTCCCTAAATAAAAATATTTTGCAATTCTCTAAGTATCTAAGTTACAAATTAATTTGCCTATCTTTAGGAGTGGAGAGAGTTCCCTATATCAATGAAACCATACATCCTGACTGAAAAAAAAAAAGAAAGAAAATGAGAAAGTATGGAACCACATGGTAAGTTGTGCCACAATAGGAGTCCTATAGAAAAATATAAGCATGTATATGTACACACTCATCCTCACCATCCATGATTCACACTCTTGCATTATTAAAGGTATTCCCCAGAACCTAGCCTACTCTATACCAAAAGTGTAAGTGCAATTTTAAGTTATTAGAGGTTAAAGCTGAACTAAGACTTTTGGGACACCCTAGATAGGTGAATTCACAAGAGATCAGGACAAGAATCTAATCTAATATTCTTTCCATCTTTTCTTACCTGCACAGACTCTATTAAAGCAATTGTTCTGTGAGTTTAACCAATTTCTGTTTTTTAAGACAAAGGCACAACTCAATTCCATCTTTCTCATGGCAACTTAAGTATAATTTAAGCATTTATAGGAATAAAGATTAACTAGACCCATGATTTCACTAGTACAGGAAACTCTTGAATGAGAATGTTCCTTCTACAAGTGCAGATCTGTACTTTTTCTACAAATTATAGCATTGGAGAATTGTCTACAGCACTAAGTATTTAAATGACTTCCTTGGGGTGGCACAGTCAGTTTGTATCTGAAGCAGGACTTGAATCTGTCTTCTTAGCTTGGTCTTTGACCACTGCATCTCATCCATGGGAATCTGTCCCTAAAATCTGCTAAACACAAACAGTTCAAGCCATCAGTCATATAAGCAAAACTACTGAACACAAAGTTGGAAAAAGGAACAAATTAGGACACAAAATTTAGCCCAGGACAATGATGCTTTTTTAGCTCCCAAATCCCTACCATTCTCATATTTGATCCCTCATGCTCAAGATTCTCCCAAAAGTCCTTACTCTTCTACAACTAACACATCCCTCATTTGAGATCCCATGTCCCATGACTTTCTGCCTTTGAACAAATAAAAAACCATGCAACACAAATATTTTTAAAATAGCATTTAATTAAAATCCACCTTAATCAAATTCACATAAAAGCTATTTAGAGCAAGCCATACAAGGTAAACATTAATTTACATAGAGAACATTGCCATTTTAATTAAAGGACATCTGTGACATAAGGCAAGAGGTGAATGATTTCTCCCATCTCCCCAGAGACCTGTTCTCTGATTGTCACCTGACTGAGTCATAATCATCTCCTTCCCTACTCACCCATTTAGCTTTACTATTCTTCTAGCTGCTCAAGAGTAGGGTTTGGTCTTTGGTTTGATCCTGCTCTCAACCAAAATCATGAAATCACCACTGTTTATTCTGTGATGGGTAAGTTTCCATGAAAACAAATTTCACATATCCTTAGGGAAACAAAGATCCAGATGACAAAGAACTACTATGTGTCCTGGAACCATAATAATTTAAGATTCCCATTTTTTTTTCCAGTTGCTGCTTATTTGGCTAGATTTCTTCTGGGGATAAAGAGTTAGGGAAAATGACACATTTAAATCTGAAAACTCCTTCTTCATCCCATAAATCATTCAAAAAACCATTTGGACACTAGAGAAGAGATTTTTCAAACATGTTTTATAATAAAGAATTGTTTTTAGATTGTACTCTATCAATTACAGATGACTTCAGAATCCGAAAAAAAAAGTTATGAACTAGACTTTTAATGCTCTGCAAGTAAACAGGAAGTAGCATCTCATGAAGTAGGCAGGTTTTCTCTAATGTTACAAGAATTAATGGTACCAGGTATAATATAGAAGTAGTTGTATCACCATTTGGATGAGAAATTAGTAAGGAAAATGTCTCACCAATAAGGATCTATATAATAATAAAGATTCTTCTCTTCTTTTCTATTTCTCATTGAAAAATGCTTCCAACAAGTACAATTCTTTTGTCTGATCATATGGTAGAGATGAGCATGAGAGTGGTTCTCAGAGACTTGTGTTTGACCTACACCAAGTTGGAAAGATTTTAAGTGTTTACCCAGAGATGGTGGGGTGTGCCAGGAAGAGCTCCTCAGTGTCTGGATAGCTTCATCACCAGAAAATTCTAAGACAGAAAACAGTTTTTTTTTTATTTTTTTTTTCATCTAAAAAGAAGGCAATGAAAACCAACCACCATTAAAATTGACCAAATTTGCAATGAATTGTTTGAGGAAATACTGACACGGATAATATCATGAATCTTATGAAATACTAAAATATGGAATTATTGGTTTTGAGATGAGAAAGGGTCTTAATAAAGAAGTGAACAGATAACTTTGGGAGGGGAGGTGTCCCTTTTGCTGGACCTAATATGGGGAAGTAGGTGGGGGGAAGAAAAAGCAGAGAGCATAGCTTTTCTATCCTATGTAATTCCCTTCTATCTGGATGTAATCTAAGTGAAAACTAGAACATGATTATGAAAAGGAAAGCAGTAGAACATGGAGTCCCTCCCCCTGCATGGCCAGGAATAGGCTCCTGAATAGAAAGACAGGTTCAATGTCTCCCTGTTCAACTACTTAAAATATAAATGAGACACAAAGTCAGATATAAGTTTCAAAGGCACACAAAGGGGCCAATCACTTTTAAAGAAAAAAGATGGTTAACAATTTTTCATTTGCTTTTCAAATTTCTCAAGAAGCGATTTGAAACCCAGTGTAAGTAACCTCAATTTCTCCTTTTCATCATCTTCCCTGTTCTTGAATGTCTCTTCTATGGAAGGCACTCGAAGTTTAGGTGATTTTTTCAATGTTGTCTGCCAATCTTTGCCAAGAAGCAAGTCAAACCAGGTGACTTTGGGGTATTCATGGGGCTCAGTGACTGAGGATGAAGGGCGATGCTGGGTGACTTTGGGGCATTGATGGGACTCAGTGCCTGAGGATGAAGGGCGATGCCGGGTAACTTTGGGGCATTCACGGGGCTCAGTGCCTGAGGATGAAGGGCGATGCTGGGTGACTTTGGGGCATTCATGGGACTCAGTGCCTGAGGATGAAGGGCGATGCTGGGTGACTTGGGGGCATTCACGGGGCTCAGTGCCTGAGGATGAAAGGTGATTCTGGGTAACTTTGGGACATTCACGGGGTTCAGTGCCTGAGGATGAGGATGAAGGGTGATGCTGGGTGACTTTGGGGCATTCATAGGGCTCAGTGCCTGAGGATGATGATGAAGGGTGATGCTGAGTGACTTGGGGGCATTCACAGGGCTCAGTACCTGAGGATGAGGATGATGGATGATGCTGGGTGACTTTGGGGTATTCATAGGGCTCAGTGCCTGAGGATGAAGGGTGATGCCAGGTGACTTTGGGGAATTCAGAGGGCTCAATGCCTGAAGATGAAGGGCGATGCCAGGTGACTTGAGGGCATTCTCGGGGCTCATTGCCTGAAGATGAAAATGAAGGATAATTCCGGATGACTTTGGGATAGGGCTCGGTACCCGAGAATGATGGTGAAGGACGATGCCAGGTGAGTTGGGGGTATTCATAGAACTCAGGACTTGAAGATGAAAATGAAGGGTGATGCCGGGTGACTTTGGGGCATTCATAGGGCTCAGTGCCAGAGAATGATGGTGAAGGACGATGCCAGGTGAGTTGGGGGCATTCAAAGGGCTCAGTGTCTGAGAACAAGAATGAAGGCTGATGCCGGGTGACTTTGGGATATCCATAGGGTTCAATGTTTGATCTTGATGCTAATTCTGAGGATTGGCATGATGGCCAGTGCATTTCATACTCAGGGAATAACATACTGAATAGGGAGAAGGGTTTTTTCTTGGGTACTCGTAGGACAAATTTCACACCCATTTCTTCAGAACCTGGAAGAGGCATTAGTATGGCCAACAATTCTGTTTCAGAAAGATGGTTCGTTCCCTCAACATGAGGACAGCCATTTGGGATCCAGGAAGCACATTCCAAGCAGACTGTATAACTAAATGTCATCCGTTGACCAGGTCTCCTAGGGGGACTTTCCTTCATCCTGCGTAAGAGTATCTGCTTACACATGTCACTTTTTATCTTCTTTTCAGGGATGGAATTAATGATAGCACTTACAGTTGCAGCAGACAGTGGGCCTCCCTGAATAGTATAGGGTTTGATGTACTTCAAACGCCATGGAATTTCTCTGGCCTCTCCAATTGGGTCGTGATACTGAAGCTTAGACTGAACCTCATCTCGATGGCCAAAGGTCAAGGCCACCTTAGCCTGGTGGTCACCATTGCCTGTTGAAGTATCCTTTTGGCCACTGGGATCAGATGAAAGAATAATACTCTCTTTAGGATTGAGTAGAGGTAAAATCTGTAAAATTTGATCCTCCTGATCAATTGGAAGTAAGTCTTGGGTGGTGGTGAATTTTGATTCAACCTCAGCCAGTTTGTTAGTGCTAGGTGGATGTGAGACCTGGTGATCTGGAGTCAATGACAGCTTCACCCCATGGTGCGAGTCAGGGGAAAGTATGACCTGGACTTTGTCATCTTGTGCAGGGTCAGACTGATGGTTCAGGATGGATGAAGATATGTCCTGGTCATTTGGGTTGGGTTGACATAGGTCCTGGAAATCAAGTTTCAGTTCATGTATGGTTTGATCTTCTAGTTCCATCAAGGCCTGGAAGTCTAGACCAATTATACACTCAGCTGGCTGTTCAGAGAAGATTGATGAGGGGAATGAGGTATGAGGATTTATTGGAACTTTAACTTGCTGATCAAAGCCAAATGGATCCCTGGGCCTATGATCGCCAGTTATTAATGGGGATTTATCCAACGGCTCAGGACTAGGTGTGGACTCTTCGATAGGGGACAATACTGCTACATCAGTGGTTGTAGAAACAGATGTTGTCTCGGGCACACTGCTCTGGCTCACTAAAGTTGAGTCTTGGTGTCCCAGGTCACTGGAAACCGTAGTCTGAGCATTCAGGTCTGGAGGAATCTCCTTGCTCTGAATAAGTCCTGGTATAGGTGTTATAACTGGCTGGACAGGAGGTGGTAATGGTCCAATTGTGTCTTTGACCTTGAAATCAGGGCCTGGTGAAGCTTTAGCTCCTTGGTCAAGCCATGTGGTCATGGTCTGGGGTCCCGTGGTCTTCCAGGTTTTCAGAGGTAGAGATGGAACAGATTTTGCTCTGGGCCGGATCGTGGAGTCTGGTGGAGATCTAGTAGTTGACCTGGACTGGTGGTGACCTTGTGATGTGTTCTTATTTTGGGGCCATAGTATATATGTGTTTGTGCCTCTACTAATAAATTTGGTAAATGATGGACGTGCAGGCTTGTTTCTGTTAAGAGTTAGAGAAAGTAAAGCTGTTTCTGAGCGTCTATGAATAGGTCGTTCTTTCTTTGAAAATGGGCAAGCTTGCAGGGGAGGCTTGGGGTGGAGGTCAGATTGGTCTGATGTCTTTTCTGAATCTGTGGTTTTGGCATGGTCCTCCGAACTAGGTGACTCTGTAACACGATTCTTGGGCCAGAGGTCCAATTTTCCCAGCAGAGCCGTGGTGATCCTACCCCGGTGTTTAGGGCGCCGATGGACATCTCTGTGACTCGGGCACGGTGGCAAGGAAGAAGAACTGGTGCGGGAGAGAGGTGGTGCCGAGGGCTTGGTGGTCACAATCTTGGGCCTCTTTTGTTTTACGATGGGCGGAGCTGTGACAACCCGATGGTTAGAGTAAAGCAGAGGTCGAGGCTGATGTTTGAGGTATGGTAACTTTGGCTTGGCCCGGTAGTCACGACATGATGAGATTTTTGGAAGTGGATTGGTGCCTGAAGTAACCCCATGAGGACGCTTGAGTTTTACTGATGTTTTTGATTGGTGGACAGGCATAAGATGAGGCACAACAAACTGTTTAGAGCATGTCGGACGTTCAGCAATTGCCTTTGTCCGAATGTCAGGAGAAGGTGAGACATTCTTGTGGTATTTCTTAGGCAGAAATGATCTCCTCATTCCCTGGTATTTCAGTTTAGGAAACAGCCCAGTATTGACGGCTTGACTCTTAAGCCGAGATAACGATGAGACAGACACAGATAGAGTGCTGCAAGAGGAACTAAGTGATAATTGATTGGAGCTAGGCTGATCATTGAGGCTGATCGTCTTCTCAGTTCTGGGAAGTTGGTCTTGGTCCCATGGAAGTTCTAACTGAGGAGGTGGACATGGCAATGTCTCCAAGTTGCTCTGGTTACAGGAGTCTTTTGAAGGGGGCTGGACCAAGGATGCTAAAGGAAAAGAAAAAACCGTATGCGTGAGGCTCAGGAAATACTATGTACCAACAATGAATGGGAAAGGTATGTGCACCTCCCAGAAAGGCGGCCTGGCAAAGCAGATAAAGTAATAATTTTGTAGTACGGAATATCTCTGTTCAAATCCTGCCTTTGACACCCTGGGAAAACCATTTAATCTGAGCCTCAGTCTCCTCAACTATAAAAGAAGAGGACTAGATTTTGAGGTTCTTTTCCAGTGCTAAATTCACTATAATCCTGTAATGTATAGTAGTGGAAGGGGTAAGCAAAATCAAACCACTGCCACACTTGCATTTCTATGGAAACTTGAAGGTTTCCCATATGAAAGCCAATGTGTGTATTGCTGTTCCATTGGATTCCTGGAAGAGCTAAGGCATGGAAGATAGACAGGATCATTCCCATTTGACAGATGAGAAAAGTAGATTCCAAGAGTTAATTTGTATCTACTAACTAGTAAAAGTGGTGAAAGCCAAGAATGAAACCTGAGAAATTAAAGTGAAGAGCATCAAACTCACTTGCCCAAGATTACATGGCTAGAAAATGACCTGGGGAGAGCTAGAACTCAAGTATTTAGATTTCCAACTGTGCCACACTGAGTATGATGGGGTGGTCACAGTCATGTAGGTAATTTATTCCAGACACTGATCCATTTGAAAAATAAATAAATGAAGATCTCACCTTTTGGAAATAACCTCTGTCTTTTCCCCATTGTCCTCTGAAGTTTTTCCTTGAAAAAAAAAATGTTAGTTTTTAAAAAGTATAAAGTATTCCAGTGACCCCTTAAAAAGGATACCAGCCAAATGATGGCTTATCTTTAAAATGCCTATCCTCCAAATCTTTTTTAGACTTACCTCCTACTCAGTCATTGCATTCTGGATCCTTGCATTTCTCCATTCCCCATTGAGCTTCTCTCCCAATTCCAAAGCACAAGTCTTACACTTTTTATTTAAAATTACTCTAAATGAAGGGATTTTTAACAAAACCTCATTTACGTTAAGTATGATCAGATGAGAGAAGAATAAAACATATCTTCCTCAGGACATTTTAGCAGAAATCAAAATCATAAGCTAAAAGAATGAAACTTTTTAGGATGGAATTTCAATTATCGCCCAGTGATCTCATATGGCACTTCCTTAGACAAGAATGAAATCCTCAAAACAGCTCTAATTAATTTTGGCAAAATAATGCCACAGCTTCAGATATACTGCTGCTCTAAAAAAAGAGTTTTCTGGTTATGTAATCTTAGGTCGATAAAATGAATCTTATTTTGAAAGTGTGGAGGATTTTATATCAGTTTCTTAAAAATGAGAAACATAATGAAACATCATAAAAGAAGAGCCGAGAACCACTAGCTCTAATCACCTAGATCTCTTTTTCTTTATCCCTTTTTCTCAGGTGACCTACATCCTGGTGACCCACACAAGCTAGCCCTCTCCATCCCAAAGTTGCCTCTCACAAATTAAAACTACAAGAAGGATAAAAATCAGGCTATTTCAAATGTCCCAAGATCAGGATATGCTAAGCAAGTCCCAGTGATGTTGGAAGCTCACTTCCCCCCTCCCTCCCCCCCCCCACCCCGATAGAAAGTTAGGAAATCCCAAATTTGTCTTTCTGGAGAAATAAAGATCCTCCTGAGAGAACTAGGTATTAGCCTAAGGTGCAGAGAAAACTAAATTTCCCCAAACACCAAGAGCTGGACTTGAGGCCTATGGTCCCAGGGATCTGAAGTCATCCTGACATCACAGAGCACCAGTTGTCCTTTGTCACCTTTCATCATTTGATGTAAGGGAGACTTAATGTGATAACCATCTTGCCCTAGTAAACAAAGCAAACAAGATTCCTGGACATGGAGGAGCTATATATGAAAAATGGAATTTCCCAGTTGTTTTTACTGATTAAGTTCCTTCTCAGTTTTAGGATCATAGATTTAAAGCTGGAAGGAATCTTAGAAGTCACCTAGTGCAGGTTTTTTCCTACCTTAGCCCATTTTGTAGATGGGAAAAAGAGAGGCCATGTTCCAATCCAAGTCCTTTAACTCAATATTTCTCCCAAGGCAGTCACACCTCATTTTATTGCACTTGGCTTTGTTTTGCTTCACAGATAACTTTGTTTTTTGCAAATTGAAGGTTTGTGGCAACCCTGCATTGAGCAAGTTTATTGACATCATTTTTCCAACAATACTTGCTCAAAGCATGTCTCTGTGTTTCATTTTGGTAATTCTTGTAGTATTAAAAACGTTTTTTATCATTATTAAATCTGTCATGGTGATGTGTGACCACTGGTCTTTGATGTTGTTACTCTAAATGTTTTGGGATATCATGAATCACACTCACATAAGATGGCAAACTTAATTGATAAACATATTTCTGATTGTTCAACTGTTCTTGTCTTTTTCCCTTTCCCCAGGCCTCTCTATGGCTTAAGATGCCACAATACTGAAATTAGGCTGATTAATAACCCTGCAATGGCCTCTAAGTGTTTGAGTAAAAGGAAGAACCAATTGATGAAGCAAATTTCATTACTGTCTTCTTTTAAGAAATTGCCACAGCCATTCCAACCTTCAACAACCACTGCCCTGATCAGTCTGCAGCAGTAAACATCAAGGAAAAGCCTTCCATCAGCAAAAAGATTACAAGTCACTGAAGGATCAGGTGACAGTTTGCATTTTTAAAAAATAAAGTGCATTTTAATTGTGTTTTTTTAATATATATATACATAACACCATTGCACATTTAATAGACTACAGTATAATTTAAACATAACTTTTATATTGCTTGGGAAAACAAAAAATTTATGTGATTTGCTTTATTGCTGCAGTGGTTTGGAACTGAACCCACAAAATCTTTGAAGTATGACTGTATATCACACTCCTTCTTGACAAACATGGAGAATGAGATCCTGTCAGTTTTCATGTCCAATCTATTAAACATTATAGTCTGTGAAGATAGGTATTATGTCTTTTTCATTATTTTATCCATCATAGCACCTGGTTCAGTCTCTTGCATATTTGATAAGTAAACATGGAATAATTACTTTGTATATGGAGAAATATATGAACTAGTTATCTTTCAAGTTGGCCAATAGAATCTAGGTCTCCACTTTCAAGCCTGGGAAACATCAGTTTCCATAGGGTACCAAGGAAGAATACTAAAAGGAATTTTTCTATCTCCCTGGTTATATTTAGACAATACATAATTATGATAAGGAATCCAGCAGGAACTCATCATAAAAGAGGTTGGAGGAATAAGTAGAAAGTAATACCTTCAGTAAGTAATGTTTCATTCACTAACCTACATTTGTGAGTTTCTAAAACCAAGGTCACATTAAAGAATATTGATGTTGAAAGGAGCTGTTCTCCCAATTATCTCCCATCCCAAATGTTTCTAACATGATCAGTAACCAGACCTCATATGAGACTGGAGCCACAGAACACACTCTGGCTTATGCTGTCCATGGGGTTGAGAAATAATCAAAAAGGCAGTTTTAGGGAAATCCAGTAAGCTCCAAGACTATAGCAACCCAAATTCCCACTCCAAAAATTTGCTTTAGAATATACTTTGAAGCCTCTCAAAAATTACCTACCATTGAATATAGTGATGAACTCTCCATAATATTACTGTGTGAGAACACGATTGCTAGTCATCTTTGAAGTTGATGGGAAGGAAGAGTAGTTTCCCTCTCTAATTTCCCCTCTCTAATATATGATTTATTTGGTAGCATGATCAGTGCTCCCCATCCCACCCCCAGCAGGCCAACTCTTGACTTTTTCGAAGTACATAAAACTGTTTATTCCTATAAAAAATTTTTTTTGGATTGAAGATTTTTAAGGATTTCTTGAATACCCTCTTTAAGAAGCTACTTAACACGAGGGTTGGGAAATTTCTCAGCACAGAGTATTTCCACTTCTGGGCCTCTTCCTGTAGTAGGGATCCTTTCAGAGACTTATGATTAGTGTGAGGTATGTAACCCACCCAATGAATTTCAGAGATCTCTCAAGGTGAAAAGAAAAAGGTTTATTTGTTTCTCATGAGAAGCCGGCATCATTCTCACCATACATGAGGTAAAAGTAAGCCAAGCATAAGCATCATAAGCACTATATGTTCCCTGATACAACGCCTTCCCCCCTTGCTGGCTCATCTTTGTTGGCTGAAAATGTGGCACGAAAGCTATTTAAAAAAAAAAACACAACTATATTAGAAAGTATCAGTCGTTAAAACAATCTGACACTGTCAGGGAAAACAGTGGGAAATGGGTAAATAACACATAAATTAGAATTTAAACAAAGCCATGTCTTTTGCTGACCCTGAGATATGTGTTCTCAACATATGGAATGGGTAGATATGAACTAAATCAGTTTGTTCTACACATTCCCATATCCTGGGAATTGTTTGCCAGGGAGGAAAAGCAGGGAAAAATGAAAATCTGATCCTATAGCTTAGCTAATATATAGTTTCTTTTTGAAAAAATATCAAACTATTCCCATTAAATTAACAAGGTTTCCATGAAAGCCAAATGAAATATCCATGTCTGCCCTCTACTTGACCCAAAGGGACCCCTTTGTGGTCCTATTCCCTTTGTCACAATAATTTCATTAATTAATTAGCAATTCACCCCCACTGGAGCTAGGACTATCTTTTGTTGCATTTATATACCCATCTTGCTGAACACAATGCCTGACATTCTTAAACTTAATAAATGCTTGTTACTTGCCTGCCTAGTAGAACTTCTTAGCTTTTCTACAAGAAAACTCATTAATTCCCTCCCAATCCCCCAGGCACAAAGCTTTATTCTCTATTCCTTTCCTTCTTGAGGGAAGAATATTTATGTCCAGGTCAAAAACATATAAGAGGAAGTTAGTGGGCTGTTGTGAAGCTCAATAGCATCTTTCAGGTAAAAAGAATAAACAGAGGATCCAGGAAAGGGTTTGCCTCCTTTTTTTTGGTAGGATTTTGAAGATACATATTATTTTTGGATCTTGTGAACTTGAAAGGGAGCAAAAATGGAACAACTAATCAAAAAAACACCCCCTGCCTCTCAATCTTCATCATTCCCCTCTTTTCTTTTATCTCCCAAACACTCTACCTTTCATTACCATCTACTGAGCCCCACCCTTCCCTTTCATTTCCTAGGAAGTCTAGCCTAGTGATTAGATAATCACTGGTTTTACATACTGCCTAAAATTCACCCAACAGAAATAGAGAGATCAGGTTCCTGGATCACATTTGGAAGGCAAAGGAAACTTCTTTTTCTTGGAGCTGTTCCCAAGTCCTGACTTTAACAAGTCATCCTTCTGGGCCACTGTTGAATTCAAACCCATATATTTATGGTCACTACACTATCAATAATGATAATCACTTATATGTTTCTGATTTGGGGCTTCTGACATGTTATATTTAGCTCAGTAGGTACTCATGGTAACTCTCTGAGTCTTCTCTAATTTAAAGCATACCACATATTCTCAGTGCTTCAAACCAATTCACCCTATGTCCAAAGAGGACATAGTCCAAAGCAGACAGGATCATGTTTCCAAGAAACACTGATGTACTAAGAACATGAACCTCTGACCTTAATCCCAAAAGACAGAGGGCACTTGCAAACTTCTGTCTTACTGTTATGACATTACAGAAAGGGGTGCCATGGACTCAATATTAGCTTGCTCTTAACCAATTCATTTTTCCTCATCTATGTGAAAAAAATTAATTTTTAGTTTATCTTTAGGATTGGCTTGCTGTGGCTTAATAAATTCACTTATGAACAGAAAGATAATCCCTACCTTCAAGGAAATTTACATACTAGTGAAAAAAGACAACACATAAGAGGAAGTTGGAAATTGAGGGGTTAATTGACATAGAGGATGCTAAAGAGGCCTGAAGGATCCAGAATAGAGCCCAGAGAAGAATAAAGACAATAGTTGGCCTGAGCAATTTTCCTTAAAAGAGAGATTTTAGGGATAGAGGAAGAGACTACAGGAGTAGCACATATTTCCAACAAGAAAAGTCCAAAGACAGAATGAAATTCCAAGATAAAGAGACTGCTATAACTGGTAGTTAGAGAGCCCAGACAGACAGGAGTTAACCCCAAAAAGTAATGAAGGAATAGTTTGTAAAGTGCTTGCAGGGTCTATAACTATACATCATCAAGAAATAGGAAATGATGAGGATGGTAATAAGGATAATAACATCTATTATTAGTATTTTGGTTGAAGACTTTATTATACTAATTATCCTATTAAAAATTTTGCCATTTTCAAAAGTAAATAATTCAAAAACATTTTCTGAAAAAAGGACTACTGAATAGGGCCGATTCATACCACCTCATCTTCTATCATCACCTCTTTAAAGACTCCCAATAATTCTGCATTAAAAGCTGCATTAAGTCTATAAAATTCTTCTTGTCCACTTATGACACGTTCTCAAGAGCAAATTTCATTGAGACTAGAACTTTGTGCTTGCCAAAAATTACTAAGTACTCAGTAGAATGAACTGGTGGTTAGGGTGGAACTTTGGATTGAATTAACTGATGAAATTGAGCATTTAAAAGCATTGTTTTCAGCCATCCAGATGGCTGGTCCCCAAGAGAAATATGAAGCAAGCTAACTCTGGATGAAAAAGAGAGAAAAACTGGAGCTTTATGATGTCAGCTCCACATCATATGCCCTTTCTGGGAGGCATTGATCCAAGGCCCAGTCTAATTTTATGCTCCTGAGGAAGCACAACCACTTTTTTCTGCATCCCAGGACACAGTCCTCTTTGTAAGGGGTGCAATTTTTTAAAACTAATTTTTGAACTGATTCTACTCGATTTTTATACTAATTTTTGAACTGATTCTACTCTGTTACTGGGGAATGGTAGTCTCAGCCTTTCCCTCCTGGGTGACTTTGTAGCCACAAATTGTATTTGGACTGGTCCATCACTAGGTCTTCTCACTGGTGAGTAGCTCTGGTTCTCACCTTCTAGCCAGGAGAAGCTGGGCCAGGCTCAAGGATAGTCAAAGGTCAGGAGCAAGAGAATAGCAAGCAGAATTTCATTTTGTTCTCAAGAATGAGAATAGTCCCCAAAAACAGTAGTTTGTGGATGCTTATTTTTTCAATGGGCAAAAACCCTGGGTTAGGGGTTATATAATAGGTAAAATCATTAAAGGATATAATAGCTCCTACCCTCCTATAGCTTGTTATAGATGGATATGACTTCAGGACATATCCTGAACAAAATAGCTCATACTTTGTCAAGTAGTATAGAGGAAAACATCCTTGTGTTCAAGGGCCTGATTTGGAATCTCAGCCATACCATTCCATACATGTGTAACCCTAGGCAGGTCTTTGCCCCTTTTAATCTATAAAATAGTGAGGATGGGATGGAAAGAAGAGCCTGTGCCATATGATATCTAAGATTCCTTTCAGTTTTAAATCCATGATCCTAATATTGAATCTTGTGTGGAAAGGACACAACAGAATAACTGATAAGTTCAAATAGGAAAATCCATTTTTTATGTAATTCCAAGTCAAGGCTTATGTGTGTTCTATTTACCAAGAAAGCCCATCTCTAGGAAAAAATATTTATCACTTTGTCTCCAATATATTAAGCGATAATAAGTGACAAAGGACAACTGGTATGCTTTGATCTCAGTTTTCCTTTCTGAGCTGGGACCATTGAGTTCAGTTCTATTCTTGGTGACTAGGAAAGCACAAATAGTTTTTCTCTCTATTTCAGGATATACAGTCCTCTTGGGAGGATCTTTGTTTCTCCAAAGGTACATATTTACAATATTCATACTTATTTTATGTCTCCTGGGGTAACATCCTCTCAGTTTCCATCACTAAGGAAGTTCTGGAACTTCCAAGACCATAGAGGATTAAATTATCCATGGCCCTGATGTTAGGATATTTAAAATGGACTGATTCCAGCCCGACTCAGTTCTTGCTTTTCTTATTGTTCAAACTCTTGTGAAACACAACTTTGGGGTGAATCACCAGAGAGAAAGAAATTGAAAAGACCATGATTCTCAGCTTTCCTGTTGTGATGCTTCAGTTTGAGTAAAATTCCCTACATTCTCAAAATTTAATTTGCATTTGAATTGAGAAGCCCAAACACACTCGTTTTTTTTTTAGAGCATCAATGTGTGTGCAAATATTTAATTGTTTTGCCAAACTCAAACACCATTAGAGCTGTTCTTGTGTAAATTGAAGGCTAGGAAGAGATGTTCTTGTCTAAGAAAGCATCATGTGAAATCACTGCATTATGTTTGAAACCCCATCCTTACAGCTTCATTCTTTTAGTTTAAGATTTTAATTTTTGCTAAAAATGTCCTGAGAATCTGACAGAAACTAGGTACAGACCAATATCTCACACCATATCAAGGTAAAGCTCAAAATAAGTACACAATTTGGACATAAAAGGTGATATATATCGTAAGTATATTAGTGAAGCATAGAAGAAGTCACCTATCAGAACTATGAATAGGGGAAGAGTTTATGACTAAAAAAGAATAAGTGTAATGGATGATATTAATTATATAAAGTAGAAAAGATTTTACTTAAGCAAAACCAATGTAAGTAAATTAGAAGAAAAATTGGAAACTAGGGAGAAAACCAATTGTGAATTATTCTGATAAAGGTTTTATTTCTCCACTATAGAAGGAACTAAGCTAAATTTGTAAGAATAATAGTGTTTCCCAAATTGATAAATGACCAAGGGATAGGAGATAGGCAGTTTTCAGATAAAGAAACTTCTAAATTACTAATAACTAGAGAAATGAAAACTAAAGCAACTTTGAAAAACCATCTTATTAGCTAATATAATAGAAAAGGAAGATGACAAATGTTGTGGAGGGAATGTGGGAAAATAGGTTCACTAATGCACTATTGGTGAAGTCCTGGAAAATAATTTGGAACTACTAAACTATTAAATTGTACATATCCTTTGGCCAAGAAATATTGTTACTAGGTCTGTGCCTCAGATGAAAGAGAAAAGAGCTTTTATATATATATATTATAGCACCTTTTTTGTGGTAGCAAAGAATTGGAAACTGAGAGAATTACCTTCAACAGGGGAATAGAGGAACAAGTGATGGTATATAAATATGATGGAATTCTATCATTCTATAAAAAGTAATAAATGGGAAAGACCTAGGAAGATTTAGATTTATAACTGATGCAAAATGAAGTGAGCACAACCAGAAGAATAATTTATGCAATAACTGTAATGTTGAAAATATATTCAACTCTGAAAGACTTAGTCACTCTGCCTAACATAATAACCAAACTTCCAAAAGACTCGATAAAATATGCTGTCCACCTTCACAAAAGAACACAGGGCCTAACTCAGTGCAGATTGAAGCATATTTTCTTCTCTTTTCTTGCTTTTTTTTTTTGAACATGACTAACACACATTTGCTTTGAATGTCTATACATATTTGTAATAGTTTTTATTTTTCTTTTTTTCTTAGTGAGTAAGAGATGAGAGAATGGAGAACATTTGGAACTGAGAATAAAATTAAGTAGAATTTTAAAAAATAAAATGTGGGGAAATTAGCTAGTGCAGGGGATAGAGCACCAACCCTGAAGTAAGGAGAACTTGAGTTCAAATACAATCTCAAATACTTGAAACTTTGTGATCCTGGGCAAGTCACAAAGCCTTGATTGCCTCACAAAAAATAAATGAATGAATGAGTGAATAAAATAAAATATCCTGAGAGAAGTATATGTGATATTCTCTCAGCTGACCATGTTCCCACATGAATGAATTTTTTCAATCTTTATTTTGAAGCAGAGAAAGAAGATGGATGTGTAGTAGAAAATTAAGGCAGGAAAGGGATGGGAGGGGAAGAGCTGAGGGTGAGAAATGGTGGAAGGCAACAACTAGTAACAAGTATTTTTCAAAATGTGTTGAGACTAATCTTAAAATGACAAGATATGACAACTCCATATATATATTCATTAGCAATGACTATTAATGGAGATAATTGGAAGTAGGTTGATGAAGAAATTTTTTGGTCCAGTCAGTAGCCTTTTCAGGAATCACTAAGACTAAGAACATTTGTACTTCTTAACTAACATATTTTCTCAGGGAAATTCTTCACTGGACAAATGGGAAGAAGATACAGGTTATTTCCAAAAGGTAAGAATTTTGCTTTTTTATTTTTGTTATTCAAATGGAGTATCTGTCACATCTTTCCTTATTTCCTTCCTTGATGGTGTGGAAACACAAGATTATGTAAACAAGGATCATTCTGCCTTTCTGAGAATCAGTCTTATAGAATCAGTCTTATCCAATACAAAGAACTGGGGTCTGGAAATTAGAAAACTAGGGTTCTATGAAACTTCCTAGTTGTGTGGTTCTCTTGGGCTACTTAAATACTCTTAACCACTCTTAATCTTGTTTTTTTTTAAAGTATGAATCCTAAATTCAGTATGTATATTAGCTGTCTGCATGCATTTATGCATGATCTTGATCAAATCATTTTATCAGTGCTTCATCTCTTCCTCATAAAGTAATAATACACATCCTTAGCATAGCTGACTTTCCTATCCATTCTCTCTGCGTAGTATCTTCTCATCCTCACTCACATGATTTTTCCTTTTTTTGTAGCTTCCTTGGTCCAGACCCCTCCAAAAGATCTCTGTTACCACAGCAAGTCAGTGCTATTGCCATGTCCACCTCATCGAATAGCACCTAAGTGGGAAAGGGACCCCCCTCTTAGGTCTGAGAGAATGAACAGATTCAGTGACCAACCCAACTCCATCCAATTACCAGTTTATCATTTTCACAGGACAGAGCCTACAACCTTGCCTTGTCTTAAGAATTCAGCCACAAATTCGGTGCCGTTGCCATACCTGAAGTACCAGGTTACCCCTAAGCCACCCCCATACCCATGCCAGCGCAGTCACTCTGTCTTATCTCTGCCTAACCCTGAAATCAGGACAAGGTCAACCATATCCCTGGGAAATCCCACTAAAGATATTAAACCTCCTCTCCACCCAAAATACTACACAGAGAGTCCTGATATGCTCAAGCGCTTCCCCAAGATCTCACAGGGTCAAAACTATCAGAAGGAGGAGCTGCCATATCTCAGACAGAAGTCACCAGCATTCCCATTCCCCGAGCACAGGTCTGAAGACTTGTTTCATCTCAAGCAGCAACCACCCCAGTTCCAAGTCAGCCCTCACCGTGAGGCTGAAGAGCTGTCACAGCCCAGACAGAAGCACCCAGCATCACCCCCCATCCCCAACTACCATCTGGAGGCAACATCACCCAGCAAGACCAGGGATATGGGTGACTCTCACACGTTCCCTGACCGGCAGCCCAGTGCCAGATCTGCCCCAGAAACTTGCAGTTCCTCTGCAGAAGCAGCTCAGGATAATAAGCAACAAGTAAAAATTCTAGCTTTTGTGTTGGGCAGGGGAAGAACCAAATGTCTAATTTTACAAGCCCCTTGTAAGGACCACCGTTCTAAAACAGATGTGGTTTTAGAAAAAGCATCAGACATTGAGTATTTGGTCAATGAGACTTCAAAACAGATTGATCTTCATTTCAGGGAAACCACATCATCTTTGCCTAACCTCAACCAGCAATCTGGAACTTGGGTTTCACCTTCACCCTTGCCCAAATATGTGAACAGGAGCACAAGCACAGAAGTCCCCTGGCCTCAATTCAATGTCACAAGCCTTCCATCACTGGATCCCAACCAGGAGGACAGGGGAGCCATGAGACTCCCACAAAGCTTCATCCCGTGTGCCAAAGCAGCCTCTGATCCTTCCCTATGCCTGGGCAACTGGGAGAGCTCTGAGCATGAAACCGAGGCTTTGCCAGGCCCTGACTACATGGTCAAGGGCACCAACTGGTCATCACCACCTTCTGGGCACAAAGTTAAAACACCTGAGCCAGGAGCTGATCACTTCAATGAGGTCTCACCAGACTTAAGTCATCAGGCAACAATTCTGATGGATCCTGGACAAAGAAGTTCCGCTTCACTAGTCTGGAACAGTGGGCCTGCAGCAGCATCTAGCTCAAAGACCCAAGTCATAATATCATCGTTCTCTTCCACTAACCAGAGTGAAAACCTCCCTTGTTCTAAGCTGTTGAGTAAGGATTCACTGACACTGGAGTATAAGTCCAGCAGCCAAGCTAATGTTGGCCAGCAGGATGACGAGCCAGTAGATCCTAATAACCCAGTTATCCCATCACATTGCCCTGAACAACAAATTCAGGCTGTGTGGGAGCCAGACTACCAGACCATAGTGATACTATGCCCTGATGACCATGCACAGTCTCTAAATATTTTTGACCATCAAGAGAAAGAACCACAGACCCCACACAACCAGGCCAATCATAAATTTGTTGGTTCTCAATACCAGACTCAGACTGTACCAGACCCTCATAAGATCAAACCTTCACTAAGTAATAAAACCAAAGTCATCCCTCCACTCAATAATGACCACACAACTAAGTCTGAATCACAGGCTAAGACTATTCAACCAGCAAGCTCCCTGCAACAAGCCATATCTCGATTACCAGATTATTGTAGGGTTCTCCCTCAAACCATTGCAGATTCTTTAAAGGAGACTACACCAGAAACAAGTGCCCAGGTCATCCCCTATGAAATGAAAGCAGACTTCTGGAAAAAAATGCTACAGAACCCAGACCACCAGGCCACAACTCTACTATGCCAGGATAACAGTGTAGCACCTTCATTGGGCATAGACCACCAGGTCATAACTCCACCATGCCAGGATGAGAACACTGAGACACCTTCACTGAGCATAGACCACCAGGTGACAATTCAACCATGCCAGGATGAGAATATCAAGACATCTTCACTGGGCACAAATCACCAAGTCCTAACTCTACCATGCCAGGATGAGACTGGGACACTTTCACTGGGCATAGGCCACCAAGTGATAACTCCACCATACCAGGATGAGAATATTGAGACAACTTCACTGGCCATAGACCACCAGGTAATAACTCCACCATGCCAGGATGAGAATATGGAGACACCTTCACTGGCTATAGACCACCAGGTGATAACTCCACCATACCAGGATGAGAATATTGAGACAACTTCACTGGGCATAGACCTCCAGGTAATAACTCCACCATGCCAGGATGAGAATATTGAGACAACTTCACTGAGCATAAACCACCAGGTAATAACTCCACCATGCCAGGATGAGAATATGGAGACACCTTCACTGGCTATAGATCACCAGGTGATAACTCCACCATACCAGGATGAGAATATTGAGACAATTTCACTGGCCATAGACCACCAGGTAATAACTCCACCATGCCAGGATGAGAATATGGAGACACCTTCACTGGCTATAGATCACCAGGTGATAACTCCACCATGCCAGGATGAGAATATGGCGACACCTTCACTGGCTATAGATCACCAGGTGATAACTCCACCATGCCAGGATGAGAATATGGAGACAAATTCACTGGCCATAGACCACCAGGTAATAACTCCACCATGCCAGGATGAGAATATTGAGACAACTTCACTGGCATAGACTACCAGATAATAACTCCACCATGCCAGGATGAGAATATGGAGACACCTTCACTGGCTATAGATCACCAGGTGATAACTCCACCATGCCAGGAGGAGAATATTGAGACACCTTCACTGGCCATAGACCACCAGGTAATAATTCCACCATTCCAGGATGAGAATACTGAGACAAATTCACTGGCCATAGACTACCAGGTAATAACTTCACCATGCCACGATGAGAATATTGAGACACCTTCACTGGCTATAGATCACCAGGTGATAACTCCACCATGCCAGGATAAGAATATTGAGACAACTTCACTGGGCATAGACCACCAGGTGACAATTCCACCATGCCAGGATGAGAATATTGAGACACCTTCACTGGCCATAGACCACCAGGTAACAATTCCACCATGCCAGGATGAGAATATTGAGACAAATTCACTGGCCATAGACCACCAGGTAATAACTCCACCATGCCAGGATGAGAATATTGAGACAACTTCACTGGGCATAGACCACCAGGTGACAATTCCACCATGCCAGGATGAGAATATTGAGACAAATTCACTGGGCATAAACCACCAGGTAATAACTTCACCATGCCAGGATGAGAATATTGAGACACCTTCACTGGCTATAGATCACCAGGTGATAACTCCACCATGCCAGGATAAGAATATTGAGACAACTTCACTGGGCATAGACCGCCAGGTGATAACTCCACCATGCCAGGATAAGAATATTGAGACAACTTCCCTGGGCATAGACCGTCAGGTGACAATTCCACCATGCCAGAATGAGAACATTGAGACAATTTCAATGGGCATAGACCACCAGGTGACAATTCCATCATGCCAGGATGACACTGAGGCACCTTCACTGGGCATAGACCACCAGGTCATTACTCCACCAGGGCACAATGACAGTGAGAGATCTTCACTAGACATAGACCACCATATTGTAACTCCACCAGGGCAAGATCACAGTGAGACACCTTCACTAGGTATAGACCACCAGGTGACAACTTCACCATGCCAGGATGACAAGAGTGAGAAACTTTCACTGGGCATAGACCACCAAGTGATAACTCCATCATGCCGGGATGATACTGAGATACCTTCACTAAGCATAGACCACCAGGTCATAACTCCACCATGGCAGGATGACAGTAAACAATCTTTAATGGAACTAGACTGCAAGCTCATAATGCTACCAAGGCAGAAATACATAATTCCACCATGGCAGGATGACAGTAAGACACTTCCACTGGGCATAGATCACCAATTCATAACATCATCAGGGCAGGATAACACTAAAATATCTTCACTTGGCACAGATAGCCGTATCATAACTCTATCAAGTCACAATTACAGTAAGATCCCTTTTCTGGGTACAGATCATCAGATCATAATGCCATCAGGGCAGGATGACAGAGGGACTTCTTCACTGGTCATGGATCACCAACTCACAACACAACCAGAGCAAGATGAAAGAGGGACACCTTCACTGGGTATAGATCAACAGCTCATAACGCGACCAGAGCAAGATGACAGAGGGACACCTTCACTGGGTATAGATCAACAGCTCATAACGCGACCAGAGCAAGATGACAGAGGGACACCTTCACTGGGTATAGATCAACAGCTCATAATGCGACCAGAGCAAGATGACAGAGGGACACCTTCACTGGGTATAGATCAACAGCTCACAACACCACCAGAGCAAGATGAAAGAGGGACACCTTCACTGGGTATAGATCAACAGCTCACAACACCACCAGAGCAAGATGACAGCAGGACACCTTCACTAGGCATAGACAACCAGCTCACAACACAACCAGAGCAAGATGAAAGAGGGACACCTTCACTGGGTATAGATCAACAGCTCATAACGCAACCAGAGCAAGATGACAATGGGACACCTTCACTAGACATAGACCACCAGCTCACAACACGACCAGAGCAAGATGAAAGAGGGACATCTTCAGTAGGCATAGACCACCAGCTCACAACACAACCAGAACAAGATGAAAGAGGGACACCTTCAGTAGGCATAAACCACCAGCTCACAACACAACCAGAGCAAGATGAAAGAGGGACATCTTCAGTAGGCATAAACCACCAGCTCACAACACGACCAGAGCAAGATGAAAGAGGGACATCTTCAGTAAGCATAGACCACCAGCTCACAACACAACTAGAACAAGATGAAAGAGGGACATCTTCAGTAGGCATAAACCACCAGCTCACAACACAACTAGAACAAGATGAAAGAGGGACACCTTCAGTAGGCATAAACCACCAGCTCACAACACAACTAGAACAAGATGAAAGAGGGACATCTTCAGTAGGCATAAACCACCAGCTCACAACACAACCAGAGCAAGATGAAAGAGGGACACCTTCAGTAGGCATAAACCACCAGCTCACAACACAACCAGAGCAAGATGAAAGAGGGACACCTTCAGTAGGCATAAACCACCAGCTCACAACACGACCAGAGCAAGATGAAAGAGGGACACCTTCAGTAGGCATAAACCACCAGCTCACAACACGACCAGAGCAAGATGATAGAGGGACACCTTCAGTAGGCATAGACCACCAGCTCACAACACAACTAGAGCAAGATGATAGAGGGACACCTTCCCTGGGTATAGACCACCAGCTCACCACACCATCACAGCAAGATGACAGAGGGACACTTTCATTGAGTAAAAACCACCAGCTCATAACACCACCAGAGCAAGATGAGAGAAGGGTACCTTCACTGGGCATAGTTCACCAGCACATAACACAACCACACCAGAATGGTGGTACAAATATTTCATGGAGCATAGACCATGAAATAACAACTCTCCCTGGTTCTGACCACCTCACCATCACTACATCAAGTCCACATCTCAAATTAGGGGCTTTATTGGAGCCCAGTGATCAGATTACAACTCTCCATGACCTAAATGGTGAGGCAAGTATGTTAATGAGACCAGAATACCAAAAAACAACTTTACTTGGTTACAGCAAGCAGGTTGAAACTGGACTAGACACCAATAACAGCCAGAGCATACTTCCAGCAGGCAAGGATGATAGAGTTATAGTCTCACTTACATCTAAAAAAAAGACATTTCCTTTATCCACTCTCACCCACCAGAAGGATACTACAACAGGTTATGGCCACCACCAGACTATGGCTCCATCGACCTCTGACTTCAGAGATCAGGCTCAGTCTGGATTCCAATATCAGACTGTAAAAAAGAAAGAAATTCCATGGCGTTTGAAGTACATCAAACCATATATCATTCAAGGCAGGGGCAATGTGTCTGCTAGAACTGTAAATGCCATCATCAATTCCATTCCTGAGGAGAAAATAAAAAGGGATATATGTAAGCAGATTCTTTTTCGGCAAATGAAAGAAACTCCCCCTCAGAGACCTGGTGAATGCATGTCAATCAGCTATTCAATCTGCTTAGAATGTGCCTCCTGGGTCCCAGATGGCTGTCTCCATGACAAGGGAAAGAAAAATCAATTTGAAGCAGAAATGTTGGCCATACCAATGCCTCTGCCTGGCTCTGAAGAGGAGATGGGCTTAAAATTTGTCTTGAAAGTACCCTATAACTCCTTCGCCTTCTTCACTCAGGTTTTCCCAGAGCTCAATGTGCAATGGCCATCATACTATTCCCCATACTTTCCATCATTCTCCCGTAAACACAGTGTGAGCCATATGCCAGCAGAAGACAAGTGGCTTGATAACTCAAAAACTGATAGTTACCCACAGAAAATTAAAACATCTAAAAGTCAACAGCCAGTCACAGATGAGAATCTGCCCCAAAGGAGGGAGGGTAATGAAAAGTCGAGGGGACAAGACAAAGGTTTCAAATCTCTGCTTGAGAAATTTCAAAGGCAAAGACAAAATTAAATTAACCATCTTTTTCTGTGAAAATGATTGTGTACCTTTGAAACAAGTCTGATTTTGTGTCTTATGTTTTTCTCCTCCCTCTCCTACTGTATTTTAGCCTCCAGTCAGACAGATTACACTCAGATTGAAGGGAGCTCCAAAGGACAGAATAATCATGTTCTGTCTTCCCTTCCTTCTCCCCCGCCCCCCCCCCCAAAAAAAAAAAAAAAAAGGCTCAGTAAAGGGAAAATATCCATTCACTATTTTATTCTGACCTTTTCTTCCCCCAAATCCCTTAATAAAACTTATCTTTCCCTATTTTTGTATTTCAAAGGTAAAATCCATGACCTCATCAATATCAGCATTTCCTCAAACAAGACGTTACAAATTTGGTAAACTTTAATGGTCAGTGTATCTTCTACTTAGGTAAAAAAATCCAAAACTGTCTTCTGGCTTAAACTTTTTGATGATGAATCTATGCACACATGGAGGAGCTCTTCCTGGCAAACCCCTCATTACTAGGTGAACACTTAAAATATTTCCAACGTTGTATAGGTCCTGCCAAATAAGACAGTCTCCGAGAATCCCATGCTTATCTCTACCATATAGTGAGATAAGATAGTAGGACTTTGGAAGCATTTTTCAAAGGAAAATAGAAAATAGAGAGGAATCTTGATTATTATATGGATCTTTTTCTGTTGAGCCATATTTCTTACTGGTCTTTTCAGACTTAAGAGACACAATTCTTGCAATATGCTGAAAACTCATCTGCTTCATGGAGTGTTCCTTCCTGTCTGCCAGAAAAAAAAAAAGTCTGGATTCACAACTTTCTTGTAGTATTCTGAAGCTGGCAGAAATGAATGAGCTAAAATGAATCTTTCCTTTTCCTAAAAAAAACTGAAAAACATCATAGTTTCAATTCTTACATATATATATGTATATATATATATATATATATATGTATATATATATATATATATATATATATATATATATATATATATATATATGATTTTTAATCTAATGACATTATTGACAAGGTGAAGATGCAAATGCCTTACTTTCACAGGTCCCTAGTTAAATTCAAAAACCATTCCTTAAATGCAAACTTAGGCAGAAGGGCAGCAAACTCAAAGATGGCAAAAGCTATTCCATCATCTGATCTTGGGTCATCAAAGCTGATGAAATAGATGGCATGGACTTGCCCACTTTAGAATAAGTGGTGAAAGACAGAGATATATCAAAGCCCAAAGTCAACTCTTGAAAATGAAATATGTGCCCAGGTACTGTATTTGGCAGTGGTAATAAAAATACAATGAAAGCTACACTCCCTACAAGGCAACAAAGATATACATATGTAAGTATAGACATAATTATATTCAGAATAAGTGTAAAGTGAAAAAATACAAGATAATTTAAGATGGAGGGTATCAACAGCTGGGTCAATCAGAAAAGGTTCCAGGTTTCATGCAGAAAGAGTTGCTTGAGCTGCATCTCAATAATTTTATCAGAGGATTTTATGAATTCAGATCTGTAAAGTGTTTTCCAGGCATGGGATCCATTCTACTGAAGGTAAAAAAACTATATACAGAGTATATTAAAGTACATACAAAGTAAATGTGAAGTCATTTCAGAAGCAACCAAAAAAGAACTGGAGGTGGGTATGGGCAGAAATCAGGAAAAGAAGGCCTTATGTAAAAATTGGTGCTTGAGTCAAACTTACAAGGAAACAAAGAATTCTAAGAGGCAGTGGTTAAAAAAAAGAAGTACATACTAGGTATGGGATACTCCAAAGGCATATGAAAATAGAACCTAAAATGTAAATGATAGCAAAAATGGCGAGTTGGTTGGGCTGGAGAGTAGAGGAAGTATTTATAATAAGGTTGGATCCAGGTTGTAATAACACATTAAATAATGGAAGAGTTTGGGTCAGATCCTAGAAAAGGGTCTCTGGATCCCTAGAGATATCCAGATAACACTTTGGGAAATGCTGACTTAAAGGAATAATATATTACTCAGAATTATTTTTTAAAATAGGAATGTGACTACCCACTCCTAGACTACTCCTGGAATATTTCCTCTGCTAGAAACATTTTTTTTTTTTTTTAAATTAAGACAACTTAGAGGTATCACTTCATACTCTCAGATTGGCTAAGATGATGGGAAAAGATAAATGCTGGAGAGGATGTGAGAAAACTGGGGCATTAATACATTATTGGTAGAGTTGTATTGATCCAACCATTCTGGAAAGCAATTTGGAGCTATACCCTTTGGGCACACAGCTATCAAACTGTGCATATCCTTTGATTCTGCAGTGTCTTTACTGGTTCTGTATTTCAAAGAGATTCTAAAAAAAAAAAAAAAAAAAAAAGGAATGTAACAGCCCTTTTTGTAGAGGCAAGGAACTGGAAACTGAGTGGATGCTCATCAATTGGAATGGCTGAATAAGTTATGGTATATGAATATTATGGAATATTGTTGTTCTATAAGGAAGAATTATCAGGATGATTTCAGAGAGGTCTGGAGAGACTTCCATGAACTGATGATGAGTGAAATGAGTAGAACCAAGAGAACATACAACAAGAAGATTATGTGATGGATATGGCTGTTTTCAACAATGAGGTGATTCAGGTCAGTTCCAATGGTCTTGTGATGAAAAGTGCCATCTGCATTCAGAGAGAGGACTGTGGAGACTGAATGTGGATCACAACATAGTATTTCACCTTTTTTTGTTGTTGTTTGCTTGCTTTTTTTTTCTCTTGTTTTCTCCTTCTTGGTTTTATTTTTCTTCTGTAGCTTGATAAATGTGGAAATATGTATAGAAGAATCATACATGCTTAACCTGTATTTGATTACTTGCTATTTATTGGCTCATCCCTAGGGGAGGGAGTGAGAGGAAGGAAGGGAGAAAAATTTAGAACAAGGTTTTGCAAGGTTGAATTTTGAAAACTATCTTTGCATTTATATTTTTCCCCGGAGGCAATTGGGGTTAAGTGACTTGCCCAGGGTCACGCAGCTAGGTGTTAAGTGTCTGAGACCATATTTGAACTCAGGTCCTCCTGAATTCAAGGCTGGTGCTCTATCCACTGCACCACCTAGCTGCCCCCTTTTTGTATATATTTTAAAAAATAAAAAACTATTATAAAAAATATTTTTTAAAAAAGAATTGCTAGCTATACACACTTGCTCAGTGATATCTTTCCCCTTACCCCAAGTTATTTGCCATTGACAATTTGTTAGAGACTTTGTTGTTTGTTGTCATTTTAGTCCTGTCCAATTCTCCATGGCCCCATTTGGAGTTTTCTTGGCAGAGATACGAGAGTAGTTTGCCATTTCCTTCTTCAGTTCATTTTATAGATGAGATGAAACAAACGAGGTTAAGTGGCTTCCCCAGGGTCACTCACTTAGGAAGTATCTGAACTCAGTATTTGAACCCAGGAAGATGAGTCTTTTGACTCCAGACGCAGCACTCTATTCTCTGTTCCACTTAACTGACCCAGAGAAAGACAATTTCTAAATCAGATTTACTTCTAAATCATTGCACTTTTTGCCAGCCCATTTACATGTGCCATAATATGACACATGACACAACCAGATACAAATTCATTTTACATGGAAATATAAAAAATGTTTCCTTGGTAAACAATTTCTCCTCACCATTGAACTTTTACATGTAGTCTTAATGCAACTGTCCAAATCAATACATTAGAAACACCTATACTTTTTACTCAATTAAGTATCTATAGTGAATATCATGGTGAGGTAGCAGTTACCAGTTTCCAGACCCCAATGAGGCTAGTCACCCCTACAATTATCAGGGTACTATATCTTCGTCATTCTCCTTTCCTTCTCCAGATATTTTTGTTTGATTCCAGGGTTGCTGTGACTAGGCTCTCTGAGTATTTTCATGAGAATTAGTACTATTTGTCCTTACATCTTTTATTTCCCTGATTGCCATATGGCTATTGCCCTAGTTAACAGTTCCCAGATCAAATAGTATCGTGTTAGTTCCCTTTTCCCAATTATTTGCAGCTAATAGTTCAGGTCACCAGTATACAAATCCATTTCTCGATAGAATTTGTTTTTAAGTAATGAGAGTGGTTGGTAACACCTGAATGAAGTGTCAGATTTTTATCTAGCTCTAAGTAAGCAGGGTGATCAATGCCTCCCATTCATGAGATCTGTTAAGTAGCAAAACACTATTTGCTTAGCTTGAAAACAATACCACACATCCATACACATATACATACAATGCACACATACATGAATGTAAAGTTCTGTTGTCTTCAGAGACTGCCAATCACTCTCTGGAAGGAGATCTGCTGTCTCAACTCAATCTCTCCACTGCCAACTACCTAGAGACTCGCCTCCCTTGCTCAATGTTGCTTCTTTTATCCTCCCAGAGAATGGGCGTGGAATAACTCAGGGCCTTCTGGGAAAAAATACTTCAACCAATGAACTTGCTCCTCCTAAGCATGCAAGCTCCTCCCCAGAATTTTGAAGGGGTAAAACTCCCAGTAAAGGCCGGGAACTAGAGAATTGTTAAGTACTGACTTAGCACCTAGTAAGAACCTAATATCTCATTATCTCATTAGCACTTAGTAAGAACCTAACACATGAACACACACACATATATCCTCGATTTCACTTTTATTCATCAATTCTGCAAGGGCAGAAGTTTTACTACTAGCCAATCCTAGCAAAAGTGAAGGATGATTGCTTTCAACCCCACAATATATGTCAGTTTCTTAAGAAATCCCATCACCTGGGCCAGATGATATATGGTACTGCATTCTTGACCAGAGTCAGAAAATGTCTAACTTGTCCATCACTATCATTTTTTTTATTATAGTTTTTTATTTACAAGATATATGCATGGGTAATTTTTCAGGATTGACAGTTGCAAAATCTTTTGTTCCAATTTTTCCCCTGCTTCCCCCACCTCCTCCTGCAGATGGCAGGTTGACCAATACTTGTTAAATGTTAAAGTATAAGTTAAATACAATATATGTATACATGTCCATGTTAAATATGTTAAAGTATAAGTTAAATACAAAATATGTATACATGTCCAAACAGTTATCTTGTTGCACAAGAAGAATCGGACTTTGAAACAATGTATAATTAACCTGTAAAGGAAATCAGAAATGCAGGCGGACAAAAATAGAGGGATTGGGAATTCTATATAGTGGTTCATACTCATCTCCCAGAGTTCTTTCGCTGGGTGTAGCTGGTTCAGTTCATTACTGCTCTATTGGAACTGTTTTGGTTCATTTCATTGTTGGAGATCAGAATTGTTGTCTATCAGAATTGATCATCATGTAGTATTATTGTTGAAATATACAACGATCTCCTGGTCCTGTTCATTTCACTCAGCATCAGTTGATGTAAGTCTCTCCAGGCCTTTCTGAATTCATCCTGCTGATCATTTCTTACAGAACAATAATATTCCATAACATTCATATATCATAATTTACCCAACCATTCTCCAATTGATGGGCATCCTCTCTGTTTCCAGATTCTGGCCACTACAAAAAGGGCTGCCACAAACCTTCTTGCACATACAGGTCCCTTTCCCTTCTTTAAGATCTCTTTGGGATATAAGCCTAGTAGTAATGCTGCTGGATCAAAGAATATGCACAGTTTGATAACTTTTTTGGGCATAGTTCCAAATCACTCTCCAGAATGGCTGGATGTATTCACAACTCCACCAACAATGCATCAGTGTCCCAGTTTTTCCTCATCCCCTCCAACATTCCACATTATCTTTCCCTGTCATTCTAGCCAATCTAAGAGGTGTGTAGTATCACTATTAATTTTTGGTCTATTTTTTGTAGTAGTATTTCTGATTCTACTTCTCAATCTCTGCCTTTTCTGATATTTTCAGTGGCAAGAAGAAGATAATAATAGCTAACATTTATTAGCATAGCCATGCTTCTCTTCAATTTATTTTAGAAAAGTGTTTTTTTTTACTTTGAAATTGTTATTAGTGTTCATGAATAATACAGTAATTTTAAAATAAATTAATATTTTAATATTTTATCACCTCTAATTTCTAAAAGAGAAAAATATTGATATAGCCAACATAAAGAAAAGTTATGTAGGGTCCTCAATTATTTCTTAAAATGTAAAGGAGTCCTGAATCTAAGTGATAAAAGCAGTGGCTGGTGTAGGGTCAGGCTAATTTGATGCAGAAGTATAGTGGGCTAGGCTCCAAATAGAGAAGGTGCTTTCTCCTTCAAAAACTAAATTAAAGCTTTTGGAAATACAGTGTGACTCTGGACTAAAATAAAGATGAAGGGAGGAAAAGTGGTGTCTGAGTTTGTTGTTGTTTAATCCAAATTGAAAACCTGAATAAATTGGCCTGATTGATGCTAATCAATTCAGTAAATACCCATACTTATACTTATAATAGACTGGAGAAGGAAATAGCAAACTACTGCAGTATCTTTGCCAAGAAAATCCCAAATGGGATAATGAAGAGTTGGGAACAACTGAAATGATTGAACAACAACAAAAGAACAAGCTTGAGAAGGGGAGACTACTTGGAAGAGAGCAGAGAAGATGATAACTGACCTAAGTTTCCAAGAAAACCAAGGATTCCAAGAAGTAAGTGTTAGGAATGAGAACAATACAACAGAGGAAGCCACAGAGGCAGGAGATGGAATGTCTTAAGGGAGGAATGATAAATAGGCTAGTATGACTTTCCCTGTTGCCTACCACCTGTGGGACCTCAGGTAAACTATTTAACATTACTGTGACTCCCATTTTCTCATCGAACCATAAAATTTATGGAGGAGAATAATGTGCAAGAATGCTAGAAATATAGAAAAAGATCAGGCAGTGAAGAACTTGAAATGTCAGCAATAGGAATTTATAATTGTTGCAGGGGTATATGGTTGGGAGTACAGGTTGGGACCTAGAATTTGTCCTTCAAAGAAAGGTTTCTATTATTATGCCATAGTTCTCTTTTAATATCCTGACCCAGTTTCCCTAACTGTCCTATTCAGTTACTCTGCCTCAGGTTATAACCATTCCCTCTTAATGTTAGGATAAAGGTCTTATATCTTAGACCTTAGGCTATAATCATTCCCTCTTAATGTTTGATGGGATAAAGGTCTTTATCCATTTTAGACATCATTAGACTATTAGGAGCCTCTCCAGTACCTCCCTTGGTGATGTCATTGTCCTTGTAACCCTATAAAAGAATCTTATATCTGACATTCAGAGCTGGATTCTTTGAGAGGATAGTCTCCTTCAGTCCTGGGACCAACCATGGTCTCATTTGGTCTCAGTAAATCTCTCTATTAAATAAATTGTTAAACTGTTCTCTAATCTCTATCTTGCTCAGTTTCTCTGGCATTACACTAGTTTTGTCTTTGGTGGTGAGCATATGTAAACAGAGCCCATTGGTTACAAGCATAAGTCATGTTGGAAGAGGAAGATTTGATTTTTGATTTGATATTTCCTTTTTGATTTGATTCTTCTTGTGCAGCATGATAAATGTAGAAATATGTATGGAATAATTGCATTTTGGTTTGTTTTTTTTAGATTCTTTGTCATCCATTCTTTTTCTCTTTTTTTTTTTTTTTTTTTTTTTTGAATCATGTTAGCAGAAAAAAATCAGAGCAAAAGTGAAAAACCATGGGAAAGGGGGGAAAAAATGGAAAAAAGAAATGAATGTAGAATGTGTTGATTTACATTCAATCGCCACACTTCTTTTTCTGGATTCAGATGGCATTTTTTGACTAAAGTCAATTGGGATTGCTTTGGATCACTGAATACTGAGAAGAACCAAGTCTTTCATAATTCATCATTGCACATTATTATTGTTATTGTGTACAATGTATTCCTGGTTCTGCTTGTTTCACTCAGCATCAGTTCATTTAAATCTTTCCAGGCCTCTCTAAAATCAGCATGTTCATCTTTTTTATAGAATAATATTCCATTATCTTCATATACCACAACTTATTCAGCCATTCCCCAATTGATGGCCATCTACTCTTTTTCCAATTCTTTGCCACCCCAAAAAGAGCTGCTACAAACATTTTTGCACATATGGCACCTTTTCCATTATTTATTATTTCTTTGGGATACAGACCCAGTAGTAGAACTGACGAGGGAGAACCCCAAAACTCTAAAACTTCTTGAAGGACAAATTCTCCTTGAATCCTAGTCTCTCTAAAAAGACCCCACCAGAGGGAAAGAGAACAAACAGTTTCATTCTCTTATCTAGGTGGGGCTAGTTGAGTCTGAGTTGGAGAATCTAACTCCACTGAATTGGAGATTGGTCGAGAAACACTCATTCAATTCTAACATTCTCTATTCAAACTCCAGCTCAAGTTGCATCAGCCCCCATCAAGAGCAACCCCCAGCTTGTAGCCAAGGCCTCAATTATAAAATTAGCCAACTTGGGACTCAGTCCTTGCAGAGGAACTTCTTTCTCCCTGGCATAGCAGCAACCTCTGCCCACTGAAATGAAATTCTCTTTCAATGTTACCCTCTCTTTATCTTTCTCATCTATTTCCCTAAAAGACTTTATACCTCTCTGTCAGGATTTCTCTGCTAGAAATTCTCTAGCTCCCTGCCAGGACTCCTCCACTAGAAACTTTACTTCTCTGCCGGGACCTTACCACTAAGGAATTCAGAGTTTATATTCATGCATAGCAAAGGCTGATTTCCTAATGCCAATAATAAGCTTCTTTTAACAGCCTAGCTTTTCGGGTTCCTAAATTCCTTTACAAAGGACCTCTGTGCCGCCAGAAGGGGGTTCCCACAACTCCCTACCCTGCATCGAATCCTAGAGGGATTTAGGGGAATCAAGCTTCTTCATTTGTTTCCCTGAACCCCAAACTTGCCACTAACCTCATTTAATTCCCTGACCATCAGGAACTCTAACATCATCAGAACTATTGGGTCAGGGCATGCACTATTTTATAGATCTTTAGGAATAGTTCCAGATTAATCTCCAGAATAGTTGGATCACTTCACAACTCCACCAACAATGCATTAGTGTCTCAATTTTCCCACAGCCCCTCCAATATTCATCATTATCTTTTCCTGTCATCTTAACCAATCTGAGAGATATGAGGTGGTACCTCAAAGTTGTTTTAATTTGCATTAATCAAGAGCAATTTAGAGCATTTTTTCGTATAACTATAGATGATTTAATTTTGTCATCTGAAAATTGTCTATATCTGCTGGAGAATCACACATGTTTAACCTATTTGGGATTACTTGCTATCTAGGGGAGGAGGATGAGAAAAAGGGAGGGAGTAAAATTTGGAACACAAAGTTTTGCAAAGGTGAATGTTGAGAATGACCTTTGCATGTATTTTGAAAAATAAAAAGCTATTGAAAAAAAATTATTTCTTTTTTAAAAGAGTTCCTAGCTATACATACTTGCTCAGGGATAGTTTTCCAGGTTTTTGCATTTGATTTCATCCCACTCTGTGATTCTTGCTCTCACTTGTTTCAGATGGGATTTGCAAATGATTGCTTTATTGTTTCCTACATACTTTATCTACATTTAGGACATGCTTATCCAGGATGATTTCAGAGAGGCCTGGAGAGACTTACATGAACTATTACAATAATTTCATATAAAAGTTTAATTCATATAAATCAATTGCCATAATAAGAAGATGAAAGGGCCTAAAATTGGTTTAGTCAGTAAGTAGTTACTGTCAAATTGAGAGATAAAGGCAGCCAATAGCAAAACTAATGTATAGAATGTGAGATCATTGGGAAAATTGTATAGTATATGGTAGAAGATGTGAGTAGAAACAACAGAACATTTACACAGAGACAACAAGATTATGCAATTGATGGAGGTTGAGGTCCCTTTAAGAAACCCTCCACATGGCTGACCTTTGATTTACAAATCCTGCTCAGTGGGCTTTCCCCATCCCCCACCAGATCTGAGCTCAATGCTGACCCTGGCTGAAAGTGCCTGGGACTCCACCCACCTTCAAGATCACCAAGAGCTTATAAAAGAGGCTACTTTTGGAGTCCACATTTGCAGAAGTCCTAAGCATGGCATCCTTATGTTGGTCATGCCAAGGGTTTCTGCCCACCAGACCTAATCCTGGGCCTTTTTATCTCTACCTCAACTTTACTAACTAAACTTTACTCCTAAACCCCTACAATAAACCTTTTTATCAGTCTAGGTTTTCGGGCTTGTAAATTCATTTACGGGGGGGACTCTGTGCCGTCAAGCAACTGTCTTTACGCCGACCCAAAAGAGGGATTCCCCTTTCCCTAACTCTCATCACAATGATCAATTCTGATGGACTTGGTTCTTTTCAACAATAAGATGATTCAGGGCTGTTCCAATGGTCTTGTGATGAAGAGAGCCACCTGTATCCAGAGAGAGGATTGTGGAGACTGAGTGTAAATCACAACATTGTTTTTTGGAGGTTTTTTAAAATATTTTTTTGTTATCTGCTTGCATTGTTTTCTTTCTCATTTTTTCCCTTTTTGATCTTTCTTGTGCAGTATGACATTTATGGAAATATGTATAGAAGAATTGCACATGTTTAACATATATATTGGATTATTTACTATCTAGGGCAGGAGGTGGGGGAATGGAGAGGGAAAATTGGAACACAAAGTTTTGCAAGGGTGTGATGACTTTGTTAGCACCCTGTATACCTTAGAATCAGCCGGAGTCAGGATAAGCAAAAGTCTTTAATCTTTATTCTTGATCTTTAGTGGTAAAAGTGAAGGGAATGGACATGGGGGATACCCACAACCTCTCCTCTTCATCTCCTGCTCAGAAGTGACTCTTGCTAGTCTTACTCCACCTCCTAGTTCCTCCTATAATTCTCTGTGTACATCAAACAATTGGGTCAGCACAGAATAGTGGGAAGGCCCATTTTCCAAGCATATTCTAATAAGAGTATTGTTCAATCAGTAATTATCCTTAAGTGCTTGATTATCGGACCACAGTGCATTAACTCAAGAGTTTCAGCCCTTTACACAAAGGTGAATGTTGAAAACTATCTACATGTGTTTTGAAAATGAACAACTTTACATAAAAAAAAAAAAAAAATAGTATTTACTTAATAGGCATTTTGAAAGCAGAAATAAAATAAAATAAAATAAAATAAAAAAGGATATGCTTGTCACCGGGTGTCTTATTATGGTCTTGGTGACGTTTAGATTTAGGGAACTCAAATGAAATTAGGGTTTCTGGTGGTCAGAAAGTTAAATGAGGTCTAGTGGCAGGTTTGGGGTTCAGGGAATCAAATAGAGTTCCCCTGTAACCCATTGAGATTCAGTTCAAGGGTAGGGAGTTTTGGGGACTCCCTTCTGGTGGCAGAGGCTTTCTGTAAAGGAATTTACAGACCCAAAAACCTAGATTGATAAAAATTTTGGAATTGGAAATAAGATTAAAGTCTGGTTAGGGAAATAGGTGAGGGTAAAGAGAAGATAGCACTGGAAAGAGTATACCAGTGGACAGAGGCTCCTTGGGCTGCCCAGCATGGTATAGCTGGCATGTTTAGAACCTCTGCAAAGAGAGGATTTTAGTTTGGTTCTTTTTATAATGAGAAACTTAGTTAAAGGGGGCCCGTGGGTGGAGTTCCAAGTTGGCTCCTAGATGGGTTTCAGCTAGAGCTAGAATTTGAACTGAATTCAATGAGTTTTAGGACTGAGCCGACCCCACCCAGATAACAAAGATGAAACTGTTTGTCCTTGGGGTGGGGTCCCTCACTGAGGCAAAGTTGAAGGAGATTTTCTCCTTTAAGGATTTTCAGAGTTTTGGGGTCCTCTCTTCAGTCTTATGGTCTAAACAGCTAGATTTCTCCTAGGTAGGTTTAATGGAAAGAAAAAAAATCAATGAGTTGATAAGCATTTATTAAGCACTAGAAAAGCAAAAGACAATCCTTGCTCTCTAGAAGCTTACAATTTAGTGGGGAAGACAACACGCAAACAGCTAAGAACGAGGAAGCATTATATAGGATAAATCAGGAAAAATCAAGAAGGAAGTGTCATCAAAAAAGACTTCCTGTAGATGATAAGATTTTACCTAGTACTTAAAGGAAACAGGGAAAGACAAGAAGTTAAAATGATATGGGAACATTCCAGGTGTGGGAGACAACCAGAGAAAATGCTCAGAACTAGGAGATGGAATATCTTGTTCATGAAACAGAAGACCAGTGTTACTTGCATTGAAGATTACATGGAATATGTGGAGAGGTGGTGGGGGTGAAGGTGGAGGGGATAAGAAGATTGGAAAAGTGGAGAGAAGGGTGGTATGATCACATTATTAAGGACTTTGAATACCTGGTAGGATTTTGTATTTGATTTTAGAGTGAGACAGAGAGCTACTAGATTTTATTGAAGGGGGGGGGGGGGGCTGTGACATGGTCAGAACTCTGCTTTTGGAAAATCACTTTAGTGGCTGAATGGAGAATGGATTGGAGTGGGGAAAGACTTGTGGCAGGCAGACCCACAAGTAGGCTATTGGAGTAGGCATGAAGTAAGACCATATCCAGGGAGGTGGCAGTTTCAAAGTAGAAAAGGAGGAGTTATTCAATGTTGCAAAGGTGAAATCAATAGACCTTGGCAACATCTAGGATATGAGGGGTCAAAAATTGTGAGCTTGGGGAGAGAATGGGAGAATGGTAGTAATACCATCCACACTAGGAAGGAAATTTGGAAGGGGGAAGGAATTAAGAGAAGATGAGTTCAATTGTGTACTTGTTGAGTTTACGATGTTTGGGGAATATCCAATTCAAGATATCTAATAGGCAGTTAAAAGATATGAGTGAAATTTAGGAGAAAGATTAAGGAATAAATACTAGATTTAAGAAATATCAATATAGAGAGAATAATTGAATCTATGGGAGGTGATGAGATTTCCAAGTGAAATAATATAGAGAAGAGAAGAAAGTATAGAACAAAGCCTTGTGGGTTACTATGACAAGCATGACCAGCATGAAGATTCAGCAAAGGAGATTAAAGATACAAAAAGAACTTTAGCAAATACATAATCAGGTTCAAGGGGAGTTATTTTGTATCTTTTGGCTTTGGGATTTTTAAATTTTAAATTATATCTTTCCCATATATTGAAAATACACACTATCCATTTTATGAAGTCACACAAAACATTTCCAAATTATATTTGTTAATAATCAAATCATTATTCACATTCCCAGTGTATTTCAAAACTAGGAAAGAATTTCCTTATTTATGCATATGACTATTGAAATATTCATGACATAGAGATTCCCAGTTTAAATTAATAAATGCACATTTTTATTTTTAAATAACTTTTTTATTCATTAATATAAAAGTAATATGATATCCTCTTTAATGACCAAATTTTCTTATCTTTTTAAAAAGTGTATTCTGTTGGGGCAGCTAGGTGGCACAGTAGATAGAGCACCAGCCCTGAAGTCAGGAGGACCTGAGTTCAAATTGGCTCTCAAACACAATACTTCCTAGCTGTGTGACTCTGGGCAAGTCACTTAAGCCCAATTGCCTCAGGGGGGAAAAATGCATCCTGTCTTTAATTGTATGTTACTAATAAAGTGATCACATTTGAAGTTGAAGTTGAGACACTTGTGCAGTAGTATGCTGGTATTTGACAACCAGCTGTCCAGGAAAAATTTACATATATATATATATATGTATGTAGGTATGATATACTTTTTAAACTTTCTTAATTTTCATTAACATTTTCTTTATTACTTAAATCTAGAAAATCAACAAAATCTCATTCAAGCTCTGATTTGTAGTATTTGCTAATTTCTGATGTGTAAATTATCACACTGAAAATTTAATAATAGGCTTCCTTTAGCAGATTCAAGTTGACTCTAGTTTACTCCTAACACTCATGACTATAGTCTAATCTTGGATCCTTGGGTACATAATTGGCATATAAAGATCTCATAAACCCATGTTCATCTCTCATGGATCTTTGTATAAACATATTATCTCTTCTATACTCAAAAGATTTAGAGATAAGAAGGACCTTAGAGGTGTTCTAATACAATCATTCATTTATAGAGAAGAAAACTAAGGTCAGATGAGTTTAAATTAATTGCCAGTGGATATATGGATTAAATGTAGCAGAGATGGGATTTAAATCAAGATTCTCTGACCAAAAATCTAATGTTCCTCTCTACAATGCCACCCGGAAAGACTATTTTATTCCTGTATAGATTTTCCACAGAAAAGGCCCGCCATCAATATTTGTCAGAAGGATGAACACTGGATGCAAATCAGAAAGGACAGAAACACCAAGGATTCAATATTAGAGATCTGGGACTTATAACAATGTCAGGTTGTTCATTTCAGAGAATAAACTAATCATAAAGTGACTCATTTCATGGATCATGAATTGCCATACATATTTCAATGTCTAATTATAAAGGCAGCATATATGATAGATAAGGCAGGCATTGGATTTAGGGTTAGAAAGGACCTGGGTTCAAATACCAACTCAAGATACTTTGCTAGATATTAATTCAGGGCAAATTCATCTTTGTGTTACTCAGTTTCTTCATCTATAAAAAAAAAGGGGGGGGGGAGGAGGGAGAACATTGGATTCAATAGCTTTTAGGTTCCTGTAAGCTCTAAATCAATTGTATAAATCTCTGGTTTGAGATCTAAATCTGTGAATTTGTAGTGTATAAATTGGGCTCTTATCTTACATTGTGAACCAGAAAATACCATAGGCACAAACAGCTGTTCAGGAAGTGCTCAAATAAACTCAGTTTAAAAGGGACTGGGTTAGGGACCGAGTATGTAAAAAAAAAAAAAAAAAAAAAAGTCTGCAAAGTGGGACTCATTTCTCCTTGTCTACTGCAGTTCAGATAGTATGACATCCTTGGTGCAAAGGAACTCTCACCTTCTTAACTTTGAAGAAAGCTTGGGAAGAAAAACACAATTTGGGGAGTAAATTAGAGACGGAAGTATACTCAGGTTCAGGGATAATAGGGTATCAAGAGGTGGGGGTGGGGGGATAGACTTATACCTGTTCTTGGTTTATAATGTGTATCACAAGGGACAAAGCTTATAAACCTTACACTCCCAAAATTTTTTGTTTCTATAAAGGGAGAAAGGGAGAAAGCAGAAATCTGAGGCCAAAACAAAAGCAAAATACTATCCAAACGTCTAAAATGCTTTGCTTCATAACCATTTCATATTCATTTCTGTATCATTTTCACATTTGGGTGTTGATCAGTCTTTTCTCTGCATTCTTGCTGATTTCTTACACATAAAAAATGAGGATTAACAATCATTCCTTAAAGAAACTCCTTAAATTGGGGGTGAAATTCTTAGAAGGCTGGAATCTGATCCTTTTTCTTTATCTGAAAAAGACAAAATCATGAATAATGAGAACTAAAATTTCCTTTAGCTTGCTTGTGCTCCTAAAGGAACCTGCAATAATCTCCTAGCTTCAACAGTCATAGAACGTAACTACCAACTGTCATTCCTATTCTCCAGTCGTTTTAATGTTTGTCTGCATACCAATAGACCTACTGCAAGTTTTCTAGAGATATAGATACCAAATCTACCCTGAAAATACAGATTTCAATATTGCCACTTAGACAGCCGGACACAAGAGAAAGATTTAAAGGAAGGACTGGGGGCTTCAAATACCAGATGTCCAAGGCCCTTGCAGGATCATTTACCTATCCTTGTCACCAGATGACACTTCACCGAAGCCAGGACTAAGACAGGACTAGCATGACTATTTTCCTGTTACAAGGCTATGTTGAAAGAGGGCCACATTTGCCCTCTTATTTTGTTCAAATCACTGTTCCAGGACAACAGCTTCACTGTTACAATGCCCTGACCATTGATGACTTGGACTGTCATTTTATGACATCCCAATTTGGGAGCCAAGGCTTTCAACTTCAAGGTCTCTGTGCCCTAACATCTGGATTGGAACTCCAAATGTGCTCTCATTGGCCCCAACCATGAGGCCTAAATAATTATTCCTGGGATGTAAGACCCAGAATCACAGCTAATCCTTCACCATGTCTGGACCTTGGCTATTTTCTATGCCTTGGATATCCAACCGAGAGTCAAATGGGCTCTGATTATGAAGCTAGGGATATATCTAGTTCATCACAACATCCAGATCAGCAACCTTTTAGTTCTACCGGCCTAAATCAGTGGGCAACAATTTTATTAGGCATCAACATGACAAACTTTACCTTAACGATGGCTCATACCTCCATCATATGCCAACCATCAGGCCAACAATCTGTCAGGACTAACCCTCCATGTTGAGGCTGTCCATTGCTCCTACCAGGACAAATTATCCTTAGGCATTGACCAGGATGCCAAAGTTTACCAGGGGCCCATGCCTTGGGCTGAGGCTCCCAATTTTTCCCACAAATGGATCACTGAGTGATTATTCCATGGGATTTGAACTTCTGATCTGAGGTTTACCTGAGCTTAAAGTGAAGACCATGGCAACCTTAAGGTTTCATTGAGCATAGCTTATTGAACTACATCCCAAATGGCAACTTCAATAGATCTTGGCAACAAGACTTCAGCATTATAACCCAAACTTCAGATCAAGGATTTCCTGAACCCCAAATGTCAAACTTCAATGACATTAAGACTTGAAGAATAAACCAAGACTGCACCAAATCCTGTTTACCAGCCATTATCTACTGGAATTATCTAGATCCAACCTATATTAGGTCTGGAGTATCAGTCTGGGATTATATTGGACCAGGACCAAAAGATTAGAGGTACCATGGGTCCCTCAATGCACACAAGATTACATATTCATAGATTTAGAGCTGAAAGGAACCTTAGAGGTCATCTTATCTAACCCCCTTCTTTTACAGAGAAGGAAACATAGGTGCAGACAGATTCACTAGGTTTAAGCAACGGGGCAAAGAGCTCCCTTGGCCTTTCCCTCCACTGGCTGCACTTAGGCTGTGTGCCATCTGACTGAGGCTGCCCTGGACTAGTCCCTCAGTCCTACCACCAACCAAGTTGGCCATTGGGTCATTTGCTAGCATCCCATACATTTAATTAGAGTCCTTAAAGCTATTCTGCAGGGACATAAGGCCATGACAACCAGGCCACATCTCTATGAGGTCTTGAATATCTGAATATGCATTTCAAAAGACCTAAACCAGCAGGGTGAAGATACACTGGGCCCTGAACTATCACTCCATTGGGTGTCATTGACTGGCCAAAATGATAGTGAATCATAATACCTTAGCCATTCTTCCAAGTAGCATGAACTACTGGGTCAAGAATCCACTGAGCCTCAGAGATCTGGTCCTGGTCCTGGACTACTGTGCTGGACCCCAGGAACATGGGTCTGAACTTTAGACCTTACCTCTGCCCTTCCTCATTCACTTGACCTAAGGTCCACCCAACCCTCTGAGCCAAGATTCTACAAGCAGTAGAAAGATGCTGCACCAAGCCAGACTCTCCAGACTATACTCAACAGAAAAATGCCAGGTTATAGCTCCAAAGTATCCTGACCACCATGTTGATATTTCAAAGAATACCATTTCATAGGCAATATTTTCAAAATGCTGAGCAACAGTGTCTCCAAAATTGTCCTGCCACATATGTCCTTAAAACAAGCTCTGATCCCTCAGATGCTACTTCATAAGCCTTGATCATCAAGTGAAATTATATAAAACCTATCTGAATTTGCAGAATTTAATCCATCCACCAAGACATGTTATCAGTGGCTGCAGACCATCACATCTCCACCCACCCTAAAACTCCATGTCAAATCTCCCCCTAGCCAAGGCCTCCTAACAGTGTTAGACTCCAATGTGATCTTGTTATTAATAAGCTTCACTCATCCTCTGGATAACTGGCTATCAAGTGATTAAGCTGAGAATACTGAGCTCCCCACAGCCTTCATTCTCAGGTAATATATACAGCTAATGCTGGCCATGAGGCTGAACATACTTCAGACCCCAATTGGTCCTAGGAAAAAGGGATTTTTCAATAGATTTCGATGTGTAAGAAGTAGTTCCTGTCACCAGGATGAGGCCCCAAAAAGCTTAGAACATAAGGCTGAGGCTACACTTGGTTCTGACTACTTGGATAAGGGTCAATCTGGACTCAACACCAGACTGGACACTTTAAAAAAAGGAATCTCCTTAGAGTTTAAATATCATTAATCCATTCAGTGGAGACATGAAGGAAGATTTTCTCCACTGGAATTTTTTTTTTTTTTGAATTGTTAATGAAACAATCAGTTGGCTCACCAGGAAAAAATATAAAATAATAAAATAACATAGAACTCATTTTCATGTGACAGATGAGAAATCATCCTATACTTAACCCTGGGAGATGTACCTATTAAAGCATCTACAAGTCAATAGTCATTCACAGGAGGGAAAACAGTTTTTATTTGATTCAATACAAATAGCATTTGTAAAGATTCTACTGTGTGTCAGGACCTGAACTTGGAACAGAGGCTACAAAAACATAAACCATAATTCTTACCCTCAAGGAGCTTACATTCTACTCAGGGAAAAAAGCCTTAAAGATCAAGGTCTACTGACAAAAGAAAAATCCCCTTCAAGAGCCTCTGGAAAAGCAAGGTTAAATTGAAAAGAGAGTTTGTTTCTTCTCCCAAAGGGAAGGGAGATCTCTGAAAATCCCAATGTGAAGAGCAGGGTAGTGAGCAGAGTTCCTGAGCACACTTTTGAAGAAATTCCATAGTCAGACAAGCAGACAGACAAATGGAAAGATGTTAAGTGGAAGTGGGAATGGAGAGGAGCTAGTACAATAGCTTGCTTTGAGCATCTGCCCTTTCTTGCCAACAACTCAACTAGAGGGCTGGCATATCAGGGGCTGACTGATGTTTGTTGAACTATCCATTTGAGAGTTGATAAGGGTTTTTTTTTTTTCCTGTTTTTTTGCCTCTTCTGCTATTCCCCTCTCTCTGACTCTCATATGTTCTAGAGGGGTTATATTATGTCTCCAAAATCTCCTTTAATGCTTGCCTACATTTCTTTTTAATTAGAATGAAAAGCAAGCTAAAAATAAAATTTTGACTGCTTATAGCATCTTCAGATTTGTGTGCTTCATAAATGGGAATGGGAAGAGAAGAATACTAACTAGAAAAAGTTTGTAGACAGGAGAGACATGGGACAGATGACAGGGATTTCCTCTGTCAGAACTGTCAGTGTGTTGAAGGATCATAAATTTGAAGCTGGAAGGGATTGTATGAGCCCTCAAGTCCAATCCCTCATTTTACAAGATGAGGAAACTAAGATACAGACAGATTAAGTGGATTGTCCAAAGTCACACAGCTAGGACCCAAAAGAAGTGAGATTTGAACCCAGATCACTTCAAATTCTGCTGACTTTCTATTATGCTACAAATGAAATAATATTATTGATTTTTATATTTTATAAACTTTTCAAATGAGGTAATATTAAAAAAAAAAAAAAAAAAAAAAAAAAAAAAAAAGCAAAGTGTAAGCCTAAAACGACTTACTCTCCATTGGGGATATTGGACTATTGTTTTGTATCACATTGTTTTCCCCATTCTTCCAGTCCACATGCCTTCATAGTCCCTACCCCAACCCTCCCATCCATCCATATGGGGGAGGAGAAGGTACCTTAAGAGGCAATCTAGTTCAACTCCTTTATTGTACAAGTGAAGACACTGAGCCTGAGACAAGTTAAATGATTGCGTTAAGGCCATTCTTTTAAGGCAATATTTGAATCAATGACTGAAGACTAAGTCCTGCTTCCTGGGGACAGGAAAAGAGGCTGGAAAGAAGAGAATTCCACAAAACAAGACTTAGAGAAGGAATAAGAAGCTTCGTCTTCCTTTCCAGCAGCAATTCAATTGGTAAGTAT